>NC_047661.1:31617978-31952353 GCF_011762505.2 Arvicanthis niloticus
TGGTTGCAAGAGTACAAAAGTGACTGTATAACAGTGTGTTTGTTGTGTTGTATGTGTGTATGTGTGCTGGGATACTAGAAAGAACTGTATTTGCTTTCACTGTCTTAAGGTAGGCTGTCATCAACCACTTTTCTGTGAGAGCTTTAGTTTCTTTCAGAACATTATCTTGTTTTAAATTTTACTTTGGCCATTGTTTTCTTGATTTACACTGTACATTCTATGTGGAACTTATGTTACATAGTTATTGGATCCTGTGGATATGACCAATGCTTCTGATGGTCTTGTTTATACTGTTAATCTTCTCTTCATTCATATGGGGAAAAGCATTTGCTGTGTGTCTAACAAACTTATTACCAGCTTCATCACTTTTTCAAGTCACTGTGTTCTTTTATGAGATAATACTGTTTTATGTTAGATTGATTTTCGCTAGTCTCAGTACTTGAGCAGCACTCTTCTGCATTGGCACAAATGCCATTATTAGCCTCCCGTGCCAGCTGTAACTTACATTATGGAGACTGCACTCCTTTTCAGGCTACTACACGTCTTCTTCTCATACCATGTCCTGTGTATGAGCCCTGCCATGTCTCTCTAAATTGTTACTTTTCTGGTATTTTTCATAGAAAATGTTTCATAGAACAAAGGGATCATTTTATCTATAATATATTGAATATGGATTTGAAATTTTAGGCTATTTTGTAGTGTTTTCTATAATGAAAAAAATTTTTACAGTTTCTTCTTAAGAATACCATTTTTTAATAAAGTTAAGTAGTAAGCCTTGACTTTGTCTTTCATGTATGCCTTGGTTAGCAATGTGCTTACATTTCATTAAGTCACATACCTCTAAATGCTTGGAGACTATACTGACTTGAAAAGCAAATGGTTTGTTTGAAATATGGCTGTGATTTGCTTCCTCTAAGTATCTCTGTGTAGTGTTTGCACTGGGGGAGATTTCTCATGCTCAGTTATTACAATCAGAATCCTGGAACAAGCATTTTCACAGGTTTCTAAGATCATGACATTTCAGTTTAACACACACTGCTCACTTACTGAATAAATCTCTCCCAACACCTGGTTGGCCTTCCATCAAAAGTGAACTTTTTTTTGTACATGTGTCAGGAAAATCATATTTTCTGAAACAAAACTTTCTACAGTTATCTTCCACCAAAGTATGATGGGAATATGGTGACACAGCTTTTGGATTGGGGGAGTCAGGTTTCATGATTATTTGGGTGAGTAGAAGAGTTATCACTAGACTCCCACTGTACCACAGACTACCCTATCAGATATACTGCTTGTTGCTCTATCTAAACTCCACTATTATGTATCATGGAATAATATTTATGTTTCTAATTGATCATTGTTGTATTGACAGTTATTAAGAAATGTCATTCCTGCCTCTTAGTAAAGTGTTCATGAATGTTCAATGCAAAGTTCCTAAGACCATTCCAAATCAAACAAAACCGTCTGCATATGGACCCACTGTTCAGAAAGACTCTCAATCCCCTAGCATCATCTCAACCACTCCTGGTTCCCACTCAAAGGAAAAGAGCAGTTTTCTTAATGGAACATGAGTAGCAAACTACTTCTTGGAAAGTTTTGTTGTGTCTTCCAAGTTACTTCATATTCTGCATCCCAGTCCCTCCATGAAATCATATGCACCAGTCTCTGGATTCTTCTCTTGATTACTCAAACGACAGAAACAATTTTTCTCTAATACTTTTTCAGTGCCTGTCACAGATAGCCATTTCATTAAAAAACATTTATTCAATGTTATTTGATGAAGGTAAAAATAAACAAAGGGCAGTTTTCTTAAAACTAAAACAGGGTGCTCCATTCTACATAAAACAAAAAACCCATCAGAGTGATGTAAAACATACTGTGAATTCTAGCACAATAAAATCAAACACAATATTCAAATATTAAACTTTTCAAAAATATAAGATCATTTATTTAATGACTAAGCAATTTTTTCTGTTTTTTTCTTTTATTTATATCTCTGTGTAACCATATGTACTTTCCTCTTTCATTTAAGTCTAATATTGATGTTGATATTTGTTATAACATTTTGTGTGTGGTGAAGACAGATAATATCATGTCAACAGTATAGATAGATGATAGATAGATAGATATAGATATAAATATATGTATGTATAATTGGATATTTTATGTACATTTCAAATGTTATCCCCTTACCCAATTTCTCCTTGACCCAGGAATCTGCTATTCCATTTCCCCTCATCCTGCTTCTATGAGAATGTGCCCCCACCCACCCACCCACTCCCACCTCCCCACCCTCGAATTCCCCCACACTGGGGCTTAGAGCATTCACAGGATCAAGGATCTCTTCTCCCCCCTATGCCTTACAAAGCCTTCCTCCCCTATATATAGAGCTTGAGCTATGGGTCCCTCCTTATGTGTTCCCAGGCTGGTGGTTTAGACTTTGGGAGCTCTGGTTGGTTGGTATTGTTGATCTCCCCATGGGGCTGCAAACACTTTCAGCTTCTTCAGTCTTTCCTCTAACTTTTTTATTGGGAACCCCTTGATCAGATTAATGGTTAGCTGTGACCATCCACATCCTCATCTGCCTCTGTATATGTCAGGCTCTGGCAGACCACTAATGAGACAGCTATATCAGGCTCCTGTCAGCATGCACTTCCTGGCATTGATATCAGCTTCTACCTTTGGTGACTGCACAAGGGATGGATACACAGGTGGAACAGTCTCCAAACGGCCCCTCCTTCAGATTTTGTCCCATACTTCATCTCCATATTTGCTCACATGAGTATTTTGTTACTCCTTCTAAAAAGGAACAAAGTGTCCACTTTGGTTTTCTTTCTTCATGAGCTTCAAGTGGTTTGTGAGTAATATCTTATTTTCCTCATTCTTAGATTTTATACTTTCTCAGAAGATATCACATGGTTTTTCAAATGTCTTTATGTTCCAAAGTTCATCATAAATCAAATAAAAAATTTCATCCAGAATCTTTACGTGAGTTTTCATTAAGACTAATTATCCTATTAAATATTCACTATCTGTCACTAGCTTCATTAGTTCATAACATTTTAAAGCAATAATTGTTATTTCATAAGTTAGCACTGTTTTGTCAATAGGCAAATTCAGTACCTAGTGTCTCATTAGTTTTGAACTTTATATAGATAAATCCAGTCTATATTTTATCTCCTGTTCATGCACCTACAATAAATTTCCAGTTTATGACATTAGATATCAGATAATGGTTTCAAAGGTATCCTGGAAGAAATGTTTCCCTTGATCCTAAATTTGTTCCAAGCCTGCTATCTATCTTAATGCAATTAGCCTGTGACACATGAAGTTTTATGGATCCCTAATTGCAGCTTTTACTATAGAGGGCTCAAAATTATTTATATAACTTTCGAAATTCTATAGAATTTTTTATAAGAATTATGAAATCATTAATTTTTCTACATAGCTACAAGAAAACTCATGTTCAGTGATCTGCAGAAAATCTGACCAATAGGATGAAAAATACTCAGGAATTATTAGACTAATATAAAATGACAATAAGGGCATATCAGCAATAAGAATCAATTCTAAGATGAGAATTCTGAAGGCATTGCACTTCAGAATTTTACCCAATACAGACCATGTAAAGATGGCAAGATATCTCCAGGAGAGTCATCTGCTAGTCTTAGCCTCTCCTTAATGGTTCCTGACAGGACATATCAAGTATTGAAGAATACTTAACAAAGGATAGCCTGGGCCAACAAAATGGGCTAGCAGGACACCACTAAGTTGACACCACTCTTGGAAACTTGATTTTGATGCCTAGGACTCAGACTGTGGATTGAGAAAAACAACTCCCAAGAGTTGTCTCCTGACCTCCACATTCCAGGCATGCTACATATGTGTTACACACACACACACACACACACACACACACACACACACAATGTGAGTGTGTATACACACATATATATATGCACATAAATAAATGAGTATATACACAAAAACAATCAGAAAAGAAAAAATCAAAATCTCGAACAGAAAACCAAGGCAGCTTGGCAGTAGAGACTGGTTTAGAATTCTTTTCATAAAAATATGTTAAATAAAAGTTTAAAATTGAAGCTATGTTGTGATGTGAAAGTCCTTTATATAAGAATTGAAAATGATTTTTACTTAGTTTAATTAATCAAAAAATTATTTTGATTTATGAATTATTTAAAAAGATGAAAAATGAGAACAGATACGGATTTTTTAAGTTTAATACACAGCACGCTTAAGTAGATACTTTTTTCCTCAATCTTTGAACCTTTCTATTATCTATGGCATTATTTTAACCTTACAGACAATATTGCTTTTGAATTTTGTTTATTATGGTCATTTCAACAAACCATGTTAACACCTTTATTTAGTAAGATTTAAGTCATGTAAAACTAAGAACTGTCATTTTAAATTCTAGTTTTCCCAGAAATTCTGAGGTGAAACACCGAGCAACAGTTCAGAAAGAGCTAGAAAGGGTAAGTTTATTCACAGGTAAGCTTCCTTCAAACAACATTTACATCTGGTCAATAAAAGTTACTTTTGCATAACCTGATACTGAAGGCCATTCAGGAGAAACAACAAACAGCTTTAGAAATTATGAAATGACACTCACTGGTTACCACAGCCATGATGTATAGGTGTATATGTGTATATATATGTATATATATGTGTGTATATATATATGTGTGTGTGTGTGTGTATGTGTGTATATGTGTGTATGTATGTCTACATATATATGTAAACATGTATATATGTACCCATTTTATATGTGTATATGTATATGCATGTATATGTGTATGTATGTATATAAGTATATATATGTATATATATGTATGAAATGCTAGAAGCCTGGTTTTTTGGGTCTTATTCCAGCCATTAAATATTTGAAAGTGTATATGTCACCAGGTGGTGGTGGCACACGCCATTAATCCCAGCACTTGGGAGGCAGAGGTAGGCGGATTTCTGAGTTTGAGGCTAGCCTGGTCTACAGAGTGAGTTCCAGGACAGCCAGAGCTACACAGAGAAACCCTGTCTTGAAAAACCAAAAAAAAAAAAAAAAAACCAAGAAAGTGTATATGTCTGTCTGTCTGCCTATATGTATGTATATATGTATGTATTTGAATGTGTGAAGTTATTGGAGCCTGCTTTTGTTTCATCCACTAGTCTCTCTCTCTCTCTCTCTCTCTCTCTCTCTCTCTCTCTCTCTCTCTCTCTCTCTCTCTCTCTCTGTGTGTGTGTATGAATTTTATCTTTCCTTTTGTCACCAGATCCTAAATCCTTAGCAGAGTTCAGAGTTTCTCACTGGGTGCAGTGAGTGCCTCCTGCAATGAATAGAGCTTTGTTTCCTCAGAGAAAATTCTGCTGAATGATTACTTTAATTACTGTCTGCCAGCAGCAGTAGTCTCTTTCAACTGCTATCAATACTGATTCTGATTGCTGACACCACATCTCAATGTTTGCCTCAGTTTACTGATGATGACAACATTTGTCTTTTGCATTATTGACAACCTAAATCTTGACAACTCATCACTAGCTTTTGATTATTCTTTTGTAAACATCACATCACCTAAATCTGTGTAAGAAGCACAGAGACCAATACAATGGATTAAAAAAAAGGCAATGGAAAAAAATTTGGAGGTTGATTATACAGAGTACAGAGGCTCAACTCCCAGCAGCAGAGCTAGGCCACCCTCCTAGAGACGAACAAATTTCCCCCAACACTGTATTTCTAGTAGAATCTATTTCCAGCATCAGTAAAAACTTATTTATTGATAATTTACAAACTATAACAATTACAGAGCAACATTAAAACTCAATGAAATTCTGAGAAAATGACAAACTTCTTAAATGAGACCCCCTCAAAAGCCTCACTGCATGAATGCAGTAAAAACAGAAGACAAAATCCAATTGTCCTCTTTTAATAAGTTTAAACACATGAATTACTAAACAGAAAATACGACTCATCTGATTATTGTGAGATTCCTGATTACTCAAAGAAAACGCAGGGCGAGTCTAGGGAGCATCCTGATGACATCACTCAGCCTTCTTATCTTCCATGTGCCTACTTTCCATGGAGTAGTGGCTGACAATTCTAAACAACAGAAACGAAATTAAGAGACAATTTTTATGATGTCCCATTTGTTAATTCTTGATCCTATAACATTAGCCATTGGTGTTCTGTTCAGGAACTTTTCCTCTGGGCCCAGGTATTTGAGGCTCGTCCCTACCTTCTCTTTTATTATTTTCAGTGTATCTGGTTTTATATGAAGGTTTTTTATCCACTTGGACTTGAGCTTTGTACAAGAAGATAAGAAAATGGATTGATTTGCATTCTTCTGCATGCTGACCTCCAGTTGATCCAGCACCATTTGTTGAAAATGTTGTCATTTTTCCACTGGATGGTTTTAGTTCCTTTGTCAAAGATCAAGTGACCATAGGTGTGTGGGTTCATTTCTGGGTCTTCAATTCTATTCCATTGATCTTTCTGCCTGTCTCTGTACCAATACCATGCATTTTTTTTTAAATCACTATTGCTTGAGGTCAGGAATGGTGATTCCCCCAGAAGTTCTTTTATTGTTGAGAATAGTTCTTGCTATCCTGGATTTTTTGTTATTCCAAATGAATTTGAGAATTTCTCTTTCTAACTCTTTGAAAAATTGAGTTGGGATTTTAATGGGGATTGCACTGAATCTGTAGATTGTTTTCCACAAGATGGCCATTTTTACTATATTAATCCTGCCAATCCATGGGAGATCTTTCTGTCTTCTGATTGCAAAGCTTCCATAAGGCACAGGATACTGTCAATAGGACAAAACTGCAAACAACAGATTGGGAAAATATCTTTACCAATCCTCCATCCAATAGAGGGCTAATATCAAATATATACAAAGAATTCAAGAAACTAGACTCCAGACAACCAAATAACCCTATTACAAATGGAGTATGAAGCTAAACAAAGATTTTCAACTGAGAAAACTGGAATGGCCTAGAAGCACCTAAAGACATGTTCAACATCCTTAGTCATCAGGGAAATGCAAATCAAAACAACCCTGTGATTCCACCTCACACCAGTCAGAATGGCTAAGATCAAAAACTCAGGTAATAGCTGATGCTGGTGAGGATGTGGAAAAAAGGAACACTCCTCCACTGTTGGTAAGAGTGCAGGCTGATACAACCACTTTGGAAGTCAGTCTCCTGGTTCCTCAGAAAACCAGACATAGTATTTATTACCTGAGGATACAGCTATACCACTCATGGGCATATACTCAGAAGATGCTCCAACATATAACAAGGACATATGCTCCACTATGTTCATAGCAGCCTTATTTATAATAGCCAGAAGCTGGAAAGAACCCAGATGTCCTTCAACAGAGGAATGAATACAGAAAATGTGGAACCTTTACACAATGGAATATTACTCAGCTATTAAAAACAATGAATTCGAGAAATTCTTAGGCAAATAGATAGAACTAGAAAATATCATCCTGAGTGAGGTAACCCAATCACAAAAGAACACAAATGGTATGCACTCACTGATAAGTACATATTAGCCCAAAAGCTCACAATACCCATGATACAACTCACAGACCACATGAAGCTCATGAAGAAGGAAGACCAAACTGTGCATACTTCAGTTCTTAGAAGTGGGAACAAAATACTCACAGGAGGTAGAGAGTATGAGGGACTTGGGAGGAAGAGAGAAGTGGAAGAGAAAAAAGGTGGGCAGGATCAGGTATCTGAGAAGACAATAATGACATACAAAGGATCAGGAAATTGAACAGTGGTATGTAGCAATGAGGGATGGGGAACTGGGGGTAGCCAACAGAAAGTCCCAGATGCCAGAAAAGCAAGATGCTCCCAGGACCCAATGAGAATGAGATTAGCTAAAATGGGACTTTTTTTTTTTTTTATCTAGAATGAGTGAGTATTTTCTGCATTGGTATTTGTTCAATTGAACTTGTTTGTGGGAGCTTTTGTTCCATATGTACATATACATGTATATTCTATATTTTGCATTATATATTATTATGTCTTACATATTATTATGTATAATATATAGATTAGATATCTATGTATAGGCATGTGTATGTAATTATACATAAATACTTGTTGAATTGATAAGATAGGTGATCCAGCCTGGCCAGAATGTGCATGCATACGAATGTATGTGTGTTGTGCATATTTGCTTGTGTAAATGTTCTTCTTTCTGTGACTCTGACTTTCTTTTCCTGGCTTACAAAGAAATAAAGCTCCAAACCTCCCTCTTGCCTGACCAGCTATACGAGATGTTGCTAGGCAAGACAGAAAGAAACACTAACAATGAATACTTTACTTAATTCCCCGATGCTTCCCACAGAAATTAATTACCAAATGTATATCTGTGTGTCTGTCTATACATATGAACATGTAAGAGTTAAAAGAGTTCAGAGTTTCTCTTGGTTCATTCTTGACAGCTCCAGATAATTAAGTTTTGTTTAGTCAGTAGTATTGACCCTGGAAGTCTCCAGTCACTGTCACAGTCCCTGTCTGCTGTCAGCATGATCCCCCAATCTCCAATGCTTCTCCCAATCCACTGGTTTTCAAAGAGAGAAACCTTGTGCTGGGAAGACTCTTGGCAGTGTCTCCACATTTGAAACCCGAGATTTTTAGGCAATAGCATAAATAACCCTTCTCCAAATATAAATTAAAAAATTAAAATTTTACCCAAACCTGTATGCAATTGCTGTGGTTATATGGGTTTTCAACATTCCAGAGGAATAATTTCTACTTCAGAACTTAACACTCATTCTATTCAGAAATGTAAAATACCCTTTACCCCAATATTTAAAAATCTTACTTATTTTTCCTAGCCACAATTCTCTTATTTTTTTTCTAAAGAAGTAAGTTTGAAGAGATGGCAATGTAGATAAAACCTGTTGCCAACAAGCCTAGAGGCCTGAAATTGACTCCAAGAAGCCACATAAGTGAAGGAAAGAAGTCACTTCCATGGGTTGTTCTCTGACTTCCACTAAAGTGCCAGAACACACACACACACACACACACTAACTATAAACAAATAGAATCTCTCTCGCTCACTCTTTCTCTCTCTGTTTCTCTCTCTCTCTCTCTCTTTGTATGTGTATGTGTGTGTGTGTGTGTGTCTGTGTCTGTGTCTCTGTGTATGTGTCTGAATCTTTTTGCCTTAGTTTAACACTCCCAGACATACCGATATTATCAGTAATGGGCATTGCTATGCTATTAAATTTCTGGTTTCCCATTGCTACTTCTTTTGAGAAGTATTTCTGCATTGATTTCATGGTATTCACAGTATATAACATATTTACATATAATTACTATTAACTCGGTAATATTTTAGACAATGAAAATCATAAACAATAACTATCTCATAATTTTTGAAGGAAGTTTCATATAGAAAAATTATAAAAAGTGTATTCAATAATCTACTTAATAGATTACTTAAACTCTTTAGTGTATAATTTAAAATCGTAATCTGTGTTTAAAATGTAAATTATTACTCTGGGAAAATCATATATTTGGAAAGAGGCATGGGGAAAACATATATAAAACAATAAAATCATGTTTTATTTTCATGGATTTCTAGTTGTTTTCTGCATTATGGAATACATAGAAGAATGACTAAATGAGTCCTGCAAACACCATCAATAACAGTCACTCAGCAAAGCATTTTAGCAAAATGTGGACAAAGATCTGAGGTTATATTTGCACAAGGACTTTAGTTATTAAAATATATCTTTAAGATTATACTAAGAAGTTAATGAATTATAAATTATATAGATATATATTATTTAAAATAATTTCAATGTTGTGATGACAGAAAATCAAAATTTAAATGATTGGGAGTTGCAAATTTTCTCCTTGAACAGAAAGCAATTCTTATAAACTGTAGTTGGTTTTTCAAATGTATCTTTGAAAGACTAACATCGTTATTGATATAGAACTTTAGAGAGATTTTATACATTCCATATTTCACTGTGGAGATGATTCTGATTTATAAAGATAGTCTTAAAATTCACCAATCTAAAAAGAGAGACTGCTTATATTCTTGTAGAGACATGCATTCTATACTTTAAGTAAGAAAATACAACTGCAGGTTAAAACTTAAAAGATTTATGAAAAATAATATTAATCTTATGAACTTGTTCATATATGTTTGTAATAGCCGATATTGATTGTCAGCTTAAAAAAAATTAGTCAGGACAAAAACTACTGAGCATCTCTGTGGTAGGTTATATATAGATAGGGTTAATAAAAATGTGAAGATTTATCTTCAATTTAGGCAGTCCATTCTAAAGAAAAATATCTAAAACTGAGATGAATCAACAACACAAGCTAATATTAGGCATGGCATTCAGTACTTTCTGTTTCCTCAATGTAGGTGCAATAACCAGCTGTCTTAGGGTTTCTATTCATGCACAAAACATTATGACCAAGAAGCAAGTTGCGGAGGAAAGGATTTATTCAGCTTACACCTCCACATTGCTGTTCATCACCAAAGGAAGAATGGATAGGAAGGAACTCACACAGGGTGGGAACTTGGAGGCAGGAGTAGATAAGGAAGCCATGGAGGAGTGCTGCTGTTATCTGGGGAAGTGCTGAGGCCAGGTGCCAGCTGCTTGGCTTCTTCAATGCTTACTGGATTGCTTCCTCTGGCTTTTTCAGCTTGCTTTCTTATAGAACCCAGAACTACCAGCCCAAGGATGGCACCACCCACAGTGGGCTAGGCCCTCCCCTTTGATCTATAATTGAAAACAAAAATGCCTCACAGCTGTATCTCAAGGAGGCATTTTCTCAAGGGAGGCTACTTTCTCTGTGAAAACTCCAGGTTCCATCAAGTTAACACACAAAACCAGCCAGTACAAGTGACCCCTTGTCAACATGACATGCAAACAAATCACAATTAAGCACCAACTCTCATTTTCTTATTCATTTCAAAGATCTAAAAAACTTTAACTCTCACAGTCTTTACAAATTCTTACATATTAAATTTTCAATCTTTTTAAATTAGCCAATATTTTTTTTAAATTCAAAGTCTTTTTACAGTTCAAAGCGTCTTAACTGTCGGCTCCACTAAATACTTTATTACTTCAAGAGAGAAAAATATCAGGACACAGTCACAATCAAAATAAAAATCAAACTCTAACTATTCAATATCTGGTATCCATTCACAATCCTCTAGGCTACTCCATGGGCTTGTGTCACTTCTCTAGCTCTGCCCCTTGTAGTACACAACTTATCTTCAAGGATAGAGTTGCCTGTATTCCACTGATGCTGGTGTTCTTATCATCTCATGGTACTGGTATCTGCAAAATACTGCTGTTTTCTGCTACAACGAGGCTTCATCAATACCCTCACATAGGCTCTCTTCATGTTGTCAAGCCTCAATTCCTTTGCATGACCCCTTCAGACGCAGGCCATCAATTGCAACTGAGGCTGCACCTTCACCAGTGGCTTTCTATGGCCTCTCACAGTGTCCCGGCCTGAGCTGCTGCTCGGTCCATGGGCCAGGGTCTAGCAAGAGACATAGTGGGGATGAAGGGGAAGAGACAAGAAGAATGGAGACAAGACAGAGGTTCTAATCAAGTCTCAAGTCTCGTTTATTGAAGGGAAATCCGGGGTATTTATATGCTTTTGCCACATGCCTTGCAGGCATGGATACCGCGTGTGTGCACCTTACAGGCGTGGATAGCGTGGATAGCATGTGCACCATACACCTTGCAGGCTTGGATACCACATGCGCCTTGCAGCTGAGGGCACTAAGCAGCAAAACAAGATATGTGGGAAAAATAAGATGTTTATCAGAGCGTGCTGAGCTGTTGTAGACTTTTGAAAACAAGTCTCTTGTCAGGGTATATGGCTCGAGATGGCTGCAAAGATGATAGCTGCTTCTGCTAGGAGTCGGCTCCCAACATCACAATGCCAAGCCTCAGCTGCTCTTCATGAGTCCTTCATGCTTTCAAAACCAGTCCAAAACCAGTCAAACCAGTCAAAACCTGGTTGACTCTTACACATTACCAAGTCCAGTTGCAGCATGAGGTACAACGTTGGCTATATCTGGAATACAGCACATTTGTGCTCTCAGAAAACACTTTCAAAAAAATTTCACCTCAATGATGCTAGTCTTTTCTTAATCACCACTAATTTTGTAATTACAGCTTACCAGCATCAATAGTCCCAGTAATGCAAAGGATCGCTTTAGTGGTTTTGGTATCTTATTAATTACAGCTGATTCTTTGGCCCCAGCTAACTAAAACCACAGAATCTTCACAATCTAAACAGCAATGGCCCTGGTAAGAGTCTTTAAAATTCCCTCTGAAATTTCACAAGCCAGGCCTCTAATGTTTGCACTGTTCTCAACATTATCTTCCAATCTCCTACAGAACATTTCATAGAGCTCTTAACATCCAATGGCTGTTCTAGCCCAAAGTTCCAAAGTCCTTCCACAGTCCTCCCCAAAACATGGTCAGGTTATCATGGGAATACCCTACTTTGTTGGTACAAATTTCTATCTTACTTGGGGTTTTTTTACTGTTGTGAACAGACACCATGACCAAGGCAAGTCTTATAAAGGACAGAATTTATTTGGGGCTGGCTTACAATTTCAGAGGTCTAGTCCATCATCATCAAGGTGGAAGGAAGCAGGACAAGCATGATGCAGGCAGAGCTGAAAGTTCTATATCTTTATCTGAAGGCTGCTCATGGAATACTGGCTTCCAGGCAGCTAGCTGAAGGGTCTTATAGCCCACACTCACAGTGACACAACTATTCCAATAGGGGCACACTGTCTAATAGTGCCACTCCCTGGTCCAAGCACAAACAAACCATCACAGGAGCTCTCATACTCCTGTTGTCTTTTCGTCTCTTCCGTCAAACAATGTGCCTAAAACAATCATTTCTTTCTGGTAGTCAGCAGTGTGGAAGAATAGAATGTCAAGAGTTAGGCTGAGGAGAACAACATAGAAAGTATTTAAAGTGGAAGCCTGGCTCTTGAGGTATCAGAGCACTGTAAATTCTATCTAGAATGGGGTCAGTGTATAGTAATGCTAGCTATAGAAGCAAGTGTCTGGCTTCAGTCTGCTCCTATTAATATGAACTTGAATGAAACTGAATTCAAACAAGGCTAACTTGTTTGGCTGATGAAATCCCAGCCAGGTTTTTTACCATTCAGATTCTTTAGTTGTTGCTCCTCAGTGCTCTCTAGAATACTGAGAAACAGCTATTGTTTATTGGATATAAGTTCATCACTAAAAAACCATGAACACAGGGCAGGAACCTAATAGCAAGTGAAGCATAAGCCTTGGAGCTATACACAAACTGTAAATTATTGTGTATTTATTTACCAGACAGCTCTCATATGCTGCAACATGCTCTCAATGAGGTCTCAGTTCACTCGCTTTGCCTTGGTCAGTTGCTGCTTCTTAGCCTCCATTTTTTTTTTTTTACAATCAATACATTTTCTACAGTGAATATGATAATGTAAACCAAGGTGATTCATATTTCACAACTCTTTTCCTAATAACTTTCTCTAACTCGGTATTACTTAGGTGAAAATGTTCAACCATCTTGCAAACTAAATTCAGTGTCCCCTAGAAACCAATTATAATTTCTTTGTCTTTGCTTTTCTTTTTCCATTTTTTCTCCCTATTCACATAGAAATTCTATATGTGGATATGAACTGTATTTCCACATACCAATAGCCTTATCAAGAATTATTTCCTATATCAGACATGTTTTTCCTCCAGGGAAATCCCTTATGATTTCTGGTTTCTCAAAATGTAAACTGATTTTTTTTTTTTTCCTGAGACTGTCAAAAATATGTGGTTGAATTAGTTTCTCTTTTTGTATTCTTATCATATATTCTTATGGTTCATTCATCTTGTTTTCAAATAACTGAGTCTCATTCTGTGTTGAGTACTAATCAAAATATAGGACATAGGGGATACATACTTAAATCTCAATAATGCTGAGAAATTTATTTAATTTTATCACGGAGTAGCTAAAAATATGTATTAATTTATTAAAATTTATGTTCTTATTCTATTGTTTTATATTTTTACATTTAATAAATTTCTCAAATTGTTATGCCAGAGATTTCTTTTAAAAATCGTTCTTTTTGAAAATTTAAATATCTGTAGGCATTTATAATATTTAGTCCCTTTTGTTAGTATAAATATAACAGTCTAAAGAAAATGACATTCATTTGTTTGAATTAATGTACAGCAACATGAACTAATAAATTATTCTTGAAACATTTTATATTTATAACAAATAATTATTCAATCCTGAAATGTTGTGATTATTTTGAAACAAGATCATATATTAGTTATTATATTTATAAAACCACAATTATACATTTGATTTAAGACAGATAATATTAATTCCGTACACATAATCAAATAATGCACAGTAAATTATGTATCGTGCAGTTTGAAATATTCTGATCAGGACAAGGTGCTTCGGAACAAATGTGAACGAATCTATCATTTCAAAGACATCCATATGCTCTGTAGACAAAACGCTCAAAGTTGCCGGCCTACTATTCACTAGCATATGTACTCAGTGAAGTGTTTGAAATTTTTAAAACAAGTGAAATGGGATCCCTGGGTATACCTGACACCTAATGCATGGACAGAAAACCATAGGTAATTTTAAAACTTACTTAAGGTCATACTTATTCTACATACACAGTATAATTTAGTAATGGAATTTCCAACTGGGTCGATCTAAGTTCCCCAGATAGTAGAAGAACATTAATGTTATTATGGCTGCTTGTTTTATTGCTGCTCCGTTCAATTCTTTGTGTATTGTAGATATTGGTCTGCTTTCAGATATACATAGAGCTACAATATTCTCCAATAGTTTATGTTTTAGTCAATAAACAAATTCCTTTATCCTAAACAAGCTTTAAGTGTATTAAAGTTTCATTTTTGACTGTTTATAATACCTTCTGAATGAGTGATGAGGGGGGACCTATTTAAAACTCCTTTCTTGCAACCCCATAGTAAAAACAACATCAACTAACTGAACTCCTGGAGCTTTCATGGAATAAACCACGAACCAAAGGGTGTAAATGGATAATTTCATGGCTCCAGCTACATATGTAGCAGAGTATTGCCTTATCTAGTATCAATGGGAGGGTAGGCCCTTGGTCTTGTGGAGGCTTGATGCCCCCATGTAAGGGGATGTCAGAGTCACAGTGAGGCAGAAGTGGGTGGGTAGGAGAGCACTCTCTTAGAGGCCAATAGACCATATAATCAACTTAGCAGGTTTCATAGGGGCTCGCAGAAACTGAAGTGGCAATCTTGGAGCCTGCATGGGTTTATACCAGGTCCTCTGCATATGTGTTGTGGTTGTATACTTTGGGGTTTTCTAGGACTCCTAACAATGTAAATTGGGGTCCCTGACTCTTTTGCCAACTCTGGGAGCCCTTTTCCCCTTCCTGGGTTTCCTTGCCCAGCCTTGATATGAGTGTTTGTGCCTAGTCTTACTATATTTTGTTATGCCATATTTCATTCATATCCCTGGGAAATGAAGAAGAGAGGTGGATAGGGGAGAGGAGAGGTGCGTGGGGGAGAAGAGAGGTGGATGGGAGAGAAGAGAGGTAGATAGGGGACTACTTGGAGAAGAGGTAGAAGTGGAAACTATGGTCACTATGTTGTGTATGAGAGAAAAATAAATTTAAAAAATAATTCTGAGTCAAACCTGAAAGAAAACATGTGAAGTTTATCTCTTTGCATCTGACCAAGTTCATTTCATATGATGAGCAACAGCTGTATCCAGTTCCCAACAAATGGCATAAATTTATTCCTGTTAGTGGCTGAAATAAATCTCCATTGTGCAGATATTCATTTGCCTGTGTATCTATGGGCAGACAGTGAGGCTGGCTCCGTAACCTGGCAGCACTTCAATAAGCATGGGTTTGCAGGTATTTATGTGATGTGTTGATTCAGAGTCTTTGGGGTATATGGCCTAAAAGCACTTAAAGAAACGTTGGAAGTCACTAGTTATCAGGAAAATGCAAATCATAATGACACTGAGATTCCACCTTACAACAATCAGAATGGCTAAGGTAAAAAACTCAGGTGATAGCACATACTGGCGAGGATGCAGAGAAAGAGGAATGTTCTTCCATTGCTAGTGGGATTGCTAACTGGTACAATCATTCTGGAAATCAATCTGGTGCTTCCTCAGAAAATTAGAAACAGATCTTCCTGAAGATCTAGCTATACCACACTTGGGCATATACCTAAAATGCCCTGGCCCCCATACCAAAGGAACACATGCTCCACTATGTTCATAGAGGGCTTAATTATAATAGCCAAAGTTGGAAACAGCCCAGATGTCCCTCAAATGAAGAATGGAAATAGAAAATGTAGTTCATTTAAACAATGGAATACTATTCAGCTATTAATAACTAGAAAATCATGAGTTTGCAGGCAAATGGATAGAACTAGAAAATGTCATCCTGACTTAGGTATCCAAGACCAAAGAGAACACACATGTACTTACAAATAAGTGGATATTAACCAAAAATTATTGAATACCTAGGAAACAGCCCAAAGACCTTAAGAAGTTTAACAGAAAGGCCTAAGATAGGATGCTTTAATCCCACTATGAAAGGAGAAGAAAATAATCACTGGGCAGAGGGAGAGAGGGCTCTGGGTAGGAGAGGGGAAGGAGAGAGAAAAGGGGCAACAGGATCAGATATTGGAAGGGTGGGACATAAGATGAGCCCAGAGAGCCAGCAGTATTAAGGGAAATATGCAGCCTCGGGGGTGGGAGGTTGGTGGACCATCTAGAAAGTGCCAGAGATATGGAAGATGAGAGACTCTCAGGAATCAATGGGAGTGATCTTAGATGAAATGCCCAACAGTGGGGAGAGGAAACTCGAAGAGTCCACTTCCAATAGATAAACAGGGCCTCAATTAGAGGGATGGGATCACCAACCCACAGCCAAAATTTCTGATTCAGAATTGTTCCTGTCTGAAAGAACTGAAGGGAAAAAATAGAGAAAATACTGAGGGGAAGGTGGTCCAACTTGGGATCCATCACATGTAGGGGCAGAGGACCATGGCCTGACACTATTACTGATGCTACAGTTTGCTTACAGACAGGAGCCTAGGAAGGCTGTTCTCTGAGAGGCCAAACTAGCAGCTCACTGAAACATATCCAACCACTGGACTGAAATTGGGGATCCCTCCAGGTGAATTGAAGAAACTGAAGGGGAGTGTGTCCCCATAGAAAGTCCAATAGTCTCAACTAACCCAGACTTTAGGGAGCTTCCAGAGACTAAGCCACCAAAGAGGCAGCATATATGAAATGCTCCAAGTCCCCAGACACATATACACAGATGACTGTCTGGTCTGACCACAGTGGGAGAAGATTTGCCTAATTCTGGAAAGACTTGAGGCCCCAGGGTGTGTGATGGTCTGAGGGGGCAGTACCCTCTTAGAGACAAGAGGAAGGAGGAAAGGAATAAGGAATTAACAGTGAGAGAAGAACTGGGGGGGGGGCAATGACTGGATTGTAAATAAATTAAATAATAATAAAATTTTTAAAATAAAATAAAAAATGAAAAGTATATATCTATGTCTTGAAATACTTTTTTAAATGTTTTTTCTTGAATAAGTGCATAATCCATCATTAAATAGAGTACTGAAATGAGCATACATTTTGCAAGAGACAAATACAAATTGTTAATAAGCGTATAAAACAAGTGTTCAGCTACACTAGCCATTAAAACATAACCAAAATTACATAAAATGATAGGCAACAAATGCCTACTAAGAGAAGAATTTGTCTTCACCAGAAATGAGCCTTTACTTGTTTTTTTTAAATTCCAAATGTTCAACCTTAAACACATACATGTGAAGGAAACACTAAATTGGGAGATCTGGTGTGTCTGTCTGGTGTGTGTGTGTGTGTGTGTGTGTGTGTGTGTGTGTGTGTGTGACAATTTTACTTACATAAAACGATGTCACAAACTTGAAAGGGAATGAGGGACCAAGGAAGAGTTCAAGGGGAAAGATGAGGAACAGAAAAAATATAAATTTACTCTTCACGTATGAGTATATCAAAAATATGAAAGAAATTAGTAAAAAGGTAAACATCACAATTCTCCAAAGGTATTGACAAAATGGAATCTATATACATTGCTCTCTGGGATGTAATTACATTTAACCTCTATTGAAATTTTATGAAGGTTTCTCAAAACCCAGAAACAGAAATCCCCAATGGCCCATATTGCCCCTTGGCATTTATCTAAAAGAGTTTGTGTCAACACATGGTATAGATACTTGAAAATGTGCATTTATTCACAACAGCAAGGTTATGAATCCAACCTTGGTATAACAAAGAAAATCTGATAGGTATGTACAATGAAATTTATTCATCCATAAATTAGTAAATAAAGTTGTATCTTTTGTGCCACATGGCTCTTGAGATAATCATATATGAAGCCAACTCAGAAGAACAACATTTTGTCTTATTGTGGTATGAATATATTAAAAGAAGTGAATATAGAATAATGAAATGAGCATATATTTTGTAAGAGACAAATACAAATTGTTAATAAGCATATGAAAAAAAATGTTCAGCTACATTAGCCATTAAAACAAAACCAAAATTACATAAAGCTATAGGGAATAAATGCCTACTGAGACGAGAATTGTTCTTCACCAGAGATTGTCTTGTAGGATCAAGGAAAGTATTGGAAAGAGGAGGGAGAAAACAGAGGTAGAGAGAATTAGGTAAAAAAGAAACACAGAAGCAGGCTTGGTAGCAATGGCTTATGGTGTTCTCACTTAGAACCTGAAGACCAGGACATATACTGTGTGGGGAGCCGACAGAAGACTGCTATCATCCTTGCAGCCATCTTGAGCCATATACCCTGACAAGAGACTTGTTTACAACAGCCTACAACATCTTGTTTTATATACCCAGAATTTTCCCTTGCGTGTGTGTGACTTAAAGGCATGACTTAAAGGCGTGACTTGAAAAGTCAGACTTATAAAAGGGGAGAGGCAGACAGAAGAAAGGAACTGGAAAACTAGGAACTAGGGACTAGGAACTTGAGACTTGGGACTTGGAATAGGAACAAGAAACTTGGAAAGAGAGAGAAGAAGAGAAACTTGAGAATAAAGGGACTGAATCACACTCTGTCTGGTCTCCATTCTTCGTGTCTGCCCTCACTCGCTCTCTTGCTGAACCCTGACCTTCGGACTGGAGCAGCAGTATGAGCGGGGACAATTTAGCCCCCAAAGCTGGGGTCAGTGTGGGTTCCAACATTTGGCAGAGTGGTCCCTGACAATATTAGATGTCTATTTTCCATGACACTTCTTTACCTCAAAGAATTATGTGGGGGAAAACGATCACACCACTAAAGTTTTTAGACTTTATCCCAGAATAAGAAACTAAAAGTGTGGGTAGGGAGGTTGTAGAGGATAACTTCCTATAGTCTAAATATCAGGATTTAAAATGATGGACTTGGAAGTCCAGAGATGCTGTGGGTGTTGACATTAGGCATGCCAAACACCACTTAAGTTTTGTCCTCAGATTGTTTTTCCTTCATCCAGTCAAGCACTTTTCACACACAGAACTAACATGCATCAAATCAGATTCAGTAATTTTGCTCATGAGATTCTGAAGATTTGTGGACTGGTTGTAATGAATTAACAGTATGTTCCCTGAAATTCCTTTGAATAGGATATATTATAAATTAAAAGGGAAACAATGATTAGATTTTCACAGAGCTTTCCAGAAGGGAAAAACACTTTTAATGCTTTCTTTTTCTTCATCCTGCTATATGAAATGAAAACATATTGGTGAAACATTCTAGAACATGGCAAAAATTCAAAGGGAACAAATAACATTGTTTTATAGTTTCTAGTTTGTGCTTTTCATATTCATTTATTTGATTATACTCTACTCAGTTGCTTACTTTATAATCTACTCATGCTTAAAGTTATATATGTAGAAAATGCACATCCAAACATATTCAAATTTATATAGACAAATAATTTAAAAGTAACACATGGATATATGTTTTCAAATGAATAAAAATTATATAAATAAGTACTTATATACTAGTACATAAGACTACTCCTTTACTATTGTAGATGTATACTTAAGTTGGACCAGGAGAAACATTGTAAACTCTAAAGTGAGATGTAGATATGATGGAAAAAAGGTGGTGTTCTGAAAAGCAAATGGTACCACGTAAACACAATGTAATATTGGCTGAGAGAAACGAAGAGTATAAAAGCATCAGACAGTGTTGTCATGCAGGCTTGAAATAGATAGGGCAGGTCCAAGACTCAGAGGACTAAATCTCAGGTAACTATTTTCTAAAATATATATTCAATGTTTGTACTTCAATTTGTTTCAGAGAAATGTGGTAGAAAAATTTTCTAAAAAGTGACCCTTTCAAAGATATCCTCTGTCTCCCAAAATCTACCTTACTCCAGTAAGTAACATCTTACCCATTTTTAATACCAAACTTTCAAGTTAAAATTTACATAATAAATTTCAAAGGCATTATTATTCACATGATGAATGGATTTCATAGCAATACAAATGGATAGTGAAACATCAGTATTCCTCATCAATACTTAAGGTTCTATGTACATTTACAAGAAGTACAAAAGATTAACTTCAAATTGATACATTCCACTGCACAAATTCACGGGGAAAGTGAGGCTTTGCATGCAAGGAAACAACACTTTCTGCAAAACTAAAATGAAATGACACGGCATGCTTCATAGTAATGAGATTCTGGTAAGTGGAGAAATAGTTGTCAAAGTTGTTCAAGTTGCATGATAAAAAGGGAGCCTGGAACATTTAGAATTTAGCGAGTGATAGTTGAGCCTACACAGAATGTTCAATGCTGAGCTTTTCGTCTAGCTAAGGAGAAAAATACCTATGAATTTTAAAAAGGCTTGACCACCCCATCTTCCCAGCAAAATCCTTGTCAATGTGTGATCTGAAAATAGTCCAATCAAGCACATTGAAAATTCAGCAGTTTTTCCCTCAGGATAGGAATTCTTCCTGACAAGTGAACACTGGGTTTTATTTTTGGCCTGGGGATTTGTTTTCAGAGAAAAGTTTATTTACTACAAATAAATTCTACAATATATAAAAATCACAGAAAACCTCAAACAACCTCAATTTCTATGCAAAGTGCAGCATGCACTTGATTGTTTTTAATGATTGTTTTCTCTGAATAAAAGCAGAATTTTTCATCATGAAATGAATATAATTCTGATGCATCATGTGCCTATTTCCTTGATTACACATAGTATCTAGTCAACGAAACTTGTAATACCAGGACAGCAGGGTGTGTGTTGTGGGTATTGATAAGGAACTTGGTACTTTGCCTTTTTATTTTACTATATAAGTAGTAACTCCTTTAAAATGAGACTATGGAAAGAATATTAAATATTATAGTATTAGTATTAAGGTATTGTAATATGCAATCACATGTTACAATATTTATGTATGTGTGTCTCTGTGTGTATGTGTTCATGCCTAAAAGTGATTTATCATAAAATGGTGGAGGCTGTCTTTATTTGTATACTGAAGTAATCTATGGTAAGTCTTACCTATATTGCATTCTATTTACAAAATATGAAGTTTTAGTGTATGAAATAGGGAATCTACAGTCCATGAGGTAGTGGTAAACACAAATGATAATTGATAGAAGATGAGAAAGATAAAATACAAAAATGTTTTGTTTTGCTTATTTGTTTGGCTATTTGGTAGTAATAAATGAGTCAAAGGCCCTTTTATTCTAGGAAATAGCTCTATCAATTTACTAATTCTTTAGAACTCCACAGCAATAGTTGAGCCCAAAAGGGTATCTAAGTCCAGTCCATGAATTGTTTGTATTTTGGTCAATATTATCTGAGTTTGATCACCAGAACCAATGGAAGAAAACTTAAGGCTTGTAACACACACACACACACACACACACACACACACACACACACACACACACACACACACACACATATACACACACACACACACATACACACACACACACACACACACACACACAAGGAATTTCACTGGTGGGGAGATAAACACAAGGAAACACTTAGTGTTTGCTGGCAATCTGGCTAGATTGAATGAGGACCTACTGACCAAGCAGAAATATTTCTCTATACATAAACACAGAAATGAATGAATGAATGAATGAATGAATGAATGATTGAATGAATGTGATGGATATAACACATTGCTGCTTTAGTGGGTATATGTATTTGTTTTATGTTTGGTTTTATTTATAGGGCTGTTCTAATAAAAACCAGTGGTCTTCTCTAGCATTAAAGCAAGTTACTCCACTACACAAGCCAGCAAATAGCTGATCCTTCCGGAATTAACTAAAACCTGCACCGTATTCACAGATTGTGGCTTCTTTCACTAATTCTGATTACATTCTTCCTGTATCTCATGCTGTTTATTCTCACTTGCCATTTATGTTGATGATTTAGTTGTAATTTATGTTTAATCCATGCCCAATGGCATTATAGAATGGCTAAATCACAAGCTCTTATTAAACAGAAGTCACTCACTGCTTCAAATAAATGTTTCCTTATTATCCATTCCATCAAAAAAGGCAAAAATTCAGTGTTAACAACAGAACAAACAAATAAAACAAAAAAATTCCCAGTGAAACATAGAGCATATGTCAATCTCAAATGCAAAAATGTCAATCTCAAACGCAAAAGAGTTTAGAGACTCCTAAAGTCAGGTCATTAAGGTAGAGGCATGAAACCATGGCTTTGAAAGCTCCTTAGCAAACAGGGTAACACCAGGTTCAGCTTTCCTTCTGCTCCTGGGTGTTGTGAATGTAAAAGCTAGCATCTGTTTGCTAACAAAAAGGTGCTACACAAGGGATTAAGTTAATGGGAAGGTTGACCTAAGGCTTTTCTGGCTTCAGAATCTGGGGAAATTAATACCCGGTATTAATTTCCTGGACTTTGGAAGTTTTGTTAAAGCATCCCATAGTCACTACTGAACATTTTTCTTCATACTAGAAGAATCTTCTTTGGATCAGAAAGACAGAGCTAGAGTTCTGTCATGTATCATGGTATTTATTCATGCCTTTCAACGCCTTTTTAGGCTATAGTAATATTCTAACAGTCTCTAAGCTGTATAAGTCAAGTACAGCTGGTGTCTACCAGTTATGTTCTCTTGTTCCTTCTCTGAAATGTATGTAATGCAATTCTGTTTTACAGTGCATCATTTATCTTCCACCTACACCAATGCAAATGCTCTTCTCAACCGATAATATCAATTGCTTCAGGTTTGGACTTGGCATCAGTTAGAGTTCGATTCTCTAAATGTTTATTTACTTTTACTTACTGAAGATAAGGTCAGATAGCCTTCAGTGTTTCTATGAAACATTTCTGATATTAACTTAGTTATGATTCTATCTTTGGTCAAAATCAGTCAAAAAGTTTCATAAATTACATTTCAAAACTGAAATTTTACCTACTAATCAGCTGTTTACAATGGATCTGTTTGATGGATGACTTTTGTGATTATAAACAAGGTTTAGCCACAATTTTGGTCAGAAATATCTGCAGGGTAGATTCAAACCTATTTTGTCAGGTAAAGAAACAAGAAATATCTCCCATGGGCCTTTTCCATTAGGAGTTTGCTGAGCTGTGAATGTACCAAGTAGATGAAATATGCTATTCTGCATATAAGTCAAAAATCTGCATTAACTTTTCTTGTGGCTGTTATAATAAATCCCCAAAGCATTGGCTTACAAAGAGAATAATATTCCCTCCATTTTGTAGGTAAATGTTCAATATTAGTATTAATGTGCTGTAATGAAGGGGAAGACAAGGATCTACTCCCCTGGGGCATGGGAGTCATCATCACTGGCAGCATTACTTGCCTGGGAGGCCACACTCTTTTATCTCTGGCTTCTCTATGTCACCTCTTCCTCTTTGGTTTGTGTGTATCTATCTAAACTTATTCTACCTAAACCTAGAATACTAAGCTCTTCTATGTTATATCTAAGGTGCAAACTAATTCAGTCTTCATTTTTATAGCATTGATTGTTTCTTCACTTACAGAACAGGTAAGGATTACCTTAGTTGTTTTCTTTTGTTTTTCTGATTGCTAGTTTCTATCTAAGAAATAAGTGTTCTCCTCTACAGTACACTGTAAACTAAGCTGATATAGGTTTTGCTCCTCTTGAAACTGATGTGTCATCATTTGCCTCAAACCTTTTCTATTCCCTCATCTTAGCAAATTAGTTGTCATAATAGGTGCTCTCATGGGATGCAATGCTGACGTGTGGTTTGAATAAGATTTCTCTTATATTCTTGGACTCGTGAATACTTGGTGTCTAGTTTGTTACATTGTTTGGATATGTTTAGTGGGTTTTCTTTTGATGGAAGATATATATTATGATGGTACAGCTTAGAGATTTCCAAACTCACATGCTATTTTAGGTATATTGTCTTTACTTCCTATTTATAGTTTAGGATGTGAACTTTTACCTGTGTCTCTGGCCACCTGCTTGCCTGCTATATCCACTTCACTATCATGAAAGTGGTCCTCTGGACTTGTCATTTAAATAAGGTTTTTGTATATGTATGTTGCCATGGTCATGGTGTTTGATAACAGCAATAGAAAAGTAACTATGTCAGTGAACCTTTGCATAGCCAGGATTTATATTTGATGTGAAATTTTTACTCAATAAAACAGTAGCTAACCACCATTTTGTAGCTTGTAAAATTTCCTGCCATATTATAGAAGCTACATTTTATAAATTTATTTATGAAAATTAATTAAAATACAAACCTGTGAACTTAAGGCTTTTAAGCAATTATTAAAATCAGATAGAATTAGATTGGTAAATGGCATGATAATTTTCTTACAGTAAACTTCCTGCTAGTTTGGTTGGGGTCAAACACCCAAAAGGGCTTCTAAGAAATTAACAGTGTTCTATTTCTATAATTGTGGGATGTGATGACTGTATTGTATCTGTTCTGCTCTTTGTCTTAACATAAATGATTAAAGTTTTCTGTACATGATTCCGGTTACATTTTGAGAGAAAAAAAAAAGCTATCATTTTATGAAGGAACAGTACCCAGGCATTGTGCCATGTGGAAATGCCCTGAAGTCTAGATACAACCAGTAGCATGTTTTTCATTAGACATTCCACAGGATGCATAGCTCTGTGGGGATTCTCTACGCTGTCATCTCTGACAGCTCCAACACTCCTTAACAGGACGTCCTGTCAGATGTTCTTTCATGGGTTTGTTTTCATTTTTTTCTTATGTTGATTCTTTGTTTAAATTGTTTCTTTTCTTCTTCTCTCACTTCTTAATACAATAAAATATAAAATCATACAAGTCAGAGAGGACAGCCTTCACACACAAATAAAATGTTGTGCCCCTCAAAGTTGAGAGCAGAAGCATCAACCTGCATAATGCCATGCAGATTTCTACTTATTGTAGTGTGTAGATAATTATAGCTGAAAATTTACCTCAAAGCCCCTCTAAGTGTTCATACTGTGTTATTTTGTTATTATTATTAATCTTTCCTAACAATGATGTTTAAAGGCTTTGAACTCTGCATAAAAATAATAAAATATTGATGTTTGTTAATAAATTAAAATCTTTACAGATGTTGTTTCTGGCATAGAATATAGTTCAAAGCAAATCTTGATAATATTTTTGGGGGGTAAAACACACATATTGGACATTGCTCAAGGAGTTATTCCATTATTTGCAAAAAGGGCTTATTTTTCACAGACTTTGTACATTGTTTAAAACAAAATATTTTTCTTTATTAAAAAGATTTACTTAGAGAAAAGACATACAATATAGAAGTTAACTACTTAAAATAATATGAAAAAGTGAAAGACTTCTAATTCCAATTTCTTACTCCATCCAAATACTTTTGCTTTATATAGATATTTTTCTTTCTATGTATCCTCAAAAAATTATTTAAACCTAATATAGGCAAGAAATAAAATTTAACATTTTCAGACCAAGGATAAGAGTCAGTGGTAGACTGATTTCTTAACAGTATTAAAGCTCTGGGCTCAGTTTTCAGGAAGTGAATAAAGACAGGCAGACAGACAACTAATGGATCTACACTGACCTGGGGAGACAACACAGTCAATAAAGACTTTGCCTTGTATTCAACCGGAGTTTGATGTCCTAAAGACTTTGCCTTGTATTCAACCAGAGTTTGATGTCCATAATTTTCATAAAAAGCCAGTCTAATCTATGAGAGTAATAGGCACTGTTTCTGAAAACAAGGAAGAAGGTACCTGAAAATATATCTAAATTTCAACTCTGGCTGACATGTCCCTGGCTGACAAGTTCCTGAATTTCCATACGCGCGTGCACACACACACATACACACACACACACGTGCATATGAAAACACATACATGGGTGCACCTACACCCTATGCACCAACTTATTTATATCCATACTTCACACATGTACACACATATGCACATACATGAACACACAAGCATGAACACACACACAAACACACACACACGTACATACAGACATATAAATGACAAATACTTTGTCATTTTGAGGTTAGATTTGGATGTCAATTTGAGATTTAGAGTCAAAATAAATACATTCAACCAGCTTGTTTAGTTTAGGGACAACAGAAATTGAATGTGCCTTTCTGGCTTAGATCCTTACTTTTCCCCCTATTTATTATGATTGAGTAACTAGAAAATAAGGGAGCTTCTTAACTTCAGTTCCTCGACCAACTAAATAATGACAAAAATATTCATTCACAGAATAAGTGTAAGCCATCAGTGAAATTATACACTTACTTATTAACTGTGCATTCTCCTAAATTAGTGATAAAATTATTTAGTGAAAGACCATAACTAACTGGAAATTACATATAATCTCATTACACTATCCTCACTAACCTGTGCTTCATAGAAACAACACAAATAACTTTTTACAGCAACACACTTTCTCTATATTAATCACAACTCTCACAAGAATGCATAAAATTCAGATGGGAAATACTGATTTATGCACAAACCATGCCCATACATAGGTATACAATGTTATTTTAACATTTGTGTATTACATCTTTGTTGTTAAATTTTTATGAAGTCAGATGTAGAAATCACTTTTAAAAATTAACTTTGGAAAAATATATTGATGAAAAGGTGGGCAACAACTGTTAGTCTAACATGAAGAGCCATATAAAACACAGTTTTTTATACAACTCATCAAAACACATGTCAATATTAAGGCATGGGAGTGCTCACCATGCAATTGTCAGCATAAAAGTTCTCTATACACATCTCTGCTTTGTGTTTCAGGGGCAGAGATATACAGCTTCTCTAATGCACTCCCCATCACTTGTATCCTATAGGCAGAGATGGACTTTCATTTTTCCCACCTGTGTTTATAAAATGAATATTATATTCATGACATCAGTGAATACATAAAGTGTATACACTCAATACATAAAGTGTCTTCATTTGAAGATTTGCTCTTTTCAGAGTAAGATCTCCAGTTTGGCTAAACTTAGTGTCCCTGTCTTTTATTTCAACCTACTGTTCCTGCAGGTGACACCTGGAAAATTTGATGGTTCTCTGGATACAGAGGCTGAGGAAATGGGGGCCATTTCGGAAATTACTGATCTCATGGCTACTGTCAGTGCTCTGAGCATTAAAGTTCTTCTGTGACTAGGGAGTCCTCTTCAGCATGCATGCACCTGCAGCACAATGACTCTGTGTATCTGGAAAATAAAAGCTCAGACCCTTTAATTCTTAATCACTGTAAAATTTTGTGTCTAAAAAGTTGTTTTCTAACCATGCAGTATGAAAATTTTAGTTGATTTTATTTGCAAGAAGAGAGAAATTTATTTAATGTAATGTAGACCTCAACATATTTTTTCCTCTGATTTAAGTAGAATAGAAACTTGCTGTTTGATCTCTCAATATAATTTTTTAAATTTTTTTCATCAATATTTTGAATTTACAAAAACTAATTGAACTAAATTATGCATACTGTAAGGGTTATTTGTTTCTGTAACACTGAAACTCTAAAACACAACTTTTAAATTTTCATTTGTAATGCATTATCCATTTATAATTCCATAACTATCGAATATTTTAACTAAACATATTGCTAGTAGCTCATTATTTTATCATGCAAATTATCCTTCCAGTAATCCAAAATGATGTTAACACTTTAATTATAATTTTGCTGTTTGTGATTGAAATTATTCACCATTAATGAAGAGCATTTTGAATTCTCTCCATCACTGGGAAAAACATGCTTCAAGTTTACTATAGCATCAGCTAGCTCTAGCTGCTTAACTAATTACCCAGCTTACACTTCCATGTCAGGAAAAATTTTGGTTTATTGCTGTAGGATTTTCTGCTGCAATGATCCTGCTTGTCTACTCTGGTGTCAAATTCTGTAATAGTTATTCTCATGACAGAGTTCATAGGGGCTTTTCTATTAAGTTGAATTCAAAAGGCAGGTTTCCCCTAAGGATTTCTGAATGCCAAGCTGACAAAATACCAGAGAGCTTTTCTTTCTTTTTTAATAGTCCTCCTTTCACCTCTTTTCTTTTGCTCTTTTAAAACTCCAGCAGAATAGGAGATATAATTTAAAATTTACATAAAACTGATGGACACATAAGCTTATATTAAACTAATTGTTACGGTTTATATTAAATGTCATGAATTAAAGTAGAGAATATATAGGATGGATAACAATGGATAAATATCTTTATTCTTATGGATTTAATTATATTTATTTGGATTGGCATATTTTATTATGACACTGACTTTTAAAGAAGCATGCAATTATCAACAGTAATTTGCTGTTGCATGTAAGTTTTGTGCTGATGCACTTAAAATCCCTGTCTGTAAAATATTATGTGGATATGATATTCAAAGGAAGAGACCCAGCTTTAAACTTGTTCCTGATCTCTGAATTTTTTGAGAAAATATGCTGATGTTTCAATTATTAGGAAAGCTACATTTCCCAACTCCAAGGTTTTTGCTAAAATCTTTACTTGTGGTTACCACCTTTATATATATATGTGTGTGTGTGTGTGTGTGTGTGTGTGTGTGTTTGTCCCTTCTACCATGAAAATCTAAGCTAATTTTCTGAAGAAAATCTAAGAGTTGTAGTTATTTTTTAACATTATGGTGTCTGAATTTCAGGATTAATTCCAGATAAGGTAGGATTACAGAAGTTATTTTTAATTGAAAATAAGCACATGTTTTTGTGTGTATATGAGTATATATGCATGTATGTATTCACATATGTAAGTGCAGACCTATATATCATATTGTAAATGGAAATCAAACCTCAGCTGTCGGAACTCACATTCTGCCTTACTTGAGAAAGTGCCTTTTTGTTTTGTTTCATTTTCAGTTTTTGTTTTTGCTTTGTTCTTTGCCACTGTATATACCCAGCTTTCTGTGTCAGTAGCTTTGGGAAATTCTCATGCTCCACCTTTCATCTTGACAGAAGAGCACTGAGGATTACAGAATTAAGACTGGCTTTGACATGGTTACAGACATTCAAATTCAATCCAGCATCCTCTCAAGATAAGCACTATAAATACTGAGCCATTTCCACAAGTGCAGTGCTTTATTAAGAATCAGAATTCTAAAATTATTTATTGATTTGAGATTAATTAGTTTTTTAATCTATCGAGAACAAATCCACTGATACTATCAGTTAGAGACATTTAAATGATTAGAACTTTGTGTAGAGAGTGTCCTGATGATCTGAAAAACCTAACTGTCAAGAGACTAACTGAATCCCAGCATGGCTGCAGCACAGAAGATTTGCCCTTCTTTAACTTTGGTCATGGATAACATATATAATAGAATCAAAGTAGCATCCTAACATATATAGAGGCTTGGGAACAGAGGGAAATGAAATAAATGGAAAATCTATGAAATTGTCTACTGAAGTGCATTATCAGTGAAGTTCCAGACCAGTTAACATATGCCTATCTGAATTATCAGTACATGCAAAAGATCCAGCCAAGTATTCTCCAACTGACATCAGGTACAAGGAATTTCCTGAAAGCTTGATTACCTTTAGATAATTCTGGGACTCATTTTTTTCTTTGGGATGTTTCAAGCCATCTATCGTATTTTGCTATAGTGACCACATGTTGGAAAATTGAAATAATTTGAATATTTTCCAGAAACATTGGGCCTTGGCTCAAAATTGGTCTTGATTTCTAGAGCATCAAACATTCCATGAGTCATGGCAGAAGCTTGGGAAGCTTGGGAAATCCATGGAACCTGCTTTGTGTTCTTACTTGTGGAGCAACACAGAGCTTGCATACAACTTGTGGCTATGGCTAATATCCAGAATGTTGGTACTACACCTGCTTTGTCCTTTCTGTTCAGACAAGGACATGACCCCATGGGCTGATAAGACCATCTTAAATGTCAATGGTCTTTTCTCAGATAAGCATCTCCAGAAATATTCTCACAGACAACATTCAACCTGTATCTTCTAGTGGACTTCAACCAAACTATTTTATGATTGAGATTAACAAACAAAATCATCAAGAATATGAGTTGCAAGTATATCTCCCTTTACCATCAATGTTTGCTATGCATAGTAGGCAGATGGCTGCTACAGCATACCAGTGGGTTATCATAGATATAACCAGGTGATTTTATTGTAGTGTTGTGTCAAATATAATTTCTTTATTTTATAAAATTTAGTAAACCTTTATCAATCTACAACTCTGTTACTAAAGATGGAATGCTTACCCTTAGATCAAGATATCATGAGACTTAATTTTAATATATTGAACAAAGTGTCACAAGAACCTGCATCTCCAAAGGTGCATGAAAGATATTTATGTGTTTGTTCCTGAATGCCTATTGTCTTCACTTCTGACTCATTTCCTTTTCAGAATAAAATTCTCCAGGAAGCTCTGCTTCACAGAAACAAATTCAAAATGATACAGAAATAGAAATGGATGATACATGTAGACACATGTACAATTACATTGAGTAATAGAAATATCATGAAACTGGATCAAGTTTTAAAATAGACAAATCTTTTGATTTCCTCTTTAAGATTCAAGGTTGTTGACAGTATACATCAATTTAAAATCAAAGAACTTAACTAGAATAACCAAATATGTAAGTGCCATTATTCTTGATACCCAAGTGGTATGGGGGACAATAGACTCACACAGCAAGGAGCACTGATATCAAAGAGGACATTCTATCTTGAGGGTGGTGGTATCAGGTATCCATCTTTCCTTGGTTCTTATTTCTTCTCTGAGTGTCAATTAGTTTGGTATTTGTCTACATAATTGATGGAAGGTTATTTATGAAATAACCTAACAGGCATACTGAGACTTTGGAATTTATATCTAAGAATCCTTTATTCCAATTAAGCTCATTCAGATAATTTGTTACAATAGGCAGTTTTAAGCTATGATTTAGCATGTTAGTATACTGGACTCTTTTTTCAAAAACTAAAATTCATGAACCAGTAGATAAACCCTAGGATGAAATGAAACATGATTTAATGTTGGCTGTAATGATTCTCCTGCAAAAATTTACCATTCTGTTTCCTTGATCACATGCTATATTCCTTAGAGAACATATCATTAGAGGATAAGATGCTTCCAGTATGACACCACTGAAACTCACAGAACAACTACTCCACTGAATTTAAAGTTATATTGTCATTAAGTCAATAGGAACTCTTGTGCTTGTCTCAGTATACAATGGAAAAAGTTAATTTTGCTAGTGAGTGATCAATAGTTCTTTCAGAGGTAATTGAACCATCATTTAACAAACATGAGAATAAGGTATAATATGTCTAGAGTATAGAAGTTCTGTTGATAGATCTCTTGATATCACTACATATTACTATCATTAATCTTGTTTAAATTAGTGCAAATTTAGAGTAATGTAATTCACACAATAATTAAGTTATGTTTAAGACATCAGGGATAACGGTTTGTCTTGCCCTACAAAGAAGATATCCAGAGCTTTTGAGAATCTTACTGAAGTATGAATAATTCAGAAAAGAGAATTGACAAATGAAATTGTAGATTCTTGCTCCAACTTTGTGATTGCATGTAAAAATAAGTTTTGTGATAGTCATAAGTGTTTTCTCCAAATTGCATTACAGTATTGTGTTTGAATAGATTAAGATAGTATTATTCTATTATTTGTTTGATATATAAGTATATAAATATCATATATTTACCAATTAATATATATGTAGTTTATATACTCATAGAGATAGTCTCTGATAGTCAGTGGTTTAACCTACAATCTTTTTAACTTTGATAACTGTACAAAGACAGTATATATTTAACAGAAAGTATAGATTGAATTTTGAGGTATAATCTTGTTCTAGTCTAATAATAGGAGATAATATAATCTTTTATAATACTATTAAGTGACAAAGATCCATATTGTAAGTTGGTCAAATGATTACAAATGGAGTGAATTAGTCTACAGTGTATTATGTTCCTGTACTGTCATGTTTGGTAGATATACTAAATTCCTTTTTACTTATATTTCAGTCAGCAATAGGGTTTATTTTAATTTAACTTCACTTGATGTCAACATGCTTCTGTATGTAAATGTTTTTTCTCTCTTATTCTGTGATGATAAAACATTTAATAAATTTAATGTATCATGTTGTTTATGCATATTCAGTTTTCCATCACAGTAGATAATTGAAAGAGTGTCAAGGAGACTACTATTTATAACTCAAACTTTACTTTCATTTATGAAACTTAGTATGTTTTTACTTTTGTGGATAACAATCATAACATGTTGTTATTTTGTTATCATTAACAAATTAACAATTTGTTGATGCCTTATATCAGAAAAATATGGCATGAGTTAAGTTGATAAAATTCAATTGGTACTTCATTGAATTTTATTCACAACTTTAAACCCTATCTGCAGTGCCAAAGGGGCAAGAGCTATGTATAGAGACTTTCTCTTTATAATAAGGAAGTATCAAGAATTGCTTGGAGGGGTATAGAAAAAATTGAAAGGAGAACATTTAACATAAAGAACCCTGGAACAAGGCTAACAGTAGTTTATGCTGTGAATAATAATACCAAATCTGGTTTCTGCTTGTTCCATACAATCTGACATTTCTCAGCCTCCATTTAACTTAAACTTTCTTATTTATGTCAAGTGCAGTAGTATCTCATCTAGTTGAGATTACAAAACTGGTGGAAGGTTTAGTTCCTATCACTAGAGATTGACAGGAGCAATTCAAGGACTCTCAGTTTGTGCTATTAGTTTATCAGTCTTCTCAAATTCACCCACAAAAGGAAGATGTCCACCTAAAGGACAAAGAATTCCTGGGACACAACTAATTTCAGGGGCATTGCTGCACTCAACTCTACAGAAATATAAAGTAGATCTGGCACCACAACATAACCTGCCATCATTTCTCACAACGCTATTATCTAATAGCCTTAGTTCTGACATTAGTAAGAACCATAAGAAAGAACCTGCTAGCTGAAACATATTTTACAAAAACTGGAGGGCTGCCTTCATTCTGCCTTGGGACCCATTTAAGATTCAGTAGAATCTATATTATGGAATACTTAGAAAAAACCAAACATGTGGTTATTAAATTAAATCATTTCTTTAAGAGTTGTTTGCCTAGTAAATAAAAGATCAACAAACGGCATCTGTGATCCAATTTACATTTGGTGGGAGAAATCATCAATGCTTCCAGTTGAGCTTGACAACACTCTTGAATGTATGCTCTCACTTTTTTATGTATTAGAAAGTCAAGTGACCCAACTGGTCAAGTAGAGTCTGTGGTTATATCATGGCTTAGGAGGACTATGTTCAGTGATGGAGACTTGCAGTGTGCCCTACGTTTCTAACAAGATGCCCTTTGAGCAAAAACATATGAAAAGCATTTAATAACTATACTTGAAGATCATGTTATTTATACTATCTTCATCACCCAAAATAAAATAATAATTCAGTCATATCAAGAGATAATTTACAGATTATTGACCAATTAAAAAATCTAAAAATTTTGCATCAAAAAATTTACAACTTTATTGTGTTCTTCATATTATAGACTATCTTGGAAAGGAGAAGATTGAGTTAGCCAAAGCCAGGCTGAATTCATAACAGGCTTCACACTGGCAGTTTGGGAGACCACGACTAGGTTTACATTTTTCAGAACTGGAAAAGTCCAAAACAAGTCAATTCCAAGAAAATCTGCCCCTCATGGGCAGCCAATCAGAAGCTGTCAGGAGCTGCCATACCACCTAGCCTGAGTCAGCTATAGTTAATCAGTAAAAGTTCCTCAAATCCCCCAGATCCTTATGCAATCATAAGGGAGTCCATATCCCTGGGCATAGATCCAACCCATCAAGGGAAAGGAAGATAAAAGTCACCCATTCCTACTCAAACAGGCTTTAAATTGACCATGAAAAGTATACACCTCTGTGTTTCATCCTGATGTATGATAGACCATGGCATACTGGTTCTCTACCCAATAAATGCTCTTTGGTGTTACATACTATTTGAGTCTGGAGTATCATTCTTTAGTGAATCATAGAACCTTACAGAACTATTACTGTTTGTCAAGTTATTAAGCTACTTTTTTTTGTTTGATTTACTGAATATTGTGACTTTAAAAAGAGGCAATCAAAATCATTCTATTTAATGCTTATGTAAGTTTTTTTCCTTCAAGAAAACATCTATCATTTGATGAATAATTTTTAAGAAAACCATCTAAATAGAGTAGTAAGCAATTTATAATCTTTCTCCATAACTGTGAATCAAGTCACAGGAAGTCATGAGTTGATGATACCATCCTTGATGAAATGTCAGAAAATAAATCAATAAATATTTATGGCCAGAGGAAAAGGCAACATGGAATAAGATGGGAGAAGAAAATAATCCAAAAGCTAAATAAAGAAAGAGGTGAAAACTCGAAACTACATCTTTTGAACAAACATTACAAAAGGGAGGAGCTTTTTTTTTTCCATTAACTTATGTATTTATTCAGTTTACATCCTGATTGCAGCATCACTCCTATCTGTACCTCCAACAAGCCCCTCCTCTATCACACCTCCTTTTCCTCTCAGAAGGGAGAGGTACCACCTGGGTATCAACCCATCCTTAGATATCAAGTCATTGAAGGACTAGACACACAAGAGGGTGGTTTTTATGTAAATCACATATACTACAGCATGTATAGTATTGTGATTGCTAAGCTATTTAATAACTATATTGTAACATAAAGTATAAATCAAATAAATCATATATTCAGAGCCTCACATTAAGACTTAGATTTCATTCTTGAATGGGTGTGTGTGTGTGCAAGTGCATGTATGTGTGTCTGTGCATGTGCGTGTGTGTGTGTGTGTGTGTGTGTGTGTGTGTGTGTGTGTGTGTGTGTGTGTTTATGTGTGTGTCTATCTGCCTCTGTGTCTATATGGCATATGTGAATGTATGGTGGTATGCACATGCATAGGTATGACTGTTCCAAGGCCAGAGTACAGCATGGGATGTGTACTCAATCAGTCTCTACCTACTCTCTGAAAACAATTTCTCAGTGAACCTGTAGTTTGCTGTTTTTCAACTCACCTGGCAGGTTACTCAGTCCCATCAATCCCTGTTTCTTGCTTCTTCTCCAACACTTCCTCTGGTTTACAGTTGGCCAGGCCATCCTGGGAATCCTAACTCCAGTCTGAATGTTTTCACAATAGGCACTCTTACCCACTAAGCAATCTCTCCAACTTTTCTGATTTCTTTAAACTTAATAATTGCATTGGGTTAAACATTTGTATCTAGGTATGGTAGAAATAGAAGGATCAATAAGTAATATAAATTACTTAGAAAATTTTGCAAAATTTGGGAAGAAAAAACTGCAAATCATATTTTAACAATTTACCAAATTATTTTTCAATAATTTTTATATTAAATTATTGTACTGTTTACATTTAGATTTACTGCAATGCATTCATTTATATCATCTAGTAATTACATTTTTTTGTGAGTTTTGAGAGCTTGGTGTTAAACTCTAAGTTATAGAAGTAGATACCACCACAGACATTTTCCTTTATTTATAATAGATTCCTTCCACGTGTAATACAACTCAGCATTGCTCTCTTCTCTCCCAACTCCTTCTAGTTCCCCCACCCATCTCCATCTGGAAACCACCTTGATCACACTGGTCATCATAAAATAAGCAGGCCTCTGGGCATAACCAAAAAGTAAATAAAATACAATTAGATTAAACAAAAAGTAACACGTAGAAGTTGGAGAATGCAAATACAAGGAAAGAATAAGATCATGCATAAAAAACAAGAGACCCACTCATGAACGCATTCAAGGATCCCACAAAGACACAAAAACCACAGAGCGTTTTAACCTCATCAACACCGACCTCCAGTGTCTGCGTGTCTTCCTCACTTAGATTTTTTTCTTTTGTTTTGTTTCTTTTGCCTTTTTTGTACATGAGATAGTTTCAAGGTAAACATAATTTTATCAGTGTCAGCACTGTGCATATTATCACTAACAAGTTCGCTGTCAATGTCACTTAAACTTTATTTCAGTTTCATAAGTCACACTAACTCTAGTGATGTATTTCCTACCATGTGACCATTTCTGAAGTCTTTTCCCCTTACTTTTTCCTGGTTTAATTAGGGATAAGTAAGACAAGCTGAGGCAGCCTGCCATCGACTTCACAGACTTAGGAATATCCCAGCAAATATTTTGTGATAGCTTGAATTTTATCACACCCTACGGGGAGTGGAGGGACATTGAACTGCTTTCTGAAGTACGACAGAGAAAAGATGAAATAGAATTCAAAACTGACTTGCTTGAGAGCTTAGCATGAAAAACAGAAGATTTAACTTCATCTCTTCACAGACTCCTTATATACTGCTTTCCTAATGATTAAGTTCAATTTTTGCATCATTTGGCTGCCTCACTGTGTGCTCGTAATCTATGGACCAAGTGGAGTAATATCTTTCTACTTCACAGTATTTTGGACAAATATTTCATCCAGTGTGGTTTTTTAGATAACATTTACTTTTATTTAATATATCTGTATTCAGAAGGATGTAATCCACACTTTCTTTGACACTTCTTTCAACAATGTCATTTTGTACACCAATTAAGTTCAACATTATTTTCATGCATCAGTTTTTAAAGGTAGCATTTGGATGGTTGGGGTCAGGTCCATAATTTCTATCTAACAAGTGTGTTGAGTTTGGAGTTCAACTTAATAGTTCTTATGTTTTATTTTATAACTCAAAGCTCAGGAAGCCTGTGAACTCTTCACTGTCCATCTGGTGTTGATGAATGTCTAGAATTTTTTACAATATTCTTGAGACTATTAGTAAAACCCTTTATGGAAATGATTAAATTCTTCTTATACTAAATGTAAAGTTAGGCTTCGATGCGCAGATCACTTCGTTTGCTGGGCTCATCACTAAAGCTATTAATTATTTCATTACACTTTACTGTTTTCAAAAGATTAGTGCTCTGAAAATTTTAATTGCACTTTACCACTGAATTCTTTTATGTTTTATAGTTCTACTTCTGATTTTAATTTTACAATTTAGGGTAAACAGGCAGGCAGTGCACACAAAGGTCCTCAGCACTATTAAATTTTGATAGCGCCTATGACACACACTTTAAAAAACATAATTTTCTTGCAAGTTTTACTTAATGATGGGTTCAGTTGACAAAGTGAAGCCTATTGGAGATATCCCAGTGCCCAGGAAAGCTTAGATATATACTCTTAAAGTAGGACAATGACATAGAACCCATTGCTTCAAATATGAAACTTTCATTTTGTAAAGTTCCTTAATGGAATAACTAATGAATTTTATTGTGTTTAATGTTTGAAACTATAAACTTAACAGCAGTGCTAAATATATATATGTTGCATTTATTATGAAGGCCATTTAATATTTTAACACATTAACAAAAGTAATATGATTTTAATGTATTAATGCAAACTAGTAAATTATATTAGTTATGTATCATTAACTGTAAATAATTCAGCATATCAATGTTATAAATTAATTATTTAAATGTATTGATTTCTGTACTTAGCAGTTTAGTAATACAGAATGAAAAGCTTAAATTACTGAGATCCTTGCAATGTGGGCTAGTGAATAGTTATGAGTTCAAGTTAAAATAACAGCCACGTTTTACCAAGTAAAAATAAGAACCAATCTCCAATGATATGATGGCTTTTTTTCCTTGAGATAACATATTATGTTATTGTAAATATTATAAGATTAAAATCAAGTAGCTTTCTTTATTAATTATGCTAATTCATGTAATAGACTACATTGTGCTTACTCCTTAGTACCTACCTGTTTCAATAAGTTCTAGACATGATTTTGCCTGTAATTCTAAATGAAAATTTTAAGTTATAACATGTTCTGAAATTTGAAGTGTTGGATTGTTTTCACCAACATTCAAGAGAGAAACAAATTGAAAGGCATAAATAATACTTTTATACTATGGTACAATTGGCTATGGTCTTTATCGGCACATAAAAGTACCCAAAGAATCACTGACAATCCAGATCAGTAGTTATTGTGATAAGTGTGGTTTAGAATTTACTAACCTAAAATCAGGTTTGAATATTTTATTTACAAAAGAGGCAGCAGTAGAAATAGTCTTCCCTAGAGAAGAACAACCTGATTGTTTATCCAATACCAAATGGTCAGTACTGAAAGAAAAATGGAAAAATAACATTATACAAATTGAGCAGGTTGTATTCAGTCACTTAGTAATATATGTATAGCTAATATATACAAATATTCATGATACAATAATTAATGAAAATGGAGTCCATGAATTTGAAATATAGTATAGACAAGTATATGCAGAGGGTGTATTGAGAGAAAGGAGGAAATGATGTAACTATAATTTCTAAAAAAAATAATGATTAAAATGGAAAAATATTATTTTTAAACTATTTACAGATGAGTATGAATTCTAACACAGTATTTTAATAAAAAACTAACTGAGTCAGACAAGAAGATATAAAAACACTCTCCTAGATAAGAGTGATGAGCAAATGTAAGTGTGAAATGAGCAGCCAATGGGGAGGGATTGACTGTGAGAACCAACTGTCTGTATTTTCAGCAGCGCAAGTAAAATATGATCATAGTGGAGTTTTATGAGGATAACTATGTATCCCTCCAACCCACACTCTTGTGAGCACACTCCTTATGCCTTTGTGCTTCTACAGGAATCCTAGGGGATTATCAGGTGCATTTCCTGGGTGGAGAAAATTTAGAAGTACACAAAACTCTACAAATGTACACAATTTTCTAAAAACGAATGAAGGCTGAGCAGATATTTTGATTCACGATTAAGTAGACCACTGATTGCATGCACACTGCTTAACCATCCCTCTGATGTGCATAGGTTATAGGAAAGGAAACTAGGTAGATTTTAAAGAGAAATGAGTTTTCTTATTTGTAGCAATGAAAGCTATGTTACATTTTCCATTGTGGATCACATTTTCAAACTTTTGAAAACTACATCACTGTGTTTCCTTCCTGAAACATATATGAAATATGTTCTTATTTGATGTCAATGAGCTCCATTGAAAGCTGATAGTAGTGAAAATTAACCAAATTTATACCATGTCAAACTGAGATATTGGCCAGTCCTTTTCAAATAGCATGTTGCTGGGTGTTTTTTTTTAAATAACCTGTGTTTGTGTATTCATGTTGTGTATATACCTGAGTGCACTGACTACTGTGTGACCACTGATGTCAAAGAATAATCTTGGATGTCTGTCCTAAACTTTCACCTCATGCAAACATAGGGATAGCATATTAACAATTAGAAGAAAATGATTTCTTATCTTTAGATCAGTAAAATTAATTTATTTCACCTGGTCTCTAAACACTATTACAATAGAAATTGTTACATAATTTTGTGTCCTTTGTATAAAGTATTATTCAAATGAGAGATTTTTATTTTTTCATAAATTCCAATGTGCAAATGCCACATTAGATTAGATGTATCATAATAAAAATCTAAACATGATTAATATTGAGTAATGTATTTTAATGGAATGTTTGCTCGTTCAAAAAATAATTATGTTTAAATTTAAAGCCTTAGACTAATTTTCATTTCTGCCACATTTTATTACAACTCACCTTTCATAATTAATGGCTACATATTTATTTACACCTAATGTAGAAAAGGGAAATTTCTTTCTGTTTCAAATGGGAGAGCTCATATTTTATGCAAATCACTTATTCCACTAAATGTTAGTTTACTTATTTAACAAATAGAACTATTTTATATTCTAATATATTTTCAGAAATTCAAAACTAAGTTATTGATTTAACTATAATTTACTAACACAACTTCAGTGTTGATAATGTCAACATAATTGTTTTCTTTAAGTAGCATAAGGCTGATAATGAAAACATTCCATTTAATATATTTATATATAAAGTTAGTGATAAAAGTTCAGGGACATAGGAGAAAATAAGAGTTTTGGGTGTGTGTATTAAATGTAATAAATTAGTACAAAATGCTATTTTATTATTTTAAAGATTTTCTATAAAATGTGTTTATATAAATTGTTTACTTACTATTTTAAAGACAAGATTTGAGGAAACATGAACTGTGGGAAACAGAGTAGCATCACTGTCATATAGAATGTCATATAATGACAAACAATGATAACTTATTAATATCTCATTTCCATCCATCATAAATTAATAGTAATAGGGTAAATTACAAATTACTATTTTTATGGCAAAAGATAGTCAGTTTCTATGACTCTCAGTCAACCTGTGATTAAAGTAGCCAAAAGCTTTTGCAAGAAAATGCATGACCAGATGTCTTGAAATGTGTTGCTGCTCAGAGAGGAGCACATCCACCAGATATCTGCTGATCATGTTCTAGGATCTATTAGTATTAGATTAGAAAGGATGTCAATGAGTTAAGATATTATTTTAACTGATGAACAAATGATGTTTTCCATTTATTAATGGTTCAAAATCAAATTCTTGTGCCAACATAACCTTCTGTATTGGGGCTCCATTTGCTGAGAATATTTTATTCAGGAAGTGACTTACAATTCAGATGGGTAAATGAAAAGACTTGGGAGATGAAGAGAAGAAAGGACAAAACATACAGTTGTGTTGTTCATGACTCTCCAGTCACTGTTAAATCTGTAAAGACTATATTGGAAGATGGCTTTATGATGGTAATATGAGACCAGAAATTTTAGACACTTGAAATAATGACTATTGCTTTAAGGTATGTCATATATATAAAGGTGTTTTCTACTTTTTGCCTGATGATGAGTTTTCTGATTTAAGTCTATTAATTCCTTGTGCGTATGAATGAAAATTTGACTACCTCTATTGGCCCACTACATGCAGTTCATTCTGATGTATGTGTTCTCATGTTCAGAAGTTCTTTACTTGTATATTCAAAATTTTATATTTGAAATAGTTTTACCACTATACAGAGAGTAACTTAACTTCACATGTTTTATCTTATCTTTTAAATGGCAGTGTGATACTGAGGTGTTTTTTTTGTTGTTGTTTTTTTTTTTTTGTTTTTTTTTTTTTTTTTTTTTTTTGTCACTGGCCACATTATATCATATGGCTGCATGGCTATTCTGTTGTTGTTTCCTAGTTTGTTTTTTCATTTTTCTATCAAATGCCATCTTGCAGATTTAAGTTTTACCAGTTATACAAAAAGTGTCTCAAAGAATTTTGTACTGGTTTCCTTTTTTGCTGGGAAGATTTTTAATCATTTGAGAAGATACCTTGTCAAGACTGCTGATTCACACAGTTAAAAAAATAATCTCTTGCCTCCATTAATTTATCTATTTACATTACATTCTGATAATATTGCCCTTCTTCTTTGAGAGCCTTCCTCACAACCCTTTCCCCATCTCTCCCTCCCCTTATCCTTTGAGAAAGAGGAGGCCTCTGTGTGTACCAATCCACCCTGGCAAATAAATTCCTGGGGGACTAGGCATACAAGAACATCTAAATGTTGAATTAGGTCAGAGTTCCTTATACTTGCCTGAAAAAGTAGATATGTTTCTCTGTGACATATTTAAGGTTTTAAACATAAACACACACACACACTCATGCATACACACACACACAGTTCATTACCATGTACTTTTTGGCATAGCAAGTATTTAAAAATCATTTAAGACTCTTAAATTATATTGTCAAGACATAACTTTTTGTTACTAATAGAGTAATCATATGCATGTTTAATGATTATAATACATTCAAACATATAATATAGTTAAATAAATCAGGATCTAGAAGTATACTTGAACATCTTAAAGATATATTATAATATACTCATGGTGTGATTGAAAGTTTATGTACAATTTTCCTTTTCTCTTTTTCCTGTTCTATAGAAAATTGATTTGTTTTAAACTCTCAGAAGATCCCCTATTACAGTTTCTCTTCTCTCTATTCTCAGTTCCTCTGTTCCTTCCCACCTCTCCTTTCATCTGGATGCACCCTCCTTTCACTTCTCATTAGAAAACAAACAGGCTTTTAAGGAATAATATTAAAATAAAATAATATAACAATATAAAAACTACCATATCAGAATAATAAGAAAAAATACAAGAAAAAGAATTCAAGCAAAGGTAGAGAAACTGATATAAACACAGAGCCTTACTAGTTCACACACTCAGAAATCCAATGAAAATAGTAAACTGGAAGCCATATGATCTACAGGTATAATAACATTTTTAAAAGACTGAATTAAAACAGACAAAAATCAAACAAACCAACAAACAAAAAGCTATATCCAACGTTATGAGACAATGAACTTCCAAAGATCCCATTGAGTTCATTCTCTCTTGTTCATCTACTGTTGGGCAATCAGCATACCCTTAAGAGTAGATTGTTTCCTCACTGAAACTATCTTAAAAAAAAAGCTAAATTTTCATTTGCAAGTGATTATCAATTGAGGATTCCTTCTGGTTTTGATTTAAGGACAAGTGTCTGCTTCTCCTACCAGCTCTAGGATTCCAACAGGTACAGATTTGTGAAAGTAATATGCCTACTGCCTCAGTCTCTATTAGTTCATCTAAATAGTCATCATTAGTTTACACTGACTTAGAGGACCTTGGTTCATTGACAGCACACATCCCTTCTTTTTCTGTATAACATCTGGCTGTAAGTCTTTGTATTTGAGCCATTTTGCCTTTAGATAAAGCTTCACTGATGATGGCTGGGAAAGAAAGTGATCAATGAGTATAGCAGAATGTCAATAGTAATCATCTTGCTGCTACCTCATTGTTTGTTGTGGTTGCTGTTTTGTTTTGTTACTGGGTAGGTGGGACAATACTTCATTTTTACCCTAGGTTTCTGGGCTATCTAGAATCAGGTTTTTAGTCGCCCAAGTAATATCAGGTATAGGTTCCATCTCTTGGACTAAGCTGTAAATCAAATCAGATATTGGTTGGTTACTCCATATATATATGATTCCTTCTGGTTTTGATTTAAGGACAAGTGTATACTTCTCCTACCAGCTCTAGGATTCCAACAGATTCATATTTGTGAAAGTAATATGCCTACTGCCTCAGTCTATTAGTTATTAGTTCATCTAAACTTTTTTTTTGTGTTGACTTAGAGGACCTTGGTTCATCGGCAGCACACATCCCTTCTAGGTCTTAGAGTCTTTCTACTTTCTTTTCCACAAGGGTCCCTGAGCCCTGAGGGTTTTGAGTGAGATATACAATTTGGAGCTGAGTGTTAGATCTCTCATTGTCTGCAAAACATCTGGCTGTGAATTTGTGTGTGTGTGTGTGTGTGTGTGTGTGTGTGTGTGTGTGTTATAAACAGAGAGATTCCACTAAAGTGGAATCACTTCATTGTCTTCTCCACTTATATAGAAGGATGTTTTATTTAATCTTCAGCTCTGTATTTTTTCTCACTTGACATTAAATCCTTTACCATAATAAGATAAACTCCCTGACCTTCTTGAGAAATTCCTTTTGAGTTTATATTTCAGCTACAGTAAGTCCCTGGAACAAAATACATCTAGTTACAGAAAGTGGGTAAGTATACAATGTTTCCAGTTGAGTAGACAAGAGCTTTTCTGTATTGCATTGGAAGAGTAATGATACAGACAGTAGCACAGCATGGACATCCTCCTCTCAGAAAACAACATGACTGTATTTTCTTCCAACTAGAGGAACACTGAATACAGTGAGAGGCCTGAAAAAGTTGGGTTTCAAATGATTAAAATCTATGCTAGGTATTATAAAATAACCTTGCTACTTTTTCCATGGACCTCATAAATTTGAGGCTAGAAAACAGAATTTTGGAATTTAAGATATTATCGAACACTAATGACTGTTTACCTTGCAAACTTGAACTTAAATTATTATCAATACAAAATCACTATGAAAGGGCAGTTTCACATGTGGGTGTAATACATATCTATTAAAAAGGTAAATGAAAAATTGAACCATGCAATTATACATGATATTACAACTAAATCATTCATCATTCTTCATTCGTCAATGCCTATGTTGACTGTTTTAGAATACTCATTTTCCCAACGAGTTTCATATTCTCTTACCACCCTTATTTGATGTAAACTTGGCATTAACATAAACAGGAAATAAGCAAGCAAAAAAAATATCAAAAAGCCAAACATGCCCTGAGGATGTAGACCTGACATAATTTTTGAAGAACTGTTTAACTCCTTTCTCATCCAAATTATTATTTCTTGAAAAAAATAATTTTATAAAAACTTATTCTATCAATTGTCTTCATGTATAAATATACATGAAATATTCATGGGTAATATATCCAAACATATACAATGTTCATGTTTCTTGTTGCCTTTTAAAATAATTTTGTAGTACTAGATATTTAATCAAAAGTATTGGGAATACCAAGCAAATCTATACTACTGATATCTCCTGCCATGTGCTGTTTTATAGTAACTAGAAATTAAAGAATTTTATTCTAGGATCCTGAAAAGACTGTCTCTAAGATATTCCTGAATATTATTAACAGTACTGCTTGATAATACATTTATTTGTTTATCTTATGATATCTGTCAATACTTATTATACAGCTGCACTTGTAAATAAGAAATTACCTTTGCATTTCTGATGTAAATGTTAGTCTGCACTAAGGAATGTTAAATATAATGAATAGTATTAGTATCTATATTAAAATACTCTTTGTTTATCTCTATGAAGGTTAGGCATATAACAGAGATATAATGGCATATAACATAATGTTGTCTTTAATTTTTGAGTTGAAAGAAATTCTTGTATACAGTTATTGTCATTGAACACAGTATACATTATTTATTTTTCTATATGATTATTCATTTGCTTAATAAATGAATGTCAATTGAATTAGATTTGTCCTAAGATGTATTAAAAACATGGTGAGCAAATCTAGAATGCATAGGGCCCTTATCTGATTTAAAGTGAAGTGAGAAAAAAAAACCAAATCATTTAAAATATGAAATTAAAGCAGAAATAGTTAATGGTAATTTTAATCCAGAGCTCTACATGAGCAGATAATAAGTGGCTTGCAGCAGCACAACATTAGAAGACAAGTAAGGAGTAAAATTCCAACCCAAACTTCAGCTTGTTAACTTTTAATCTTTATTCAATATTGTGTTAACAATAAAGTGAGCTGCATTGCTGCACTTCATGCACAAATATTATAACCCATTATCTGTGTTTTATTAACACATTTCCATCACCAAATCCTCCTCTGTGGCTTTTAATGTACAAGCCCATTAGAGAAGAAAATCTCCCCCTTTGTCTTTATGACATATATATATATGTGTGTGTGTGTGTGTGTGTGTGTGTGTGTATGTGTGTATGTGTGTGTGTGTTTGTGTGTGTATGCATATATATGTATATATATACATATACACATATAAACATGTATATACGTATATATGTATATATATATACATATATATATGTATATATATATACATATATATATGTATACACACACACACATATATATATTCTTTCATGAACTCTACAACCAATATCAACTTTTTATCCACAATTAACATAATTAACATGGTAGAGAAAATCAAATATTTTTGTTCTGCAATTGGCTCATTTTGTTTAATGTAGTGATCTCCATTTTATCTCTCCTGACATTGATTTGTTTTATATTTTTCAATGGAACAAAATTTCACTGTTTATGAATACCATACTGTTTCAATGCATGCTGATGTATAGGCATCTTTGTTCTCTAGTGTGACTAGTATAGCAATAAAGATGAACAAAGAAGTATCTCTTATATGGTATGAGAGAATCCTTTGTATGTATACATGAGAAGTGTATAGCTTGGTCATATGGCAGTTCTACTGATATTTTTTGAGGAACCTTCAATAAATTCTTTAGTGAGTTTGAAGCTTTCATTCCAGAAGCAAAGTATAATGGCTCATCTTCCCACAAATTCATGTTAGTATTTGGTTTGGATTGTTTGCTTCACACTTGTCCTTCTGAATGGGGCTCTAAGACTACAGCTGGCACCAGTCTGGATACTGTCTGAGTCTCTGAGTTCTTAACACATACTATTTATTTGACTATTATATCACTATCTGACCCTACTTGATCTACAGTGATAATTGTGTTCCTAGTCTTCTTTTCCCTGTCATCATTAGTGACCATTCTTCTTTTCCTACATCTTGATTCTGCATGCTTATGGCCCAGGTCTATTATGGTTTCTATATCACACTTTTCTCTGCAGTAAAATTATATGATATTAATACTGAAAACTACAGCTCAGCAAACTCCCTGCCAGTGGAGGAATTCAAATAATGTCTATTAAAAGCACCCTTTCTTTTTAGCATGGTACCCAAACATCTTTCTCTCAAACACATAAAGATACTGTGTTAATAATACTTATCCACTATATGTTTTTTTATCTTTCCTAATAAACTTCCTATAAAATGTAGGCAGGGGAGGCAAAGAAACAGAGTCATGGGATTGGGGGAAGGAATAAACTTACTGCCTTTTAACTGGTGTGTGATCTTTCTTAAAACACTGAAAGCATCTATTAGAATCAACAATGAGTCCAGATTTCCATGGCAGAAATTGTGTTTAGTTTGGTAATTGTAAATGAAAGCAAGGAAAGCTAAACTCCCTAATAGTTTTGTTGTTGAATTTTAAATAATAATATTTATGAATGGCAAATAATGAATCCTAGTATATTATTATACTTCTTAGTTCAAAACTGAAGGAATATTTGCAGAAAAATGATGCCTAAACTTTTTAAAAAGCAATCTGAAATCATAAAATAACAGCATTATTTTTCAATAGAATAATAGACCAAATTTAAATACAGAGTTAAACTTACAAGTGGGTTGGCAAACAAAAAAAGAGAGTAGAATAATTTTGACAAGCATAACTCCTATTAAATGCTCCAGCTCTACAGTCTGAGTTGAGAATTTAATCATTATTATGAAGTGTCTTCTATTCAAAATCATTCAGTGAATCTTTCAGTTATTAATTGCACATGGGATTTGCTTTGCACTATGATATCTTTTCTGGAAATGAAGTTATAACACACGCTATGTGAAAATTTACAAGGTGCTAATGAGCTTTCTTCAAACACCACAAATTATTTAAGTAACTTAATGCTGTTGTTATTTTTTACAGTGTCAAAGGAATTTTCACACTAATGTGAAGCAGGCACATAATTTATTTCTCTGTTTCCAAACTTCCAAGTATGAATTGAAAACATAAGCATAATGTCAAAGAGAATGACATTAATTTATTTCTCCCAAATGCTTATATGTTCAAGAGTATTTTTATTATCAGAAAATAAATAATTATATGATTGATTTTATGCTTAGCAGTCTAAATTTTATCATAAATTTGATATATAAATGTATAAAGCGATGCTATTACATTGAAATAGAATATAAAATTTCCTTAGATTTTAAGTGTATGTACTAAATTACAATTTAAATCATGCATGTGTTTATAATAAAAACCTATATAGTGTAATGTTTTCTTACATCATGCTTGAAAGTCAGTTTGCTTCTTATACACAGATGTAGGTATTAGACAAACATACATTTTCCTGTACTTCTAATGATTTCCCCCAAGAATAGAACAAGTTATTTGCAGTGACAGGCCAAGAAAAGTACCCTAGATTACAATAGGGATTTCAAAGGAGAAAAAGCGAAACGTGGGCCTTACTTGGAACTCACATTAGCTTCAGATCCTAGGATAATTATTTATGTGGATCTAAACCTAATAAATGAGAAAACAGAAAGTGGTAGAAGGGTGGACAAGATTTTTATGATCTTATGTGATAATATGTACACTAATAAATCCAAGACATGCTAAGATTTCTACAAATAAGACATGGCATAACGTAACATTTACTTGTGTACATGGCTCTAAGTACTAAGTTTTTTCTACCTATGTGAAAATACATTTATTACTTTGAAAGGAGAATGAAGACTTGCCAGATGCAGAGTTGCTCACTATTCCTGTATCTTTAGCTCTTTCTCCCAGTGACAGGATTAATAAGACAATCAAGTAAAAGGGTTTGTTTGCTTTTGTTCTTTGTCATTGTGTGTGTATGTGTGTGTGTGTTGAAATGAGTTTTTTTTTTGAAGAGTTTTGCTAAGCCAAGTGCTGCGTTTGACTTAGATTTCAGTTTTGCTAAATTCTAATTGTCTTACTTTGTAACTTATATTGGATTCAAATACACTAGTGATGGCCTATTCTACACTGTCCTGTCACATCAAGATACATGGTAATTTATGGATAACAAAAGTATATTACCATGGAGGCTAGAAAGTCTAACTCTAAAATTAAATGTGAAAGAAAGCTTAATGTACGAGGAGGAGAAAGAGGCTAGATTTATTTCTTTATGATGGATGTTCATGCCCTTCAATGCAGCAGCCAATCAAGACATATTAACTTACAAAAAACTGTATTTAATTCATTACTATGTTTATATTACAAAATCTTTGATGGATACTATGTTTATATTACAAAATCTTTGATGGAGACTAAGGTCTCCTGCTGTACTCAAATCACATCTCACATCGAATACATGTTTGTCCTATCAATAGCTCTTCCAGTCTTAACATGTTCCAGCATCAACTTCAAGTTTACATTTATAATTCAACTGAATCAGATATGTAAGATTTAAGTTATAAAGTCACCTGTATTTAATGTAAACACTTTTAATTAACTAATAAATTAATTATTAAAGAAGCCTTTAACTTCTGCCTTTTCCGTGTCTGCCTCACTTCCTGAAACCTCCTGAAGGTTCAGGAGGCAGACCTTCCGTGTCTGCCTCACTTCCTGAAACCTAGCACTAACAAGAACAATAACAAGTTTAACATACATCTGTTATAGTTAAATTTTCACAGCTATAATATTTAAATCTAACTAATGTTAAACCAATAGAAGTGTTTTAGCTCTGAAGGTTGGAAAATCAGAGGCCACAGGGAGCATCTAGTATCTGTCTCCTTGAACAATCATTTCATAGTGAAGATGGAAGAGGATGGGCACATTCACAAGAGAGATACGAATTCCAATATTTTCTATCAGGAAACTGCTTTCATGATGTCTCATTCATTCCCAGAATAATTTTGATAGCATGAGCATGGGCATTACTTAATTTCCCATTAGCCATCTCAGGGCTTATTACTTTTTCCCTGGTGATTACAGTTCTAACACTTGAGTCTATACATTGAAGTCATACTAAATGATAGCAACAACAGTAAATACATAAACAATGATAGTTCATCAGGTTTTTAAATGTAATTTATAATTAATTCATTTCTTGAGTTCATTCCTATTCTTTAAAAAAAAAAAAAAAACCTCAAAAAAAAAAAATCTCAGTAAGGCAGGACTAAGAGTGATTGAGGAATACATGCTGCCTTGTAGTGCATGAAAGTTAGCATAAAACACGATCTTTGGCTGATGGTTTGAAATGAGCTGTGATCTTTAAAACTTATCAGAGTTTATGTTCATTGTCACCAAGGGTGGAAGAGAATCTCTACTTTATCAGTTGAAGGTCTGTGGCCACAGAGCTGTAATATTTATATGTAATGTAAATTCTGGTCATGTTTGGAGATGTTGAACATATCAATAGGTTTCCGGTCTAAAACAATATTTCTGCAATCCCATGGCTGTACATTTCAGATATGGTTTTGGACATATACCATATCACAGCCTTCTCTCTGTTCTACAATAAGATGCTCTGTTTCCCGCTGCTTTTCAATAAACGTATGCTTTCAAATCCTAACCATCCAGAAAATTTGGTTACACATGGCTGTGATTTTATTCAGTTAGTTATTCTATTGATAGATATTTTAACATTTTGATAGTTACTGAGCCAATGCTATTCTTATATGGTTTGAAAGTTCAAATTCCCATTGTTTCTCCAATTTAGCATTATAGTTTTCAGCTACATTGTAACTTTTAGGTGTTTTGCCAACTCTGAATCACTGTTATTTAGCAGATGTATAATTCATTTAAATGTATCTGAAATTTTCTAATAATTTTCTAATAACTATATAAGTAAAAATCAAAATATATGCATTTGTTTTATATATATATATATATATATATATATATATATTAAAATACATTTCAGATTTTATCCCCTCACCCCATTCCCCCCACCACCCAGAAACCCCCTATCCTGTCACCCATTCTGCATCCACAAGGGTTTGCCCCCACCTACTCCCTTCCCCCTCCCCACCCTCGAATTCCTCCTCATTCTGTGTTCAGCCTTCATGGGACCAGAGATCTCCTTTCCCACCCATGCCCAAAAAGGACAACCTTCCCTAAGTATACAGCTGAAGTCATGGGTGCCTCCCTTTGTGCTCCCAGGGTGATGATTTAGACTCTGGGGAGCTCTGGTTGGCTGGCACCATTGCTCTCCTCTTGGGGCCACAAACCCTTTCAGCTCCTTCAGTCCTCTAACTTCTTCATTGGGAACCCTTGATCAGATCAATGGGTTGCCGCAAGCAATAGCCTCTGGATATGTGAGACTCCAGCAGACCTTCAAGGAAACAGCTGCATCAGGCTCCTGTCCGCATGCACTTCCTGACATCCATATCAGCATCTATCTTTGGTGACTGCACATGGGATGGATCTCAAGGTAGAGTGGTCTCCTGATGGCCCCTCCTTGACTTTCTGTCTGTGGGGAGCTGACAGAAGGCAGCTATCATCCTTTCAGCCATCTTGAGCCATATACCCTGACAAGAGACTTGATTACATCAGCCAACAACAGCTGAGCACACTCTGATAACATCTTGTTTAGACACCCAGGATCTTTCTTTGGGTGTGTGAGACTTAAAGGTGTGTGACTTAAGGGCATGACTTAGAGATCAGATTTAGAGAAAAGGCCTAAGAGCATGATTAAAGGGATGACTTAGACGAGTGGCTTAGAAGTGAGACATATAAAAAGCGAAAGGCAGACAGAAGAGAGATCAGAGAATCAGACACTTCAGAGAGTACAACATGGAGTAGGAATTAGGCATTGAGGAAGAAGACACTTGGACTAGAGAGCTCAGAAGAAATTATTATTAGGTAGTAGGCACTTGGCACTTGGAAGAAGAACTTGGAATTAGACATTAGGCACTTAGCACTTGGAAGAAGTAACTTGGAACTTGGAGACACTAGGGACTAGGAACTAGGGACTAGAAACTCAAGACTTGGGACTTGAAGAGAAGAAGAGAGACTGAAGAATAAACGGGATTGAATCACACTCTTTCTGGTCTCCATTCTCTGTACTCTCTCTCTTGCTGAACCCTGACCCATGGACCAGAGCAGCTTGGGGCAGTGTGGGCGCTAACAGTTTAGCCCCCAGGGCTTTTGGCAGTGCAGGTTCCAACATTGACAGAGCAGTCTGAGACATTTTGGCCCCCAAATGTGGGGTAGTGCAGTTCTCAACATTTCTGGCCCCCAAGTGTGGGGCAGCTCGGGCCACAACAGCTGTCCTACACATTATCACCTTATTTGCTCTCTTGAGCATTCTGTCACTCCTTCCAAGAAAGACTGAGGCATCCACACTTGTTCTTCCTTCTTCATGAGCTTCATGTGATCAGTTAGTTGAATCTTGGCTATTTCAAGCTTTTGGGCTAACATCCACTTATCAGTGAGTAAATACCATGTGTGTTCTTTTGCGATTGAGTTACCTCAGAATAATATTCTCTAGTTCCATCTATTTAGCTAAGAATTTCTCAAATTCATTATTTTTAATAGCTGAGTAATATTCCACTGTGTAAATGTACCACATTTTTTGTAGCCATTCCACTGTTGAAGGACATCTGGATTCTTTCTAGCTTCTGGCTATTATAAATAAAGCTTCTGAACATATTGGAGCATATGTCCTTGTTATATGTTGGAGCATTTTCTGGGTATATGCCCAGGAGTGGTATAGCTGGATCCTCAGGTAGTGCTATGTCCAATTTTCTGAGGAACCGCCAGACTGATTACCAGAGTGGTTGTACCAGCATGCAATCCCACCAACAATGGAGGAGTGTTCCTCTTTCTCCACATCCTTGCCAGCATCTACCATCACATGAATTTTTTATCTTAGCCATTCTGACTGGTGTGAGGTGGTATCTCAGGGTTGTTTTGATTTGCATTTCCCTGATGACTAAGAATGTTGAGCATTTCTTAAGGTGCTTCTTGGCCATTTGAGTTTCCTCAGTTGAGAATTCTTTGTTTAGCTCTGTATCCCATTTTAAATAGGGTTATTTGGTTGTCTGGAGTCTAATTTCTTGAGTTCTTTGTATATATTGGATATTAGCTCTCTATCGAATCTAGGATTGGTAATGATCTTTTCCCAATCTGTTGGTTGCTGTTTTGTCTTATTGACAGTATCTTTTCCCTTACAGAAGCTTTGCAATTTTATGAGGTCCCATTTGTCAATTCTTGATCTCAGAGCATAAGCCATTGGTGTTCTGTTCAGGAACTTCTCCCCTGTGCCTAGGTATTCAAGGGTCTTCCCTGTAAGGAGCCGCAATATAATCTGCCACCCCAAGTTGGCGCTAGCCTCGTGTCTTCTCCAAATGTAAACAATTATCTGCGCAGTTGCTAGGCAGAAAGGCGTGCCAAAGTTCACTGAATATTGGGTGGTGAGCGAACAGCCAATCAGAAGTCAATACGTCACTCTAGACTGTACTTAAGCCAGGCCCCTTCCACAGCTCTTCCCTTCCATGCCTCTCCACATTTTTCCACGTGTGTGAGACAGATTAAAAAGCCTCATTTTGCAGTAACTACCCGATCTCTGCATCTCGTGCTTTCTCTCCCACGGATGCTAGGCTCAGGGGTGCGCGTTAGACTTCCCCACCTTCTCTTCTAATTGTTTCAGTGTATCTGGTTTTATGTGATGGTCCTTTATCCACTTGGACTTGAGCTTTGTACAAGGAGATAAGAATGGATTAATTTGCATTCTTCTACATGCTGACCTCCAGTTGAGCCAGCACCATTTGTTGAAAATGCTGTCTTTTTTCCACTGGATGGTTTTAGCTCCTTTGTCAAAGATCAAGTGACCATAGGTGTGTGGGTTCATTTCTGGATCTTCAATTCTATTCCATTGATCTTCCTGCCTGTCTCTGTACCAATACCATGCAGTTTTTATCACTACTGCTCTGTAGTACAGTTTGAGGTCAGTGATAGTGATTCCCCCAGAAATTCTTTTATTGTTGAGAATGGTTCTTGCTTATCCTGGGTTCTTTGTTATTCCAAATGAATTTGTAAATTGATCTTTCTATCTCTATGAAGAATTTATTTGGAATTTTGAAGGGGATTGTGTTGAATCTGTAGATTGCTTTTGGCAAGATGGTCATTTTTACTAAGTTAATCTTGCCAATCCATGACCATGGGAGATTTATATTATTTGTGACTATCAGCTTGTTTATCCTTTCAGTAGAGGAAGGCTACTGATTTGTTTGAGTTGGTTTTATATCGAGCCACTTTGCTGAAGTTGTTTATCAGGTTTAGGAGTTCTCTGGTGGAAGTTTTAGGGTCACTTAAGTATACTATCATATCATCTGCAAATAGTGAAATTTTGACTTCTTCTTTTCTATTTGTATCCCTTTGACTTCCTTTTGTTGTCTAATTGCTCTGGCTAGGACTTCCAGTACTATATTGAATAGATAGCCCAGCTGATAAAAGACCATGAAAGCCATATGCATTGTCATTCAGTCTCTTTGAGTTCATTATTAGCTCTGAACAGGTTGATTTTGAAGCCCTTTTTTTCTTGGTATCCTCCATCCATCCCCTCTGGCTCGTATACTCTTTTTTGTCACAGTAAATCTCCAACCCCAATAAGCCCATGCAAAAAACTCACAACTTAGTTACAAAATTTATAAGCTGCATGCCTAGATTGGGCAAATGTACCACACTATTACCCAGTTATGAGACCCCTTGCTACTTGAGGCTACTCCAGGACATGTGGTTCTGCTTCATTTTCCTTCCACCAAATACTCCCACCTCCCCAGTCTTATTTCTCCTCCTTCTTCCTCTCTTCCCCACTCTCTAAAACCTCCAGCCCCTCCTTTTTCTTCCACTGTCCAATCACAGGCTCTAGACTATTTGACCAGTTAAAAGGGGGAGAAGGTTCATATGAAATCACCTGAGTAGGTAATCAGCTCCTTTGTGGTTGGGGCAGCCCCTCTTGATGAAGAAGAAATAACATCAGAATACCAACAGCACCAGGGAAACCCACAACACTTTCTCTTTTCTCTTCCACAGGTTTCTCTGAGACCTGAAGGCAGAGATTTAATGAAGACGTCTCATTTAGGAATGAAGTTTTCAAAGTTACTCTCTCTCTGCATAACATCTGAATGTGTTCTGTATTTGTTTCCATCTTCTGCAGAAGGAAGAATCTCTTATGATGGCTAAGCTAGGCACTGAGATATAAGTATAGTGATATGTCAACATGAGTCATTATATTGCTACCTCTTTCCTGTTGTTATTCTTGTTTTGTTTTGTTTCATTTTGTTTTAAGGCATAGGACAGCAGTATCTAATTTTACCCTAGTTCCTTGGACTATCTTGATCAGGTTATTATTCACTCAAGCAATATCAGGTATAGTCTCCTTCTCAGGGAGTGGGCATTAACTCAAATGAAGCAGTTATTTGGTTTTATTATTTTTTTTTTTATCACCACAAGCTTTGTGTTACCATGGCTCCAGCTTACCTGGAAACTGTTGTAGATCAAAGGATTTGTGCCTTGACTGGTGTTTATGATTCTCTTTGGTTAGCTTGCAAAGTACCTTCCTGTACCAAAGACAATAAAATGTAAGCCTGAGTATCTATTGATGTAGGCATCAACTTGACTTCTCCATGTTTAATACTTGTCTAGGTGTTGTCTTCAACACTGTCAATTTATTGATGGCAACAATAATTCCAGACCATGTGAAGGGCTGTTGGAGAAAACCTAAAAGAATCTGAAAAAACAATTACTAGAAAAAAAGTAAAAGAATTTGGCAAGTATCTAGCTATAAGATTCATAATGGAAAAATAAATTCTTTTTCTACACACATATTTTATATAGGTTTTTCAACAGCCAGTACTTTGTGGGCAACATATAAAAATATAGTTGGCTCTCAAAGATGACTTTTACTGTGGTTATAATTCTTGCATTTTATGCTACCAGATTAATGAATAATATAATTTTTTATTTCTATTTGTATCTCTCAAAGAGAACTTTTAATTTTTTTAATGACTCCCCATTAGAATTTCATCTCCACTCTGCAAGAATAATTGGAGTCAATACTTTTTTTCAGCTCAGAATTATAATGTAACTTATGAATCATGCTTGGGAAAATAATAGCATTGTTATTATTAATTTATTATCTTTTATTTTTTATCCTGATTTTACATTTTTCTTTTAATTTGACAAGGGTTGCCATTGTCATTTTTCCAGGGTAGTACAATATAAGGACACATAAATTTTATGACAATACTCATGGTATGAGTCATAGACTCTAGTACTTCATCACAGAAGGTATTACTGAGATGGATGTATGCATTTTTCTATGGTAACTACTCTGTGCTGTCTATTGACCACTGTGATAGAAGCTTAACATAAAGTAAGAAGTTATTAACACATCCATCATAATAGGCATTTCATTTCATACAATGTAGGAAGATTATCCCCAAGAGAACAGAGTATTCCAACACTCTTTTTTATGCCTCAATAACTTCTGAGAGCATTCTGTCATCTGTCTGAAGGCAGGCATACCCTGGTTGAAATATGTCCATGCATGGCTTAGAAGAGACCACACCAGACCAAACCATTCCAAGTGAGGTTTATTCATGTGATAGGGCAAAGAAGGCAGGGGAGAAGAAGAGGAAGAAGATGGAAGAAGAGAGAGAGGTCAGGGGGTTCTGCCTGCTTTATATGGGTGGTGACATAGAACCACCCAGGTAAACATGGAAGGTAGCCAGGTGCATTCTGGGAATGTATGGTGGTTGCCTTGGCAATGTTTTGGGGGTCGCCTAGATGTGATGTCACTGGGTTCAGAGACTGATACTAACATACCTCCCTTTTTCTTATTATAAAGAGAAGAAAAAAAGGGGAGGGGAAGCTGATGGTGAAAGGACAGTTGGGGTGCCATGTCTCTTATACTACTTCCTGCTGTGTAGGGGCATACTCCATTGTGGGAAATAGCTGGCTTTCATCATCAGGGTCCAATTGGTAGATGTGTGTATCAGGTTCCTTTGTGAACAGCAGCTGCTAATCCTGTAACAGGAACTGATTAATAGTTTAGTTAGAAATAATAACACCAGTAGGATGACTAAAAGGGGTGTTACAAAAGAGTATTTACATATATACTTATATATATGTAATTTATATATGTAATTTATATATATTAATTTATATATATTAAATCTCAGAACTGAAGGTCTCACATTCCCTAAAAACAACATTCTTCTTGGAGGAACTGATAAAGACCATCTTCTTTATCTGTAAGTACTTCTGGCCCCATTGGTTCTGAAGCACCACAGCTAAAGTTCCTTGGGTCTCATATGTAGAAAAGAGTGTCTTAATGGTGTTGGTGGAAGAAATGGTTGATCTGTGATCCTAGCACATGTATCTGACAAGACCAATATGGGCAGCCCCCAGAATTGCCTAGCCAGTTTCTACAATAATTTTCTATCTGGTCAAAGAGAAAGCAAATATAGAGAACATAATATTTAGATGGGACAATAGATATAGGGATGATAGCAATTTAGATGGGTTCTTGGCATCTGGCTATGGAGCAGTTTCCTGACCCTGTTTGGAAAGACTGTTTATTATCTGTGAGCATTTCTTGAACTTTGAATCTTCAGATGTAAGGGCTGACATGGATGGAAACAAGCAGCATGGGGAGGATGAGAAACCCATGCCTAGTTCAGTGAGGTCGACCTCAGCTGCCAGAGTGGAGTCTCATTTTGTGGGATTGAGGACAAGGTGGGTGATCTCCACATCCTCAGGAGCTTAATAGAGCAGGGTCCTGGTAGGGTTGACATGTAAGACTCAATTTTAGGTGGAGGGATGAAAACCTTGAGGTGAAACAGGTGGACCCATGAGAGAGTCCCTCAAGTTTAGCAGCTATAGGGGTCACAAGAATTACCTTACAAGGACCTTGTCATTTGGAAGAGAGGGGTGAGGGCCAATGATCTGGAGGGTAGAGAAAGACTTGATCTTCAATGCTGACAGGCAGTAGACAGGAGACAGTGTGTGGTCGAGGTAGATGGTGGTCTCCAATGTTCCATAAAAGAGAACACAGGTGGCAAAGTCAAAGGGTCAATAGATGGTCTGGGAGGGAAGAACATTTAGGTGAAAGACCAGGAGTTAGAACTTGATGTCCATACATGAGTTCAAAGGGTGAAATGAGAAGAGGCTGAATGGGGAGAGCTCATAGCCTGAAAAGAGCCAGAGGTACGAGTTTTACCCAGTCAAGATGAAGTTCCTGTTACAGCTTGACAAGAGTGGTTTTTAAAGAGCTGTTAGTTGTAGCGCACAGCCTCGCCGATAAGGAGAACGCCACACTCAGGATTCTTCTGACAGCATTTATTGAACAGCTCTTCAAGATGGTGAGGTGGAGGGAAAGGACGCCGAGCTCAGAAAGCCCGCTGCTTAAATAGAGCTTTGTGAGACGTGCAGATCCTCATTGGCTCAAATCTTTCATCCAATTGTCATACTCGGTTTTCGCGCCATGCGCAGGCGCATTCTCAAGTAAAGCTTCCGTGAAGAACCAGGAAGCAGAAGCCTGCGCCATCTTTTAATGGCAAATGCGGCTCCTCATATCTCCCCCTTCCTTATTAAACTGCAACAACACTCGAGGACTGTTAGGTTGCCGATCTAGCCCACCGTTCTACCGATAGGCGTTCAAGGCAGTTAAACAGTACGAGACCCTCCACACCTTTTATCCCATGCAATGGGAACCTGAGCCCCGGGAAGTGTGGAGGACCACCACTAGGATACCTGGTGCAATGGGAACACGAGCCCTCAGGATATCCTGTTAAGTGATGGTGTCTCATTGTTTAAGCAGATTCAACCAGGCTTGAGGGGATGTTCCCTGCTCCACGGCAAGCAATGCTTGCGTGATCACCACCTTATCCTTTTGATATTGTTGTTTGAATTTGCAGAGCAACCAGAGGGTAAGCAGCACTCCCCCCAAAATCATGCAGCCAAATAACCCTACCCCCACCCATTCCTTACTGCCCGAGTAAAATTTTCATATTGAATGGAGGTATTTATATACACAAGCAGGAGAACACAGGTGAAAACACTTTACCACGTGCACCATACAGCTGAGGTCACTAAACAGCAAAACAAGCTATGTGGGATATACCAATGAAATCCTTGAATTTTGCATCAGCTTAGTAACAATTATACAGATTAAGACAGCCTAATATTAACCACCTCAGTCCCCAAGTCCAGGGAATTGGGGTGCCGACTCCTCATTAACTTCTTCAAGCTGAACATGGGCGTTGACTTTTAGAAGAGGAATGAGGGGAAGGGTAAATTGATAAGCATCTGAAGTCTGTCTTAACTGCATCCAGCTGGAAGTCCAGGGCATCAGTGAACATGCAGGTGATAAGAAGATTCATTCTCCAAAGCTGTGTATTCTGCACGAATCTCAAAATAAATTTTAGTATCTAGATAATTATTTTGTTTCTCTGAAATCTAGTGTTCTGGAGGCCTACCTCTGTCATGTCTGATCCATATAATTCTGGAAGACATAACTACTACCTTAATGACCTCATCAGAAAACTCATAGAAAAACCTTTTTTTCCAAATTAACCTTTCCTTAAGCCAGTAACTAGAAAAACCTTTACATTGAGTTTTTATCCAGAAAAATATAACTATATAACTCAGAATCACACCCATTTTGAAAGTTAAATCAATTAATATTATCATTCTGCTTAGCTCTCTGTCTAGAGCAGCCTTCTATTTATTTCTCGCGTCTTTAAAGCCTTTTTCATCTGTTTTTACTCACTTATTTCTTGCCCCATTTTCGTTACTATAACATTTATTTATTTATCTGTTTGACTCTCGACTCAGAGCAGCCTGCAATTTACTCCTTGCATCTTTAAAACTTTTTTCATCTGTTTCTGCTTATTTCTTTCTTGCCCCGTTTTTTGTTACTATGTAATCACCTTTGTTTCACTTCCGAATTCAACCAGCTCCATCAGTCGACTAGTTCTCCAGCGCAGGAGTGAGGATGACCGCTTCCAATTCCTGTGGTGTCCTTCACTGTATCCCGCTTACTGGAGTTCAAAGGTTGAGTCTCTGTCCAAATTAGCCTTTCCTTCTTAGTTTTCTTCTCTATCCTAGTTTTCTTTTCTATTTTATTAGCGCTCTCTCCCTTTTCTGCTTCTGATAGGCTATCTTGTTGTTAAGCCAAACAAGATCCACCATACCTTGCAGAAAAGTGTCTAGACTCTCCGCGCCGTCAGTTCTGAATCCTCTGCGAGCCAACAGGGTCCTTCGTGACTGGTCAAAACTCCGAGACGTTCAGCTCCGCCCGGGTTTCGGTACCAAATGTAGCTCGCAGCGTCACCGATAAGGAGCACGCCACACTCAGGATTCTTCTGACAGCATTTATTGAACAGCTCTTCAAGATGGTGAAAAGGGGAAGGACGCCGAGCTCAGAAAACCCGCTGCTTAAATAGAGCTTTGTGAGACGTGCAGATCCCTCATTGGCTCAAATCTTTCATCCAATTGTCATACTCGGTTTTCGCGCCATGCGCAGGCGCATTCTCAAGTAAAGCTTCCGTGAAGAACCAGGAAGCAGAAGCCTGCGCCATCTTTTAATGGCAAATGCAGCTCCTCACAGTTAGTTCTTTCTACCTTACCTGAAGATTGAGAGTGGTGGGCAATGTGAAAATGCCAGGAGATGTTGAGGGCTTTAGATAGAATTTGAGAAATCTGTGAAGTAAATTCAGGACCATTGTCTGACTGGAGGAAGGCTGGGACACCAAATCAGGGGATAATCTCTTGGAAGAGATCAAAGACTGTCTGAGCCTTTTGTCAGTTGTGGGAAAAGCCTCTACCTAGTCTAAGAAGGTGTCCACCAAGACTAGAAGGTCGTTGGCATGTTTGACAGCGGGTGTGTGGGTAAAGTGAAGTTGCCAGTTAGTTCCAGGAAGGGAACCTCTAGTCTGGTGGGTAGAAAAAAAGGTGCTATGATAATTTGAGTTGAGATCTGACATCTGACAGATTTTGCACGAAGCAGTGATAGATTTTTCAGAAACTTAAGTCCTCAAGAGTAGGCTGTAGGTGGGTCCTAACAAAATAAGACAATACTTGGCTGTTAGGTGAGGATATGGGTTGCAGTGTAAGAATGTTCTGGGGAGGGTAAGATGAGTTTAGGCCCCTAAGGGTCACAGCTCTAGCTGCCTCATCAGCTCAGTTGTTTCCCTTGGAGATGATAGAGTCAACCCTCTGGTGAGATCTGCAGTGGACAAATCCAATAGCTGTGGGGAGATGAGAGGCCTTTAGCATGGCCATAATTTTGTTTGCATGAGTTACTGATCCTCCTTTTGTAGTAAGAAACCTGTGCTCCTTCCAGATAGCCATGTGGGACAGGAAGATATGGAAAGCATATTTGGAATCTGTGTAGATGTTGAGGGATTGTCTCTGTGCCAGCTGGAAGGCACAGGCAAGGGCTATTAGTTCAGCCTGTTGGTTGGTGGTATGAGCAGGAAGGACATGTGCCTCCACTATCTCAGTGTCTGACACTATGGCATAGCCAGATTTCCTGGCCCCTTCGTGTAGAAAGGAGCTTCCATCTGTATACCAGGACTAAATGGTGTGAGGCTATGTGCCGTCCTGTATGTGTGAAGGATGAGGTAATATTTCCTCTAAGGTTTCAGTGCATGAGTGAGATAGGGAGTAGTTAGTAGTAGGTTGAGGAAGAAGACTAGAAATATTAAGAGGTGGGCATGACTGAAAGGTGAGGGTGGGGTCTTCTATTAGAGCTATCTGAAGAGAAAGAACCCTGGAGGGAGGTAGAGTCTGTAAGCCTTTATAAGTTAGGAGCTGTGACAGCTTGTGAGAAGAGAGGACAGTTATAGGTGATCCCAAGGTTAGTATTTTTGACTCTCAAATAAGAAGTTCAGCAGCTGCTAAGGTACAAATAAAATGTTCCCATCCCTGGATGGTTAGATCTAGTCTTTTTGACAAGTATGCTACAGGTGCAAAAGATGGTCCCAGTTGGTGACCTAAGACTTTAAGGGCAAATTCCTTCTTTTCAGTTACATAGAAGGAAAAAGGATAAGTCAGGTCAGGGAGATGCAAGGATGAGGCCTTAAGGATGGCCTGTTGGAGCCTTTGAAAGGGCTTAGTAACAGGTTTAAGAGGCTCATGGGTGAGGCCAAATACTGCTTCATATAATGGGCAAGAAAGTAAGGAAAAGGAAGCAACTCAGGAATGCAAAAAGCTAGCCATTCTTAGGAATGATAAAATCTCTTTCTTTGTAGAAGAAACAGTTAGAGACTGAATCAGATTTTTTCTATCTAGCCTTGTGGGTTGGGGTAATTGTTATTCCCAAATAGCTGACCTGAGGAGTAGACAGTTGGACTTTAGGTGAGACCCTGTAGCCTTGACTGGAATGGAAATTTAGAAGAGCAGCGGTAGCTGATCTCTAGAGAAGGGATACAGAGAAGGACATCATCTATTTAAAGTACAATCTTGGATCTATGGAGAGATAAAGAGAGCCAGTCAGAAGCCAGGGCCTGGCCAAATAGGTGTAGGCTGTTCTGAAATCTCTGAGGTAGAACAGTCCAGGTGAGTTGGGTGGAAAAGTAGGTGTCAGGATCTGTCCAAGTAAAGGCAAATATGTCCTGTGACTGAGACAGAGAAAAATGCATCTTTGAGATCTAGTACTGAAAAATGAGAAGTCCCTGAGGGAATAGTAGAAAGAGTGTTTCCCCTCCATCCTGTTGTGGCTAACTGCAGAATTAATGAGTCTGAGGTCTTGAACCAGTCTATAGGTGACATTAGGGCTTTTTTTTTTTTTTAACTGCTAGTATAGGAGTGTTAAAAAGAGAAGAGGTAGGGCAAAGGAGTTTTTTTCTTAAGAGGTCAGAAATAATAGGCTTAAGTCCCCTGAGGCTCTGGAGAGAGAGAGGATATTGAGCTTGGGTGATGTACCTGGTAGAGTCCAATAACTGGATGACAACATGAGAATGATGTTTAGCAACAGAGGGTTTCTGGATGTCCCAAACTCAAGGGTCCACTTGAGAAGCTGGCAAGGGAAATAAAATGTTAGTGTTAGTAGGTTGACTGGCTAGAAGAAGGTGCAGAGGAACTGCTTGCTGGCAAGCTTGGTTTTAGGCAAATCAGGGGAGCAAAGGAAATAGAGGCTCCCAACTTAGCTAAAATATCCCTTCCCAATAAGGGAAAAAGACATGTAGTCACTACCAAAAAGAAATGGGTGAGAGGTACACCCCTAAAAATGAAACTAAGTGGGGGTTCTGGTGAGGAAGGTAAGGTTGTCCTCCTATCCTGACAATAGGAAAACGCAAAGGTGAAGTGGGTCCCCAAAACTCTGTCAGGACCTAGTAAGTGGCCCCAGTGTCCGACAGGAAAGAGATGGGTCTTCTTCATACCATAATAGCTACCCAGGGCTTCCTGTTAGTGATGGGCATGGTTGGGTCAGGTTGAGAGAACTCAGGCCCTATTAGACCTTCTTTAATTCAGGAGAAATAAAGGTGTGTGAGAATCATCCCATTGTCCGAGAGTTTCTGTAGCAAGAGCTGTAACACTTGGGAAGAGATCTGCTCTCCCTAAGTGTCTTCAGGACCCTCCCCTCCTTGCTAGTTAGCTGGCTTCTCACTGGCCCAGCCTGGACCTGCTCAGCGCAGAAAGACTGGTGCAGCACCTGAGAGCAACTGAGGGGCAACAGCAGAGATGTGGGCAGAGGCAGCAGTGGAGGCAGCAGAGGAGATTCAGCCCTTTCTGCTCACACTGTATCCCCTTGGCCTGGACCCCTGCACCAGGCTGGACCAAAGATCTTCTTGGGAAGCCCTCTGGAACAGGGACCCACAGTGTATCAGTTTGGAAGGCCTCAAGTTAGGCATTAATTTTAGAGATTTGGGTTTTTCAGGAGACAACCCAGTGAGGTGTCTCGGGGTATGGTCAAAGACAATTTAGCACCCATTGGGTGATGGGAGGCTGTTACTGAACTATTCGTATTGGCATCCTGATAGAAAAGTCGGTAATGAATCAGGCAGGCAGGCAGGCCTAGATATCAGGTCTTCACGAGAATATCTAGAAGCCCCAGCTGTGGCAAGCTCACGGAGATCACCAGAAAGCAGTTCAACCTGGTACCAGAGACTTATCGGCTGCTACAAGAGCTTGGGGGATTTATGAACTGCTTTCAAGTAGGGAAGTCACCCAATGGCCAAAGTCCTAAGTCGTAGGTCAGCCAGGAAACCAGTCATATGGATTGGGGAATTAAAACGCCAACCCCTCAGCCCAGGAAAGGCTAGCCAGGCGCTATCTGGGCATTAGGGTCCCTCCCGCATGGAACTTCCTTACTAATCAATATGCCTGTGTGTGTTTGTGGGCTTTTGCAGTCTCATATCAGGAAAGGTGGAACTGTGAGGTCTGTGTGGGGCCTGTCTGGAAGAGCACCACATGGGGGGCGGGGCATAGTGGCACAGCTCATGTGGTGGAAGTTCCGTGAGCCTTGCAGCAGCAGGTAGAGTTGATCCGATGCAGTGGTGGAAATCCACGCATTTGGTGATGGCAGATAGTAGAAGATGGAATTCACATGGTGTAGCAGTCACACCAGTGGCGGTGGCAGCAGCAGCAGCAGCAGCAGCAGCAGCAGCAGCAGCAGCAGCAGCAGCAGCAGCAGCAGCAACAGCAGGCCACCGCATGGTCACAACAGCCAGCAACTGCAGCAGCCAGCAGTGGCTGCATGGCAGGTCTCTATTCCCAAAGTCTTCAGTCTCAGCCCAAGTGCACCAATGAAATATGTCCACGCATGGCTTAGAACAGACCACACCAGAACAGTTCCAAGTGAAGTTTACTCAAGAGATAGGGCAAAGATGAGGGTGGGGAGAGAAAAGAGGAAGAAGATGGAAAAAGAGAGAGCGGTCAGGAGGTTCTGCTTGTTTTATATGGGTGTGTGTGTGTGTGTGTGTGTGTGTGTGTGTGTGTGTATGTGTGTGACATAGCCTCTCTCCCAGGTAAAGGTAGCTAGGTGGATTCTAGGAATGTATGGTAGTTGCCTTGGCAATGATATGGGGGTTGCCTAGATGTGATGTCACTGGGTTCAGAGTCTGATACCAACAGTGGTTTTCAACAGAACATTGGAGAGCTAGGTAAACATGCTAGTTTTGGTGCGGATGGCTGGTTTTGGTATAAAATGGTAAATTCTTCAATAGTTAGTCCCTGTCACAGGATTGCCAAACAAAACATTGAAAAATGTGTCTCACAGGAGTTTGAGATTTGCTGATATTTTGAATGAGGGAATGCCAGTACAGTTGGTTCTAATAAGACAGATTGATATTTTCTTAGTCAGGGTTTACTATTCCTGCACAAACATCATGACCAAGAAGCAAGTTGGGGAGGAAAAGGTTTATTCAGCTTACACTTCTACATTACTGTTTCTCACTAAAGGAAGTCAGGACTGGAACTCAAGCAGGTCAGGAAGCAGGAGCTGATGCAGAGGCCATGAGGAGATGTTTCTTACTGTCTTGCTTCCTCTTGCTTGCTCAGCTTGTTTTCTTATAGAACCCAACACTACCAGCTCAGGGATGACATCGCCCACAATTCACCCTCCCCCATTGATAATTAATTGGAAAAATGCCTTACCGCTGTATCTCATGGAGGCATTTTTTCAACTGAAGCTTCTTTCTCTGTGATAACTCCACCTTGTGAGTCATTACAAAATCAGTCATTACAGATCTTAAGAATGATTTTTAAAATATAGGAACAAGAATCAGTGATTTTTCTCATTTGGTGTCTGATGATTAGAAGTGGGATTAATGCTAGTTTTAAAATGCAAAGAGCTAAGAATTTCAGTTCCATCAGCTAAGATCATGGCTACTACTGGTGACATATATTGTACAGGGGCTGTGAAGAGGACAGAAATCATGAGGCTGGGCTAACGAGTAAGTTTGTTCCGTATTTTTAAATAACAATTTGATTTACAAGTCCATATGTCTGACTCACTGAATATTTTTTATTGTATAAATGAATATTTTTATATACTTAGAAAATTAAGGTAGTGGATTTTTTTCCTTAACATATAGTAATGAATATTAAATGTTAAATGTTAAATAATTTTTTCCTTTAAATCTTTTTTATTAATTATTACATTTGTTTACATCTCAAATGATATCCCACTTCCCAGTTACCCCTCCACAAAACCCCTATTGCACATCCACCCTCTACTCCTTCCTATATGCCTCTATGAGTGTGCTCCCCCACCCATCCCCACTCCTGCCCCACCCTTCCAGCATCCCTCTACATCAAACTCCACAGGAAAAAGAGCCTCCCCTCCAATTAATGTCTGACAAGGCCATCCTCTGCTACATATGTATCTGGAGCCATGGATATCCCCCTGTACACTCCTTGGTTGGTTGTCTAGTCTCTGGGAACACTGGGTGGTCTTGCTACCAGATGTTGTTCTTCCTATGGGGTTGCAATCCCCTCTGCTCCTCCAGTTCTTCTGCCAGCTCCCCCATGGGGTCCCTGAGCTCAGTCTGATGGTTGGCTCCAAGCATCCACATCTGCATTGGTCATTACTGGCCAGATCTTCCAAGGAACAGTCACACTGGGTTCCTGTGAGCAAGTGCCTCTTAGCAATGGAAACAGTGTCAGGTTTGGTGTCTGCAGATAAGACGGATCCCCAGATGGCACAGTATTCCTATGGTCCCTTCTTTAGTCTCTGATTCATTTTTTTTATCCCTGTTCTTTTCTTGGAGAAAAACATTTCTGCATTAAAAACTTGAGATGGGTGGGTGACCCCATCCCTCAACCAGGGGCTTACTTATCTACATGAGGTGGTCTCTACACATTCTATTTTCCCTTCTCTACACATTTTGGCTAAAGTCATCCTCATTGGGTCCTGATTGTTTCTAATGTCCATGGAGTCTGGGAGCCTCCAGTGGCTATCCCCAGTTCATCATCTCCTACTGCTGCATATTTGTATTCAATTTAATGACCCTCTGTACCTCTCTCCATTTCCCTCCAGTATCTAATTCTGCCCCACCTTTTATCCTTCCCCTCCTCTTCCCTCCCAGGTTCCCTCCTCCCTCTGCCTCTTGCAATCATCTTGTTCTCCCCTCAATGCAGGACTGATGCATTCACATCCTGGGCTTCCTTCCTCCTAAGTTTCATGTGGTCTGAGGATTGTGTCATGGGCATTGTGAGCTTCTGGGCTAATATTGACTGATCAGTTAGTACATACCATATGTGCTTTTTTGTGTCTGAGTTACCTCACTCAGGATGCTATTTTTCTAATTCCATCCATTGGCCTGCAAATTCCATGAAGTCATTGTTTTTAATAGCTGAATAGTACTCCACTGTGTAAATGTACCACATTTACTGTATCCATTCTTCTCTTAAGGACATCTGGTTTGTTTCCAGCTTCTGCCTATTATAAATAAGGCTCCTATAAACATAGTAGAACATGTATCTTTGTTATAAGTTGGAGCATCTTTTGGGTATATGCCCAGTAGTGGTATAGCTGGGTCTTCAGGTAGAAATATTTTCAATATTTTCAGGAACAGCCACTTTGATTTTCAAAGTGGTTTTACCAGACTGCAGTCTTACAAGCAATGGGGGAGCATAATTCTCATTTTTCTTTTTTATAATAATATTCATTTACTTGATAAATATGTACAGAGTCACTGGCATGGAACAACTGCTTTTCTAGGCACCAGAAATGCTTAAGTGAATCAACAGGTCAAATTTTCCAACATTCTGGAACTTTCTTTGAGAATGAGAATAGGGACACTGTTTTAACAGTTCATTCATAATTATGAGGGCTTCAAAATAACACCTATGAGACTCCATTCATGAACCACAGCTCTGCATCCTTGGAAGCCTGCTGCCACCAGGGAAACCAGGTGAGATACTCAAACCCTAATACCCTTCCTGATGGGTGCCCTGGCAAGCTCAGCAGCTGTGAAGTCTTCTTAATCCCCTCTGTGCTCCACTTTACTGTCCAACTATACCTGCAATCACAGAGGCCTGCTCCCATCAGGAACTACAAACTCTACTTGCATTCCTAGTTGCCAGCTGCCATCAGGGACTATCTATCCTGCTAACATGTGAGCCAACTAGTTAAAGGGCATCATAGGAACACAATCAACAAAAGCCAGGGAAATGTGCCCCCACCAGAAATCAGCAAATCTACTACGGAAAGTCCTTGATATCCTAACATGACTGAAGTGAAAAAAAAAATCTTAGATCTGATCTTATAAAGATAATAAAGATCTTATATAAATAAATGGATAAATACTCTAAAGAAATATAGAATACAACCAAAAGGGTGAAGGAAATAAGTAAAACTCCGTAAGATGTGAAAATAGAAATAACAATAACAAAAACACAAACTGAGGCAATCCTGGAGATGGAAATCCTAAGAAAGAAAACAGAAATTACTGACATAGGCGTCACCAGCAGAATACAGGAGAAAAAAAAAAGATAAGTCTGAGGCATAGAAGATAAGAGAGAAGAAATGGATACTTCCTTAAAGGCAATGCTAAATCTAAAAGTTTCTAACAAAAAAAATCTAGTAATTTTGTGATACTATTTAAAAATCAAATTTAAGAATAATAGGAATAGAAGAAAGATAAGATTCCCAGAACAAAAGCCTAAAATATCTTAGTCAAAATCCTAGAAGAAACTTTTCATAACATAAAAATGAAATGCCTATTGATATACAAGAAGCATACAAAACACCAAGATTGAACCAGAAAAGATTATTTTCCTATCACATAATAACCAAAACACAAAATCTACGGTACAAAGAGAGAAAATTAAAAGCTGAAAGGGGAAAGGGCCAAGAAACATACAAAGGCAGACCTAGATTACTTACACCTGATATTTCAACAGAGCCTCTAAAAGCTTGAAGGACATAGGCAGGTATCTTGCAAACCCTAAAAGGCCACATATACCAAAAGAAGCTAAATAGCAAGGAGAGCCCAAGGGAGGATGCTTGAATCTCAGCCAGATGGGGAAATAAAATATTCATCAGGTGTTCATGGAAGGAGAGAAGGGAATGGGAAAAGGGATGCGGAGGGCAATGGAGGATCCCATGTATAGAGAGCCAGGAGAGTGAAAAAAAATGTGCATGGGTACGAGTGGGGGCATATCTAGAATATGTCAGACATGAGACTGGGAGAGTCTCCAGGGAGTCTATGAGGGTTATTCTAGATGGGAATCCTAGCAGTGGAGGAAAAGAAGTCTAAAGTGGCACCTCCTGTAGCCAAGCAGGATTCATTCCTACTGGAGGAATAAGGACACCAACCTACCCACAACATACCTTAAATCCAAAAATGTATCCTGCGTACCAGAAGTGCAAGGACAAAGATGGAGCAGAAACTGAGGGAATGACAAACTAATGACTGGCCCAACTTGAGATCTATCCCATGGGCAAGAGCCAGAGCTTGACACTATTATCATTAATACTTGACAGTATTAATGATACTCTGTAATGCCTGCAGACAGGAGTCTAGCATAACTGTCCTCTGAGAAACTCTACCCAGCAGCTGACCAAAAGAGCTGACCAAAACAGACCCACAGCCAAATATTAGACGGAGCTTAGAGAATCTTGTGGAAAAGTTGTGGGAAGGATTAAGGGACCCAGAGATGATAGACTCTCCACAAGAAGACCAACCAACTCAATTAACTTCTATCCTCGGCGGCTCAGAGCAACTGAAATACCAACCAAAGAGCATTCAGGACTGGACCTAGAGCCCTGCACATATGTAGCAAATATGCAGCTTGATCTTCATGCAGATCCCCCAACAACTGAAATGGGGGCTGTCCCTGACTGTGTTGCCTGCCTGTGGATCCTGTTTCCCTAATTGGGATGCCTTTTTTGGCCTCAGTGGGAGAGGATTTGATTAGTCCTCCATTGATTTGATATCCCAGGGTGGGCTGGTACCCAAGGGAGTCCTCCCAGCTTATTAGAGAAGGGGGAGATTAGGGGACGAGATATGTGAGGAGGGAGTAGAAGTAGATGGGATGTGATTGGGATGTAAAGTGAATAAATAAGTAAATTAATAGAAAAAATAAAACAACATCTATATAAAACAACATTTTATTTTTAGATTCTAGCATATGGAAGGAAATCACTTGAATTTCACTTGTATATGAATTAATAATGTTTATACACATAAAGTGTTACTATTTGGTATGTATTTATGATATTCCATAACTATTAAGTGATATTTATCAGTTGTGATATTTGTATATGTATATTTTTGCAGTTTTGATAAGTCAATCAATCTTGGCCATTTCTACTCAACATAATATAAACATGAAAACTGTAAAATACTTTATGACAGCAAAGAATTCTGGAAAAATAAATAATCTCACTGCCAAAGTTCATTGAGTTGACTTCTGAACCATTTTTCTTTGTTCAGTAATAAAATCCTTTATGATTTGCAGTGGTGAGTTGAATAATTCATCTCAGTGGTTTCTTAAGTTAAAAATAACACTTTGTAACAACTTTCTTTAATTAAGTAACATTCTTTCCAAATGATAGACATTTCTTTGAGATTATTGTTTATTTTATTTTATTTATTTTTTTGCTTTCTATTGGTTATTTTTGCACAAGATCTGCCCTGTTGCCCTGACTCAACTTTGTTTTCAAAGGGAACTGAGGTTACCTAAAGCTCCCAGATATCACTGCCTCCTAAGTGCTGGGGCCACAGGGTCTAGGGCAACTTACCTAAAGTTTTGACACTGACATTCTAAGACAAAAATTAAAATTACATTTACTTTTATTTTTAAATGATCAAGTCAATGCTACTACATATATTTTCAACTTACCAAGAGAGTTAGTATACATTTCCATATGTTTTATATATACCTCTAAAACAACATAAATGCTGTATTATTTATTTAAAGATGAATATTTTGTTGCTTTCCTACTCAGCAATTTGCTTGAGTATCAGACACTGCCTTCTTTTATCCAATGTCATTTCAATTTGGGGTAATAAAGATGTTGAATGAATCATATATGTATATGAATCCAAAGATGGAGCATATGTGAGTAAGGAAATGGATGAACAGGTCTCTCTTATCTTCCCATATAAATCATACAGCTTTGTTTGTATATTATTTCTCTGAATTTTTCTAAAAATCAAGCAAACAAACAACCAAACAGCTGCATTCAGTAACTTTTTTTTTTTTAAAGAGTAACTTACTCAACTGCAGAGTTTGGCCTGAGATCTTGTGTAGTGGTTTATTTAAAAAGATACTTGCAATAAAATGCTGAGGACTTGGGACACATCATGAGACTACACAAAAAACTGGGTCCAATTATAAGCATATGTAACCCTAGTGATAGGGAAGCTAAGAGTTTAAGAGCTTTGGAGCTCCTGGCTCCTGGCCACTCAGTCTAGTCTAAACAGAAAAATTCAGATTCTAGTGAGAGACTGTCCTATAAAATAAGAGAAAAATAAATAAACATGAACACACATAAATACCGTTTACATAATTTTATAAAAATATTTTATCATTCTTGTATATAGTAGAGAATATAATTATTGTTAATAATATTCTTTAAGATACAAAACATTTTTTGATTATACCTAGTAAAATTGTGATAATTAACATTTTCAATTTGATCGAATAAAATACCTAGTATGACAAGTGTATGCATAGATCTGTGAAGAATTTTTCTACAACAGAGAAACAGAAGTAGGGAGAACATTGTTAATATTGGTTACATTTGCTCACATCAATACATCAACAAAAATATAAAGCTGAACAACACTTTTCAAGTTTCTCTGCTGTGATGGTTTATAAATGCTTGGGTCAGGAAGTGGCACTATAAGGAGGTATGTAGCCTTGTTGGAGTAGGTGTGTACCCTCATCCTAGCTGCCTGGAAAGAAGTATTCTGCTAGCAGCCTTCAGATGAAGATGTAGAACTCTCAGCTCCTCCAAGACCAAGCATGCCTGGATACTTCCATGTGCTCGCCTTGATGATAATGGGCTGTACATCTGAACTTGTAAATCAGCCCCAATTAAATGCTATCCTTACAGAAGTTGGCTTGGTCATTGTGTCTGTTAACATCAGTAAAACCCTAACTAAGATATCCGCTTTGTGTCATAGACATAATGTGACCAGCCTCCTTGAGCTCCTGTGACCAGAACTTTCTCACTAGAGTGGATTACATCTTCACACTACATGGCAATATAAACTGTACCTTTATCATGTTGATTTGTCTTATATTTTGTCACATCACTGAGGAAAGTACCTAATATAATAACCCAGTGTGAACAATATACTAAATAGGAAAACACTAAAGACAAGTTAATATAATTTAATTTTCTCATATTCAAAACATTCATTGCCTCTCATACATTGTTTTGCAATAATTCTGATAAATGGATCTCTATATAGAAATACATATTTGAGTTTATATTATCTAGTTTGAATAAGAAGTCCCATGACTGATTTCTAACAAGATCTCAGTATAATAGCATTAGCTTGTACATACATACACACACATATGGATGTGTATGAGTGTGTTTTGTGTGTACAATAAATGAATCACATTCATTTCTTGAATTTTTATGAAGAGTACATTTTTATAACTGTGACTTAATTGTAAAAATATTTAAAGAGCTATAGATTCATTTCAGATTTTTATAAATTTTCAATTCAAAAGTCATACAATGTTGTATCACTTCAGCCACAATCAATATGTACGTCATCCCAGCATGTAATTCAAAATAACATATTTCAATAATCAGAAAACTCAAAATATTATTTTGTTTAATAATACTTGAATATAAACTATCATTGTTTTCCTAATATCCATTAGGAATCCACTGAGGTAAATACATAATCATTATGTATTATTCTCCATGAAAAAGAAGCAAGTATAGTGACTAGAAAATCAATTTAGCAAACTCCTAGTAAGAGACACCTGTTAAGCATAAACATCAGTTTTAACATCCTGAGTCTTGCTGGCAAATGGATAGAACTAGAAAATATGATCTTGAGTGAAGCAACTCAGACCCAAAAGGATACGCATGGTATGTACTTACTAATAAGTAGATATTAGCCAAAAAAGAAAAATAAAAGATAAGAAAACAAAAGAAAAGAGAAGAGAAAAAAGTACAGAATACCCAAGACACAATCCACAGGACTCAAAAAGATTGACAAGCTGAAGTGCCCAAGTGAGCTGGATACCTCAATCACACATAAGAGGGAGAAGAAAGCAATCAGTGGGGAGAGAGGAAGGGACTTGGGAAGGAAAATGGATGGGGGTTAAGGGAGAGGGGAACCTAATCTATTACTGAGTGAGGGAAAAGGACTGAAGCCCTGAGGTCTAGCAGAAAGAATGGAATCAGGCAATCTAGGGAGGTAGGAGGTTGGGGGAACCCCCCCAGAATGCACCAGAGACCTGGGAGATGAGAGACTCCCAGGATTCAAAGGGAGGGACCTTAGATGAAATGCACAACAGTAGGGAGAGTAAAGATATAGAGCCTACCTCCAGCAGAAAGACATGACATCAAGTGAGGGAGGGGGTTGCCACTTCACAGTCAAAACTCTGACTCATATTTGCTCCTGTCTGAAAGAACTAAAAGGATGGAAATGGAGAGGAGCCTGAGGAAAAGAAGGCCAAGAGACAGCCCCAATGTGAGATCCATCTCAAGGAGAGGCCCCAAGGCCTGACACTATTACTGAGGCTATTACTCACAAAAAGGGACCTATCATGACTGCCCTCCAGAAGACCCAATAAGCAGCTGAAAGAGTCAGATGCAGATATTTGCACCCAACCATGGACAGAAGCTACTGAACCCTGTGGTTGAATTAGGGAAAGGCTGGAAGAAGCTGAGGAGTAGGGTGACCCTGTAGGAAGACCAGAAGTCTCAATTAACCTGGACCCCTGAGATCTCTCAAATACTGGACCACCAACCAGGCAGCATACACCAGCTGATATGAGGGCCGCAACACATATACAGCAGAGGACTGCCAGGTCTGGGTTCAGCTAGAGAAGATGCACCTAATCCTCAAGATACTGGAGGCCCCCCTGGAGTTTAGAGGTCTGGTTGGGTGAGGGATGGGGGGTGGGGACATCCTTGTGGAGACAGGGGTGAAAGGGTGGTATGTGATGTGGAACAGTCAGAGGGTGGACGGGGGTTTAAAATCTGGAGTGTAAATAAATAAATAAATAGAACATATATTCGCTATTATATTGAAGACAGACTAAGTGGGAGACAAACTCACAGACACTCATGCACCCATAACACAGAAACTACAAAGTAAATGTCCAACAGTAGTAACTGTAATAATGAGGTAGAAATTTAAAAAAAAAATAGAACAAAAGAAGCTTTCTGTTTTAATGTGAGCCACATAATTTCTCATATATAACAAAATGATGTATGAGTGAATGTGAAGGTTGAGAAGACAGAAAGTCATTCAAAGAGTCCTTGAAAAAAAAAACAGTGAAGACACAAAGCTAAGCACAGGACTGAGTTCGCAACAAAACTACCATGCTCTACTTGGGGAGCAGAATGGAAGGTGTTTGTAGTAAGTTTATGGCTCCTTGGGAATTCACATATGAAGTAAACCAGTTAGGGTAACGTCAACAACAAGCACATTGTTCCATTTGTGAACATAGTTTTAAAGACCACATTTTATAGATGCATGTTATGGAAATATAAAAGCAATAGCATGCTACTCAAATAAAAGCAGCATTCCTAGATAACACAAGGAATCCTGGTTGAATGTTCTTGAATGTAAATTTTACTTGCTCTTCTGCAAGTTGTATCAGCTACATCTTCTGTCCTCCCTTTACATATATGTCAAACATGTGGCCTTTATATCTAATGAGAAAGAAAGAGAAACTGAAAGAAATGATTCTCTGATTGTTCTCACCCTCTTGTGCATTTATCAGTTGTGGGGTCATGCTACTCTGCAGAAAGCAAAGGTACTGTGCCTCTTTCTTCAAGCTGGACTAGTATTCTGCTTAGATAAATTAAATTATTGTTTCTGATGGTTGACACTTACATTTTATAGTTTATATTTGAGTAGTGCTAATTTCAACATTTGTTTTCAAATAAGAACTTAGCTACTAAATATTACATAACAGAAGGTGCAATTACAAGCTTAGTATAGAGGAAAATTGTTGTTCAGAATGCATAACAACTAGCATCATGAAATCAAGACTTTAGAACAAAGACATCTTCATACTTTGAGGAGACTTCCCTTGAGTGCTGATGGTATTTGGAATAATTTCATATACAAAAGAAGGTGAACTTGAAATAAAGTTTGACCCACTTGATATCATTAATGGGCTGAAATTGATGCAGCTGTCAATCCACAGAAAATCTTGATCATACTTACTCGTCTGAACTCTAATTTACATGAGTGAACTTTCCATCAGCTTCCCAGGAAGTCAGTGTTACAGGATTTCATTTCATCTGAGCTGCTCTTCACCTTTAGTGAACACCTTGAATTGAAGAAACTATTCACATTTCAAAAAAGGTTTGGATGATAGCTAATCTAATCACTTCTATAGATAATTTTGTCTACACCATCAACTCAGAGAACATCACATACATTTACTAAAATTTTCTTTACTATGAAACTATTGCTTTTTGTCTAAATACCGTTAAGCAATTCGAAATTTCGGATTGTATTACATGCAGAAAATCTGTCCAAAAACATTATTATAGACTTTTTAGATAGACCCCAAGGTAACGATTCTGGGTTTTTTTTTTTTTTTTTTTTTTTTTTTGGAAGAAATATGTAGTGCATAATGCACTTCCCCTTAGGAGAGCATGTTCTATGTCTTCCAGAGATAGCAGTTTCATAAAGGATCATGTGTCATACTCTCTGTATGTCCACAGTGTAAGACTTATAAAACATAGTTATTAGAAATTCATCCATGACCGATGAGTATGTGTTGTCCAGTTCTACCTGTCACCTGCTTATATTTATTATTTTGTACTTTAATAATTTTTATTTCTTCTTTTTATCATACTTTGGTACCATTTCAATGGATTCTCAGAATAAGAAACACAGATGCAGTTTATAACATTGTACAGATTTGCTGACACAGTTGTTGAAGAGGCTTACTCAAGAGGACTGTGCAGGACTCTCATTTCACATCCTTGACTGTGCTATTATCTAAATTTATGACCCTCAAATTAATATGTTGAATCCTAATTTCCACTCCAATATACCAGGAAGTGGATGCTGTGGTATGGAGGTCTTCAGGAACTGAGGAGATTAAGGTATGAGAACAAAGTGAAGACCTCACCTTTTTTAAAATAGAAATGTGATGACATTGACAGTACAGTAACTTTTATCTTGTACTTCTTAGCCTCACAGATATAGAAAAAATATGCACTGAAGTATACAATAATTGATATAGTAATTTGCACTGCCTAAAGTCAGTAGAGAGCAGTGCATGTTTGCATGACCAGTTCGTTATCTTAATTTTCCATTAGAGATTATTACAGAGCTTCCTTTCTCTGTCTCTCTGTGTGTCTCTCTGTGTCTTTGCCTCTGTGTCTTTGTCTCTGTGTCTTTGTCTCTGTGTCTTTGTCTCTGTCTCCTTCTCTCTCTCTCTCACTCTCTCTCTCTCTCTCTCTCTCTCTCTCTCTCTCTCTCTCTGTGTGTGTGTGTGTGTGTGTGTGTGTGTGTGTGTGTGTGTGTGTGAGATGGAAATAGTAAGAAAATTCTTGGTTTGCACAAGAGACTGGAGAACTCATATAAATGAAACCTTCCATGTCTGGGTTATTCTATCTTGCTCTTATGTGTACACATGTGGCTAGTTCTTGTTTTTAAACCTGATAAATAAGGTGAAGATTTTCAAAACCTAAGGAGAAATAAGTAAATTGGGAGGAAGGAGGGCATTTGCTAATATAACCTCAAAAGGACGAAAATATCTTTTTACATAAACACTTTGTAAAGAAATAAATGTGGGTTTTTGTGACTTTCTTTTGTTAGGGTATTTATCCTTCTAAGGCAAAAAAAAAAAAAAAAAAAAAAAAAAAGTGCTGAGGTTTCGAAAAGAAGTCTAAGCTTAATGGAGCTTGAGAAACATCAGAAACCAACCAAGGAAGAAGAGGGGAAAATCTATGAATCTTCAGCTTCAAAGAATAGCAAATGTCAGCTGTGCAATTCTGTATATTCTACAAGGCATTTTCTAGAGGCTGGGGAGAAGGCTGAGTGCTTCCCACAAGAGCATTAGAATCTGAGTTTTGATCCTTAGAACTCATATAAAAAGTTGATGTGGTGTCATACACATGCTATCTCCACAAATAGGATGGTAGATAGTGGTGTCCCTGGAGTGGTTAGTAAGCTAGTTCAGAAAATGAGTGTGTTCTATGTTTACTGAGAGACCCTGTATCAAAAATTACAATGGACACCAACCACCAACTGAGGAAAATTCCTGTTGTCAAACATTGCTGTACATGCATAAAATACACAGAGAGAGAGAGAGAGAGAGAGAGAGAGAGAGAGAGAGAGAGAGAGAGAGAAAGAGAGAGAGAGAGAGGAGAGGGGAAGAGAAGGAAAGAGGAGAGAGAGAATTAAATACCTAGAAACATTTTATAAACAGATTATCTCATTGGATTTCAATGAAAATAAAAGAACAGATAAAGATATAATTGGAGGCTGAAGAGAAATAGGAGTGGTCTCTTGACTTTACAGTTCTAAGAATTAAAGGTCAAGGAGGTTAAAAAAGCCTTTGTTTTCTCATGGTTTTTCACCAGCATTGTACTGGATCAAGTTTTGCAGATAGACTGCTGCTTTCAAGACATGAGTGTAGGTTCATAACTAAGCTGTGAATAAGTTTCTGTTTCCCTATGACTAAGAATTCAAATATATTTCTCAAATTTACTAGAATACTTTCATCTTGGCCACAGTATCTGCTTGTTGTATTAATCTTAATCAAGCTAAAGAAGCAATATTAATTATCTCTATTATTCACTAAATATTCATAATGTTGTTGGTAAGAGTAGAGTAAAAACATAAATTTAATCTTAATGTTTAATTGTAATAATTAGTTTCCTATTTTCTGAATTCCTATTCTTTATGCCATTTTTTAAATTATTACTTACAGGACAGATACCAAGCTTTTTCATCTCAACAGACAAACTAAAATTAATCAAACAAGCTACAGTAGTATACTGTAAAACATTCTATTTTATGTTTTCACTATATAAAACAGACAAAAAATAAATAATTGTATTTGATAAAGTAGAAAACTTTTCCAGTCTATTGATCTTAGAATATATAACATAATAAGGAAATGAATTGATAAACATTAATTCTTCATTTTACACATTTATGTTAGTCAATTCAGACTAACTAAAGAAACTTCCCTAACTTCAATTATTCAGTGTTATAATTTTCCTTGCCAGAGTCAGCCTGCACACTCATCCCTGTCTATCCCTCACTCACAGTGAAGCATGTCAGAGGCAATGAGCAGAATTTGCTTTAAGAAACTTCTCCCTCTTCTCTGCTTCATTGCTTCCTGTCTTGACCTAGGGAAGAAACCAGCATTTCACAGTGCACACATCAAATATTTTACAGTCAACTGCTGATCAAGTGCAGGGAGACAGAGAAGCTATTGCTATGGTGTTTAATAAACCAGACGTGATCCCTAGTTTATAAGAAATAAGCAAAAGCAATATTAATCTAAATGTTCAGTGAAAAACAAATATCTTCAAACTAGCCACTTAAAACAATATAGATATAATTTTTAAATGGTCTGAAAATATGGTCCAAAAATTAGAATGAATAAGATAGCTATAATATACATTTGAATTTACAATTATGATATCTTTATAAAATAAGGGAGAGTGAAACTTCTATTTTTATGAGATGATCCCTGTGGAGGAAATATAATTACAAATGAAATTGATTGAGGCCCAGCAAACTTCTTCATAAGTGCAGAGCTGTAAGAAAATAATTACAATGAGTAGGCAGTAAACCAGAGTGCGGTGTGCATCCAAGATTATAGCAAAGGCTGCTAAGATACAAAGCAATGTTCTCTATGTAAAGCCAGACTGATACAAACCAGGCACATGTACCCTAGATAAACAGTGAGCCACACTCAATACAGATGAGAGCACCATTTGTCATCAATAATTCATCTTATATGTACCTGATAATTGAAAAGCCAGTTCTGTGTATTTGCTAATTATCTTAATCCAAAGGAAAAATAATTTTGTGTTGACTTATGACAGACATCATTTTATAACAATAGGACACCCACTGAAGTTAGATTGCTCCCTCAAAAAAAAAAACAACAACAACAACAACAAAAACAAACAAAAAAGCCTAAGAGGCAAGAAATTTTCTTTCTTGGTGACTCATTTTGAAAGATGTAGTTCCTTATCTTTGAAAATGACATTTTGAAAATAAGGTAACTTAGTTCTCTTAAAATGAAAGATTGTCATGTATTTCAAAATAACAGAGCAATGACTTCAAATTACAATGATTAAAGAAAGAAATGTGTACTTTTTTCTTCTTAAATATAGTTATTATTTGTGTGTGTGTATATATGTGTGAGTGTCTGTGTGTTCTGTATGGTATATAAGTAGAAATCAGAGGACTACTATTAGGAGATACTTTTATCCTTCTTTCTTCACTAGAGTTCTCAGAATAGACTTTCCTGACAGATCCATGTCATCTGCTTTCTTATCTTATTTTTTATATGGAGAGTTAAGCTTAAATTTTATATGTGACCATCTTTATATTAAAAAGTAGATTTTCATTTCTATGAAGAATTTTAAGTTTCCAACACATTCTAATAAATAACATTATCCAAGGTAAATATTACTTTTATGTAAAGTTCTTTATAAGTGGGTTTTGTTCTCAGAAATAGATTGATCAGTTTTATTAATATCTATTCTTTCTTAGTAATAATTGCTTACTCTTCTAGAAAGCATGTAATAACAGTGGAAGGGAAATGAGAGGTCTTGTACTTCCTGCTAAGGATCAGGTCTAATAGCCTTTCATGTTCAAGTGAGATTATGTTTTGAATCTGCTGTGCTTTGGAGTAAATTGTGTAGATATGTATAGTATTACACTAAACAAAATTAAATAATAAATTTTCATTTTATATGAAATTATAAATATTTCTAGTTCAAAGATAGTTTTACTAAAGGGGATCAAACTTAAATTATGTGCTTCTCTTTTCTCTCACAAAGCCAATTTAATGAAACACTGACATTGACAATTTCATAGCAAAAACAGTGAAATGAAATATACATGTAATAACCAAGGATGTCATATCTATTTACATTAAAGTGATAGTATCTTTTTGTCAGAATATAGAGTCTCATATAAAGCTTCAGGGTCTAAAAGTAATGAGTAACTCTAGATAGATGAAGTCTCGATACAAGTTGGCAGGTAGTGACTGAATCTCACACATCAGATGTTTTCAGTCACACACACCCGAATGTTTCTGCACACACACACACACACACACACACACACACACACACACACAGTAGCTATCGTTTCTTAATATGAAATATATGTGCAATTGCTTGCTTTGCACTTTTGCTAGAAATAGAAAAATAGATTTTAATGGTAATTATTACTGACTCACTTAGAAAATGACTAAAACCATTTATTCAGCACAGCACAAAGAAGGACTGAACCCTGAAACAAATTGGTCTCAGTTTCATCCTCATTTAACAGATTAAGTCTGGATTTCCTTGTTTCCAAGCTGCTGCTGTGTGTTTTAGTGAGGTGGTCTTTACCTATCCAGTCTTGAAGAATTTGAACAGTATTGCTAACAATTCTCATAGTAGATATATTTTAAAATATCTATGGACCCAATGGACAAGAATATTACATTTGTTCTCTAAGTTCTCACTGTTAAGCCATTTATGTATATCTATTCATTTCTCTCTCTCTCTCTCTCTCTCTCTCTCTCTCTCTCTCTCTCTCTCTCTTGTGTGTGTGTGTGTGTGTTTGTGTGTGTTTATGTTGTGCTTGTGCATGTGTTTGTTTATATTGTGCTTGTGTGTGTGATTGTATGTGATTGTGTGTGCGTGAATGTACTGAGGTGGTGAAACTGATGTAGGAGAAAATTTAAATTGACAATATGAATTTAGGCCCTGTCTTTCTACAATAGATACTTTAGTGTCATGGTTGACTAAATGTCAGTATGTTTACTAAAACCTAAAAATACCACTGAAACAACATTATAATGTGATTTAAAATATTACCCAATTTTATTTTATTAATGTCATCAACTTATTAACACTTTAATTAAAACCCAACTATATTTTAGACTGTCTTCAGAGAATAATAGCATTTTTTTTTAGAAACAGCTATTATTGCTTTAAATTTGAAATGATGTAGAAGTAAACTATTCCTTTACTTGTTAGCAATGGAGTAATTGGGGATGAATTGGAAGGCAGAAGCATAAAACAACAACATTCTTAAAATTTAGCTAGATTTCCAGGCAGAGTAGATAAGCACTAATCCAGACAAACAAACCATGCAATGCTACAGTCTGGGCAGGAGACTGACCATCCTTTCTTCTCAGTTATGTTCAGTATCACACACAGTAACCTAAAGTCATTGATCTATATTAGACGTTTGTATAGTAGCTTTCTTGTCATGAAAATTTCAAGAACATAATAATGAAAATGAAATAACAAATTTTTTAATAAAGGAAAGTAAACAATCATGAAAAAATATGTTATTACACCAATTTTTAAACTTTCAGCATCATGATAAGCATGCTGGACGGTAGTCCAAATATATAGAGATGTGTGAAATATGTTTGTACTGAAGAAAAAACTATTCAGAAGTGTGGACACTGCTTATTCTTTTTCTACTATCCATGTAATTATAGTAAACTTTTGGGACTTTAATGTATGCAGATATGTCTTATTGTAATCATGGAATATCTTTGCTGTGCTCATTAAATCTCAGCAATGTAGCTTTGTAAACATGAGCTATAGAAGGCAATACTGATAGATGTGCTAATGTGGATGGAGAATGCTCAGGAGGACCCAAACCAATATAGAGCTCTAAAGGGAACTATAGAATGCTGAGAGCAAGGAAAATAATCTTACTCAATGAAATGCAAACAGTTGATTCCCCAATACAAAATGGTCAGCCATGAAACCAGTGTTTCTTAAAGAAGTCCATACCAATTGATTACCCAATACCAAATAGTCAATGTTGAGAATACTCATATAATAACATTATATAAACTATATGTTTTTATATATTTAGAAAATACACATCTATCTAGATGTGTGGGTTGTGTGTGTGTGTGTGTGTGTGTGTGTGTGTGTAAAACAGAATTTTAAAAATAGAAAGCCATAAATTTGGGGGGAAAAGCAAAGAGTAGGTTAACATGGGAGTCTTAGAGGGAGATATGAGATATTTTTTAAATGATCTAACAAATTAAACAATTTTTTAAAGTATTAATAATATGATTGCAAAGTGGGGTAAATGTCCTGATACTATAGAGAACTAAATGCATAGTTTGTATATATCAATGTGGAAATAATACTAAAAGTTTCTGAGATGCTAAAAGAAATAAAAGCTCATGAAGGGCCATCAACTAGATCTCATTTACTTTTGATTTTCAAATTTTAGTACCATGTATTTGAATACAGTCCCTGTTATTGCAGATACATATGATCATCAGGGAAATGTAAAACAAATCACTATTGAAAAAAAAAAACATAACCTCAAAAATGTTAACATGGACTGCTCCCATATATGTCAAAAGTGCATTTATAAACAGGGTGACAAATGTACTTTGTATGTCAAATGTACTTGGTCTTCTGGCTAGAAGAAGAAATTGGAAAGAGGATCCTACAGTGAGCCAATAGTAATAATAATAGGCTACTCCATTTTATTTTTTCATTATTTCTGTACAACCACCATATCATTACATTAAAGCTCATGTCAAAAGAGATATGTAAAAGAGACACAATCATTTCTGATTATTATGTTTGGGTTCTTTTTTCTATTATTTTACATTTTAAAATGGATATTTTTTGCATTTTTTTGTTGTATCTAGGTTAACAATCTAATAGTAGTTTCACACACGAAAGTATAGCGTGTGATAACAAACTACCTTTAAAAGTTTACTGTTTACAAATGTCCTACAACTCATGACAATCTTTATGTAAAGATTTCAGAGATCATTTCTTTGAAGAGTGTAATGGTCTGTGTTTTATGCATCTTCACCATAAGCTAACAGTAACCCATTTGTCTGCTTTATGACTAATGGATCCCTTTGCACTGCATAAACACCCTTGACTGCCAAGTTCCTTCTACCTTCTGTCAGGCACTGCCTCCTCTGTTGTACCTTAGATCACTTTTTGCCCATGGTCTATCCTGACTCTTCACTTTCAACTCTTTCATTTTTCAGTTCATCTGAAAGCAACTTTAATCACCACCAAATGTTCCCTGTATGTGAATGAATGCTTACTGCATTTTTAGGAAAAATAATGTTTTTTCAGAGTCAGAATTGAATACTAGATAAATTTATCAAAATCTAGAAGAGATTCCCAATAATGCAGCCATTGTTTTAGCCTTACCATATCTATTAGCTTGAGCGAACACTAAGTCTTCACATGTTATTTCTTCTCTAACCCTTTCTCTGAGACAATTTCTCTTTGCCGCAATCTTTACCCATGAAAAGATTCTATATATTTTCATTTCTATAAATTTTGCAACTCTAACCCTAACCCTATGTCACATGTTTGTTCTTATACATTGCTCTAGTATCACCGCGAAAAATAAATAGCTTGTCCAGAAATAATTTCTTCACCTCCCAAGTATTTTCTATGCCTTGTTTCCCCAGGCCCTATAATGCAAATGACTTTACTCCTACACTGGAGTAGTTTACTCATCAATAAAATTGTTCTCATTCACTTGTTGTGGTTTCATGGCTGTTCTGTGTTCTAAATGAGAAACTGAAAATGTAGCCTCCACCTGTGTTCATAAGGTTTTATTGTAACAAGGTGTGTCTGTTAAAGTTTTATTATGCATTGCCGCTTTAATTCATATAATAAGTGCTATGCAGACCATTTGCCTTCAAAGCTTAAAGGCCTAGACTTTTGTACAAAATGATAATAATGTGCTTGAAAGCTTCACTTCCTGTTTCCCTCTTCTTTCCCACCCTATTCTCTTTCTTTCTTTCTTTCTTTCTTTCTTTCTTTCTTTCTTTCTTTCTTTCTTTCTTTCTCAGTCTTTCAGTGGAGGAGTTGAAGAAAACAAGTATACTGTGAAAATACAATAGAAGATTGATTTATCTTAATTTTCTACAATGTTCATTTGTCAAATTTACCTTCTTTCTCATCCTATCTCCTCCCCCATCTGTCCCTATGTCCATATGTCCCCGATTTTTGGTCTACTTATTTGTTTATTCTAAATCTATTGAGTCCAATACATGTGAGCTACATTCTCCTGGATGTTAGACTATTGATTACAGTATTGTTGATAAACAAAAGGCCAAAGACCACATTCTTAAGAAGGAATGAGTTTCTATCCTACCAGATGTATCTTAAGGAAGGGATGGTTATCCATGCCCACTTCCCACTCCTGGGATTTTGACTGGTTTTGGCTTTTGTTTATGTTTTATTGGTCTTAAAACCAGTCCTATGAGTTAGTATTACAATCATTACAGGTTATTGTCAGTGTTCTTGGTAACCTTCCATAGCCTAAAGGTAAGACCATATGGAAGAATCATAACACAGAGATGAATCAAACTGGTGCTGACATACCACCCAAACTAGCTACATTTGATGGTGCTGGGGATGTTGTGAATGCTAACTACTATGGAAGAAAAGTAATTATCAGTCTTACCCAGCTGCAAACACTAAAACCCACAGTAACAACTGCCTAGAAAGATATGCCACTTATGCAGCAGTTGCATGAATATTTTGAGACATTCAACCATTTCTAATTGAATTAAATCCACACTAAAAGATGCAGGACATACTGGAACCAATAATCTGTGGCTAAATAAGTCATATACACTAAGTAAATACTATTATACAGTTAAACAGAGCTTTAAACAGACATTGATTTGTCATTGATGAGTACAGTCACTTCTCATTCCTCTTCAAGAAGATTCTTTTTGCAGTATATAATGATTCATAATTGATCAATATAACATAGAGAGATTAATCAAGTTCAGAACTCTCAGAACTGCATGAGGTACCTCTATCACTATTCTACTTCCTAGATTGAATGAGGCTTATTACAGAAGAGGAAGTTGACTTACAATAAAGGTCATAGGTGGTGGATAACTACATAAAGGTCATTTCAGGGGGAGATTTTTTTGTTTTAAGCATATGAATATTTGCAGGCATGTATGTGTATGTATCATTTGTGTGCCTGGTGCCTATGAATGCCAGAAAAATGATTTGGACACCTTAGAGTGGATTCGTACAATTGTGATTGAATACTACAGGTTCTTAAAATTGAATCAGCATCCTCTGCAGGAGCAACAAGTTCTATTAATTGTTGAGCTATCTTTCCAACAGTAAATGATAATTCCAAAGTACTCACTGAAACCATTTAAAAATATTATCATAAGGCCCCAATCACGTGAGTTACTCATCAACCACCCAGGCCCAAATCCAAAGATTTGAGTTTTCACACTCCTATCTATGAACTACTAGACTTCAGGAAGGGGCCAATTTGCAGATCCAATCTTGCAAAGTCACCAAGACACAGGTCAACAACAGTTTATCTCATAGGAATCCCTGTGAAGACCCAGTATTGATAGTGTAGCAAAAGTCAAAGACCTAGAACCAGACCAATGACTCACTGCAATGTACAATTTGCAAGAAAAATTATTTGGGCAAAAGGCCCTGTGATGAACTGCAGCTTTGATAGCAAGATTCATTTTTGCATAGTTGATTCTTTTTGTTGTTTGTTTTAGTTTTAGGAGGGTGGGTAGCAGATATGGAAAGAAGGGGAGATGATGTAAGATGCGCGCACACACACACACACACACACACACACACACACACACACACAAATAAAGCAATAAAAGTCTAAAAATATAATAAAAAATAGAAGCAAGCTTCCCATTTTCTGTGCAAAAAAATGTTGTAATAATATATATTACAGTTACCATTTTAGGGCATCTATCATAATATCTACCTGCTTTATACTAATATTTTATATTACTGTTTTATATTAGTACACACACACAACCACAAATACAGATGGATACATAGACATATACATGGAATTTTACGTGAACATGTATGTCACTTTATAGTTCACCATATTGGAAAGTATTTTTCAACCCATCTCATGACTTCCTTTTTGCATGAAATTTCTTGTTTTAGAGACAATTTTCAATTTTTTGATCAATATGCAATCATTTTAAGGTTCAATATAACGTTCTAGTTTGATAAGGAAGTCATATTCCAGCATAAATTAATGTTGTTGAGTCTTATACTAGTTTTATCTTTCTGTATCCTGGGTCTGTTTCCTTTAAAAACATGCACAATAAGTTTTTTTTTTTAATTTGCTCATGTGGCTCTTATTTTCTTACGTTCTTACTCTAAGTGGATCATAGGGCATGTAACATCTCAGACCCTGAATAAATGACAGTGTTTACCACATAATTAAGCACTTAATAATTTTGGGTATATATACATACACATAAATTTAAATAGTTATCATTTGGGAGATATCTTTTCAGAAAACCATTTTTTGTATATCATAACTTTTAAATATATTTGGGAGAATTTTATTTTGTATTTAAAAAATAGCAATTTCTTAAACTTTTGCCTTTCTTTTTTATTCATCATGTAATTCTTTTATATTTTACAAGTAAAACAATACAAACAAAAAAAAATAACAATCCAGTGTTTCAAATTCTCCTCAAATATATAATGTGTAGGATTTACATTTTACACAGATTTTTTACTTACTAATCACTTAACTAAATTTATAAGATTAAGGTATCCCCATTGATTTCCTTGTTTTTGTTTTAATTATTTTTCTCCTGTGATGATGATGATTTGTATTGGCTTTCTCTGTGTGTCTCTCATTCTCAGTGCCAGACTTTATTCAGGTCTAATTATAGTCTTAGTAGTCTTGTTTCTCAGAGAAATCATTACTGAGCTTGGTGCTGAAAACAAATAAGCAACAAATCCACAGAAATTATGAAGTTGTAGAACAATGTGTGCGTAGCTAAGGATTGATTTTGTTTTCCTTGTACATGTCTCTGTAGGAAATAGATAGAAATTCCCTGTAGCAGGCTCAATTAATAACATCTCATTCTAGTGTTGTACTTTGGTATTTTTTTCTTAGTTACAAAGTGAGAAAAGATAGCTTGAGGATGGAGTAAAAAAATACTTTCAAAACAATAATATTTTAATATAACACTCTGCAGGCAGAGGGTGAAGTTACTTAATAGCTCTGGTTCTTGAAAGGACTAATGTACATAACAGTAGAGCATGACACTGTCTTATCACTCATCAAAGCTAAGTTTAGGTCAATGAAATTTGATTATTTTTATATGCATAAGTTTTTAGTTTGGAAAGAAAAAAACTAACAAAATATACACCAGGCTTCTGGTAAGGAAGATGATTTTAGCTTTCATCTTACATTCAAGATACAGGGAGTTAGACACTATATTTAAAATAAAGAATTTATCTTAAGGTTTCTAGTGCTGTGAAGAGACAGCAGGACCATAACTTTTTTTTTTATAAAAAGAAAATATTTAATTGGGCTGGCTTACAGTTCAGAGGTATATGCCATTATCCTCACGGTGTGAAGCTTGAAGGCACTCAGGCAGACTTGGTGTAGAGAGGTAACTGAAAGTTCTATATCTGGATCTGAAGCCAGCAGAAAGAGACAGTGAGCTACATTAAGCTTGACTTGAACATCTGAGACAACAAAGCTTTCCCCAGTGACCCATTTTCTCCAACAAGGCCATACCTCCCAATAATGCCACTTCCTATGTGCCTATGGGGCCATTTTTATTCAAACTAACACAGAATTTAAATGAAATAATCTGAGTCCAGAATGGGGTGGTGATATATAAAAAACTAAAGAAGCTTGATTTCAAACATCACATAATTCAACTAAAATTATATACATACCTAAACAGAATTCTATGTAGACAAAACTCAAATGACCAAGAAACACTTGAAGAAATTTTTAACATCCATAGCCATCAGGAAAATGCAATTCAAAACAACTTTGTGATTTCATCTTCTACTTGTCAGAATGGCTAAGATCATTGAGACATGTGACAACTCATACTGGCAAGGATTTGGAACAGGAGCTAAGACTCCTAAATTTTTGAAGGAAGTGAAAACTTTTACTGCCACTATGGTTTCCATGGTGGCAGTAAAAGTTTTCTTTGGAATGTTGGGAATAGATCCAACTCATGATACAGCCATACGGTTCTTGGACATATACGCAAAGAAAGTTTCATTCTATCAACTGCAGGTACACTCAGGCAACTATGGTAATCACTTTTCTATTTATAATAGCCAGAAATTGGAAACTAGATATTTCTCAGCAGAAAAATGCATGCATGAAATATAGTGCATTTAAACAATGTGATGTTACTCAACTCCTTAAAAAAAAAATCACATGAAGAAATTTACAGTCAAATGAATGGAATTAAAAAAAATTATTCTTTGAGTGAGGTAACCTAGACGCCGAAAGATAAGCATGATATGCATTCACTTACATGTAGATATTAAGTGTTAAGAAAATGATAATCAAGCTACAATCTTTAAGTCTAGAGAAATAAGGTATAGAGAAAGAGATTAGGGTTGTGGGGCACACATTGATCTCCCTAGAAGGAAGAAATAGAATATATTTTATAGGTGGATTGGGAATAGCAGGGATTGGAGGATTAGGTTAAAAGTAGGAGAGAAGATACGGTTGAAGAAAGGAATGCAGGGAGAGACAGTTGAACTTAAGGGGCCATTGAGGAATGGTAGGAAAGTCTAGTGCAGTACAAACTTTATAAACTACATAACGGCAATCTTAATGAGGTCCTCTAATAATGGGGAAGTTGGAATCCAAACAAGCCACCTCTTGTCACCAAAAGAGACTTTTTGAGCCAGGAGCTGAGTTGACTTCAATTCAGTTGTTACCAAAAGAGTCTCATGGAAGTCGTAAAACCACCCAGGCTATTGCCAAGACAATGAGTGGGTCCCTGCAAACTGACAGAGGGGTCATCTTGCTTAAGACAATACCTACACAATTCATTAAACATGAAGAAGTCATGCTGGTGCCTACATGGAGACTTCAGGGCTGCTCCATGTGTGCTACATATTACCCTAGCACTTCAGGCTATCAAAAGAGGAATGTAAAAGCCAACCCAACCACAAAACCTTTGGCCTACAATTTATTCTCCCTGTAAGATATGCTAACACAATGGCTTCACAGAAGTTGCATTTGTAGCCAAGCAATGTATGATATTACTTTAGGTCTAATACATGAGATGGAGCACATACCTGACACTTCTTGAGTGACAAAGGAGCAGAGATTAGACAATCCAAAGACCTAGGTAAAAATTAAACACTACTGTTTTTAAAAAGTACAAAAATTTAAAACAACTTCCAATGATATTCTGCTATACTCAGACTCAAAGACTAGTACCTTATACAGTCATCATCAGAGAAGTTTCCTCCTACAGCAGATGGGAAACAGATGAAGAGAACCCCCACAGGCAGACATTACTGAGAAGAGGGGGGGAACACACCATTCTAAATGGGATATCTCCATCAGATACCTCCCCTCAGGGAACACTGGGGAAGAAAAGCAAGTAAAAGAGAAACCAAAAAGAACAAGCCTCTCTAAACCAATGGAGCAAAGTTCATAAGAACACATAAAGATTGAAACAAAATGCACAGATTCTGCATGACTTTGCACCAGGTCCTTTTATTTTGTCAAGTTTGGCTGTTTGGCTTAGAAATCTGTACTTTTCTAATAAAAGATAGAAAAGGAATGGATCTAGAACAAATGTAAGCTAGAGAGGAATGAGGAAGAGTAAAGGGGGGGGACTGTAAACAGGACATATTGTCTAACAAAAAAAAACCTATTTAACAGTTTAAGGAAGAAAACCTAGAAAACAATAACTACACATTTAAATTAGTCTATATGGGAAAATCTCATATTTAATCTCAGGATTAAAATAATGAACTGATGCAGGGATAGTCTGATACAATAGATACAAAACAAGTCAACAGAACTGTATAACAGGCTAGCAGGAAAGTCAAAGATATGTATCCTGGAAGAACTCCTATCCCAGTACTGAGGATATAACTCAGAGAGCCCTGCAAATGGTAGGCAAGTGCTTTACCACTAAGCAAAATCCCTAGCCTTAGCTTTTGAAATAGAGTCTCATTACCCTACTGGCTCTCCTCTGAAAGTGTTGTGATTACAGAATGCACTAGTAGCAGTCTTGAACAGATTTAGAAGTTATTAAAGATTTAGAAATTATTAAATTATTGGAAATGATTAAACTATCAGAAAGACTTAGAAATTATTATTAAAATTGGAAATATAACAAAAAGTCAAAAATCCTTAAATATAATTAACATGTGTTTAACACAAACAAAACAGCCTCTACCACCCAAGGGAAGAAAATATTACAAATATCCTAAAAGTTTTTCTATCCACTTCCAATCATTGCCTCTGCCCTCAAAAGTATAATTCAAATTTAAAAACCATATATCAGCATGATCAGCAGTTAAGAGCACTCTTGATTTTGCAGAGGATTCGTAATCTATTCCCAAGAAAACATGGTGGCTCATCTAGTTCTGCCTGCACATCTAGTTCTAGGATATCTTATACCCTTTTCTCACCTCTGCAGTCTTTAGTCACCCACATGATACACAGACAGACAGACAGACAGACAGACAGACAGACAGACATATAAATTTATACATCTATAAACAAAATTATCAAATCATTATTAAAGAATAGCTTATTTTGTTGTTTTGAAATGAACTGTTAGCAATGCATGCCTATGCTATCTTACTAGTTGTTAAAATCAATGCAGAGAGGGAAAGCCTGCTCTGTTGCTGTGGGTCTTACTGGGTTTTTGAGGGTAAAAAATGGCAAGCATAAGTTGCATTGTTTCATTTTGATAATTTTGGATATTTGAAAAAGTCCTTCTGGGTCAAGCTCTCTTTTAAATAGCAAGAGTTATGAGACAAAAGCTTCCATTAGATGCTTTTGTGTTCCATCTTTGATGTGAAATCTAACAAGTGGAATCCCTCACAAAGTCCCATGATGAATGAGTAGCCTGTGCACAGAAAGATTTTGGAGTGGTTTTCCATAGTCTCCTCTGTATCCACCTTCTGTTGCTGCAAAGAGACTCTCCCTGCAGAAGAGCACGTCTGCTTTAATCACAAAACTGCCTCACATACTCCAGGAAACCTGGCATTTGAACTTAAGGCAATTATAACATTTTTTTTCTGTTGTAAGAAAACAGCTCACTTTCTTGTGTCAAACAAAAGACAATAAGGCTTTCTAATGGATGAATGGGAGACATCAATGAGACAATAAACTTTCTAATTTTTTAATTTAAAAATAAAACAATTCATAGTAAGCAATTCAGTAATTATTGAAACATTTTAACAAACAAGTGTATTAGACCAACTTTATATAATCTATTTTTTGTGATTTTTATGTTTTCATACACTAAAAAGGAATAATTTAAAATGTACAGATATGCCTGGTTTTGATGTATATCAATGGCTCCATCAGTCCTTAAGTGTATTGAATATTACAGGTATTAAATGGCTAATATAAGCAAAGTTTTCTTTCTCCTCAATATCGAATGATAGTGGGGATATTTGTTACTATAGTTATAGGAGTTTAAGCAATCTTTTATATTCTTATACTTTTAGCATTATATGTTAAGTTTTATCTTTTAAACAGCTTTAAACCATTCAAAGTAACAAATGACAGCTGTGGTATTTATAGGTAATAAAGTGATCAATTATTTCTTTTCCATGTGGATATCCAGTATTCATAGCATATTTTACTCAAGAATCTGCTTTTCACCCTAGTTTTGGTACTTTTGTCAAGAAGCAAATGAACTCATGATTTGTGTTTTGGACTCTCTGTACTGTTTAATTGGTTAGTAAGTATTTTTGTATGAACCAAACACTGTTTTTGCAAAATGATTCGGTACTGCCATTTAAAATCAAGCTTTGTAATTCCTTGTCTACTGTGGTTTTTTTGTTTGCTTGTTTGTTTGTTTGTTTGTTTGTTTTGTCAAAGTTGCTTTAGCTACTTGTTTTGTGGTTTGTTTCACTTACTTTTTGCTTTGTTTATATTCTGTTAAAAATGTTATTGGAATTCCAATGGAGTCTTCATGGAATCTACAGATAACATTTTATGACATTCTTATTTTCCCACTAGTATCATAGTTGTTTAAAATTTAAAGAAAAATACTTAACTCATCTAACACATATCATTATATTTTTAATGTAAAAATATTATTTTTGAGCTGGAAAAATTTTACATACTAGCTCATGAATTTCTATGGTTTTCCAGATCTAAAAATACTATACTATCAAATATGAATAAAATAAATATTTATTTAAAATAACTTCATATTTTTCACATATTAATTTAAGCACATGAATTCAAGAGACTGTGAGTGAACATCAGAAAACTAACACTTTATTTTGATGCTATTTATTGATATATAATTAAATAGAAACTAGGGAGTGTTACACAGATGGCTTCTGCAAATGTATGGCTCTCTAAGTAATTAGAATGTGCTGCGATAAATTTCAAAAGGTAACTTGAGTAATATTGACATGTGAGTTAATAAATTTTTTATAATATTAAGAAAATATTGAACAATATTTAATAAGCAACTAACTGGAACTAAATTACCTAAATGATTGATGAATGGATTTGTATATACTAATAAAGAACAAAATTAATTTGGAGTATTCTGATATAGGAGCCATCAGACAGTAGACATATAAAATGTATATATTATAAATATTTGGTTTTGTTATATAAGTGTTATTATTTTTCATTTTTGTTATATGCATTTAAAAAGTAATCGACAACCTTACTAATGATTAGATTGCTATAATACACATCTATGCTCACAAAATTATCCACTGAAGATTTGGTAGTATTAATTCAAAACTGGTGTTTGTTGTTTTGTTATTTTTCCATGGTTATTTTATTAAATTATTAGTGTATATTTATATTCCTTTATTCCAATCTTTAATTTTTTTGTATTGTACATATTAAAAAGTTCATGAAGGGAATTTATTATTCTTACACCTTTTTATTTACTATTTATTTAAACATTAATTATATTACAGAAATATAAATAGAGCATCCCCCTACACTGGAGCATCAAACCTCCACAGGACTAAGGGTCTCCCCTCCAACTGATGTCAAACAATGCTATCCTCTGCTACATATGTATCTGGAGCTATGGATCCCTCCGTGTAACCAGGAAATGGGATATCATTTGAGATGTAAATAAATGAAATGTTTAATAAAACAAAGTGGATAGCCAAGTCCAAATGACTCAAGAGAAACCTATAAGTAGGAAAGTATAAAATATGACTTCCCCAGTTAATAAATAAATATTTAGCATTCAATTAATTAACATTTGAGAATTTCATGTCTATAACATTTTTTATCAAAACCACTGTTCCCCTAGTTCCAGCCTCAACATTTAATTCTCCCCAATTGTTGTGTATGTAGGACTTTCTAATGAGAACTTAGCATCTCTTAGTGAGTGCCAACAATAACCCTGAGGAAAGTAGACTTTTCTTAGTACAGCAGTCATCAACTATCAAAAGCTCATCAGTTAACTGAGGATGCAGAAAAAGAGGAAAACTCCTTCATTGTTGGTGGGATAGCAAGCTAGTCGACAACCACTCTGGAAAGCAGTCTCTGGGTTCTTTAAAAGATTGGACATAGTATTACCAGAGGACCCAGCTATACCACTCCTGGGCATATACCCAAAAATGCCCCAACATATATGTGGAGGACATACACTCCAGTATGTTCATAGATACCTTATTTATAATAACCAGAAACTGGAAAGAATACAGATGTCCTTCAACAGACGAATGGATACAGAAAATGTGGTACATTTACAATGAAGTGTTACTTAGCTATTAAAAAACAATGAATTCATGAAATTCTTAGGCAGATGAATGGACCTAGAAAATATCCTGAGTAAGGTAACCCAGTAACAAAAGTACACACATGGTATACACTCACTGATAAGTGGATATTAGCCCCAAATCCTGGGATACTCAAGATACAATTCACAGATCACATGAAGCTCAAAAAGGAAGATCAAAGTGTGGATGCTTCAGTCCTTCTTAAAAGGAGGAACGCAATACGGGAGTAAATATGGAGACAAAGTGTGGAACAGAGTCTGAAGGAAAGGCCATCCAGAGACTGCCCCACCTGGGGATCCATCCCATACAGACACCAAACCCAGACACTATTGTAGATGCCAAGAAGTGCTTGCTGAGAGGAGCCTGATATAGCTGTCTCCTAAGAGGCTCTGCCAAAGCCTGACAAATTTAGAGGTGGATGCTTGCAGCCAACCATTGAAATGAGCATGGTGTCCCCAATGGAAATTTGGAGAAAGGATTGTAGGAGCTGAAAGAGTTTACAACTCCATAGGAAGAACAACAATATCAGCCAACCACACCCCACCTCCCAAAGCTACCAGAGACTAAACCACTAACCAAAGAGTACACATGGAGAGACTTATAGCTCTAGCTGCACTTTTAACAGAGGATGGCCTTGTTGAGCATCAGTGGGAGGACAGGCTCTTCGTCCTGTGAAGGCTTGATGCCCCAGTGTAGGTAAATTCCAGGGCAGAGAGGATGGAGTGGGTGGATAGAGGAGCACTCTCACAGAAGCAGGAGAAGAGGGAATGAGATAGGGATTTTCTGGAGGGGAAACCAGGAAAGGGGATAACATTTGAAATATAAATAAATAAAATATCCAATAAACAAGAAAGAAAAAAATCAATGAGATTTTGAGTTTCATCACACTTATTTTGGGTTGGTTGGTTGGTTGGTTGGTTGGTTGGTTGGTTGGTTGGTTGGTTGGATTTGCTGTGATACTGTGAAGGACTTGTGCCTTACAATCAAGTTTGCTGTGTTTCTGTATACAGTATACCTTGTCTGGAAAACACTGTTTAATTATTGCAGGTTTCACTGATACACCGCCTTATAAATGGACTACCTGTGGAGTCTCAACATATCGCTTTAACAGACTAGTCCTTATAATACATTGTGCTCAATTAGAGGTAACTTGGACGTTTTTGATAGATGAGCAAAAGATATTAAAAAGTTTTTTCAATTCAACCATGAAAAATAAACATTATTTTACCCCTCCTTTATACGATTATTTAAAAATTAACTTTTTAATAAATAAATAAACTTATTTTATTGGCAAATATTTTTTCATTTACACAGTAATTAACATGAGTTTTAAAAAGCGTATGGAATATTATATTTGATCTTGCATAATTTCAAAGTATAATCCTTTGAATGATTGTCTGTTTCCTAAAAGATTTTATTTTTGACTCAATGCCCTTTCCTAGTTTCTACTCATATTTCCCAAGTGACACAGAAAAGCTATAGATGACAAGTAGATTTATTTCTCTAGATATGACCCTTTCCCAAGCTCAAAATCAATGTGTTCTAGTTAATTTTACCTCCTGCCTGATTTCCACTTGTATATCTAATACGAAATTCAAGCATGCTGTCCCTAAATGCCTAGGTTCCCCTCTAGATGTCCGTGACCCTGCCAAGTCTTTTTCCTGACTTTTGTCCTATAGGGAATGGTACCATTATTCACTCAGATTCTCATTTTAAACATGACAGTTTTTGATTTTCCCCCTTTCTACTGTGCCAATACATCATCAAATACTGTCTGTTCTTCCTTCAAGATGCAGCCTGAATAACGTAATCTCCCATTTCAGAGAGTTCTACTCAACTCCTCATCTGCAGTGATCCTTTTAAAATATGACAGTCTGATCTGACACAGCTTATTAAAGCTCTTAAATACAGTTTCCTCTCCTACAATATCCTATGTGAACTGGCTCTCATGACCTTTACAAATTAATCTCCAAAATCTCTTCACATTGCATACCTCACCTCAGATCAACTTGTATTCAGATCTTTAAGCATCCTTCTATATCACACAGAACTGTTCTCTTAAGAGTTTCTTCACCAGAAATCTCTTCCATTAAACTCTCCATCTCTCCCACAGTATTTTACAAATGGTACTCCTTGAAGTAGTTCTTCATAGCTCTCCTATAAATGGACTCAACAGGCGTATCCATCTCTCTGTAGTCATTAGTTATTTCTAGTTGCTTTTCCTTATCCTAGCCCTCAGAATCACTTACTAAATTTTTAGCGCATATACAGACACTTGCACACACACACACATTCATACAGTCATACAAACACACGTGTACACACCCTTGTTCACACTCATAAACAACACACACACACATGCACACAAACACACATAAAATAAACTTACCCTTACAATTTTTTTAGAAGTGTTTGACCTAAACCAAGTTTTAAAATTACATCAACTTTGTTTTATTGTTTTTTCTGCTATCAACAACTATGTGATATGCAATAAAGAGGAGAGAAAAGAGGAGACTTCTCACTTGAACTTGTGCTTAAGATAAGGTCCTTTTAAAGGTTAGTTAAATTTCAATGTCCCTTTTTGGAGACAGCTTAAACAACAAAATACTGTTCTCTGCTGATTCATCAAAAAGTTATTATACAGAAAGGACTGTCATAATGAAGAAAAATATTAGCTAATTCGGCATTTAAAAATCTGTGGTGAGCACTTTGGTATCCCAGGAGGATGGGAGAGTACAGTTGTCTAATTGGTTAGGAGATACTAGATAATCTGCACTATGCAGAACTAGGATGTTATCCTGCGTTCTATGTTTACCATATTTCTGTGTTAGATCATTTATTTATTTTTCATTATTATTTGTCTTCTTCCTTTGCTCCAGTTTGAATGATTCTATATATTTTAATGTTTTACTTAATTTTCTGTACTGGCTGTACCATTATATGTTTCCATGTTTTGAACAACCCCATGTAGATTTGTTTGTATGAACACAATGATTTATTTATAACTGTATCAGTCCACAAATACAACTTTTAATAAATATAATGATTTTTGGTAAAACAGTTTTCAAGCATTTTTACATAATGACAGTGTGAACATGTGCTACATTAAATGGTTAAATTCTGAATGAAGACATGGTTGCAAATGTCTTCAAGAATCTCTACTTTGACTCTATTAAATATGTTTGTCATTTAATGGAATATACTTTAACTTAAAGAGGATTTCTTTGATATTAATATAGCCACTGTAGTTTTCAAGCATTTAATGCCTTCATGGAATGCATTGAAAGTCCTTCCCACGCAGGCATTTGTATCTTTATATTTTAACGGCATTTCTTTAAAAGAAATAATTGTATATGAGCTATATATGAGCTATTAAGTTTTCCACAATGTTCCTTGGTCACTGAATTGTAATTGTATTAGTGATTTGATTATATATATAATATAATTATATATATATAAAACTATATATATAATTATATTTTATATATATAAGCAGTCAAATGTCATATATATACTATTTTTCTATATATACCTATTTATAATTTATTTGTTTAACTATTATTAGTACTATTTATTTTCTTACTTTCATTCTTTTAGACTAATAAAGTATATTTATATTGGGATTTTTTAATAAACAATCAATTTTTTGGTGTAAAATGTTACTGTTTTAAGGTTTTCCATGTTTGAATCCCAGTATCATTTACCTTTAAATATAATACAATAAATATTTTAAAGTTTAAATTATATAGACAATGTGTCAATATCTTATAATATACACTACTATTAAGATAGTTTAAAGAAAAGTCAAATCTTCCCCATACTCCAATGTATTTATGCATGAATTTATGCATGAAACATTTTTACTCCTTTCAACCATTCATTCCAGGGTTTTATAGAACTTTGTTAAAATATTTCCATGTTCTTTTTGTTTAGGTGTATTCTGCGGCTTATATTTCTTGATAAGATTTTTCCTGTCCTCTCTTTTATTAAGACATTTTCATTGGGACAGAGTGTTTGTCTTTCTTTGGAATCATTTGTTCTATAAGGTTTTCTGCTTGAGGTATGTATATTAGGTCTGTCTTTGTTCCTATATCATCAGGTATATACATTTGCATGTGTGTCCATTCAAGTTCAGATATTAATTACTATCAATTCAATCATTCATTCATGCATACATGCATTCATTCATTCATTCATTCATTCATTTATCCATGTATTCATTCATTAAAATAGTTCTGGCTGTCTTAAAACTTAAAATTTAGCAAAAATTGACACTAGACTTTTAATCCATCTCTCTTAATCTCTCAAATTCATGGATTACATGTCAAATAACAATATGCTGGGTTCAATAATCTTGATTTTGAGACATTTTTTATCTATTACATATTGAATACTTTCTTATGGTTTATTATAAGGCCTTTCAGTTTTATACCATATTAAATATGTTAATAGCATCTAATAAATTTAAATTTAAATTTTTTTTAACTTCTTTTTTTCATGTTATGTGCATACACACACACGCACATATACTTTTGAATAGTTCATTTTTACTATATGGATTCATTCATAACTGCCTTCAGTCTACTTCTTGATAACTTAAGGATTTTTGAGGACATAACTTATTCAAGGTATGATTGAAGAGAAGTATTTTATTATAGATAGGAGTGAGAGTACAGGTAAAAGCCTCAGAAAGAATCTAGGCTGAACCAGATCATGAGGGGGCAGAGAAAGGGGGGGGGAAGAGAGAGAGAGAGAGAGAGAGAGAGAGAGAGAGAGAGAGAGAGAGAAGAGAGAGGGGGAGAAGAGAAAGTACACATAGGCTAAGAGTAATGTCAAGGACAAGAAAAGCACATGTGTAGGGGACAGGGTGAGAGGTGCTATAAGGAGCCACAGGTGTTGGTTTAGCCTTGTCCCAGATTTCTTGGGTACCTGGCAGTTTCTCTAACTAGCTTGATCTGAAATTTGAGTTTACTATTATATTTTTCTATTATTTCCTCTTGTCATTTATTTTCTATTTCATTATATTCCTCATGGGTTTATTTATTTATTTGTTTATATATTTATTTAGAATTCATAATGCATTTTGAATGGTCTATTGCCCACACAATTCTTTTGCCCTTCACTGTGTAACTTATTACTGTTCAGGAAGATATGTTTTAGACCATATACCTCATAACCACAGCTTCTGTGGTCTTTCTCATACTTCCTCTTTCATCATTCTCTAAATTATAGAAAATAGAGTTTCCCAATCTTATTCAATGCTACATTAGAAAACCCAAGTGAAGTGACTTGCAGCAGTCTTGACACACTGGCTGGAGGCTTAAGTCTGGATTGGAAAGATCATTCACTTATGGAGTCTCTTGTTTATTCTTTAGACCTATTTCAGGTTTGTGACTGTATTTAATTAGCTCCAAGACTCGGAACCTCTGATTTACTGGAAAGTGTTGCTTTTAAGCTAAAACATCAACATTGCAAACACTAAAGTGGCTAATTGTCTCCCTCTTTCAGCAGGTTGTAAAGGTGTTACTACTTACTTAGTACATGGTTTTGTACAATGTACCACATTGTGTTACTGTGAATATGCATTCAAATATTTGATGGAATAGAATATCACTTATTACAATTTTGTGAAATAAGAAATTCAACATGTTGAAATATGAAATGTAGAATTTCTCTTACAAAAAAGTTAATTAACAGTATTTAGTAACATATGACAAATAATATTATACAAAACTTCCTAATATTTAACCTTTTAAATATTAACTTCACGTTTTTTTTCTTTTATTGGATATTTTCTTTATTTATATTTCAAATGTTATTACATCTCTAGCTCTCCCCTCTGGAAACCCCTATCTCATTCTCCTCCCCCTGCCTCTATGAGGGTTCTCCCCCACCCACCTACCCAAGCACTCCTGTCTGCTCACCCTGGCATTCCCCTACACTGGGGCATCGAACCGCCACAGAACCAAGGGCTGCTCCTCCCACTGATATCCAACAAAGCCATCCTCTGCCACATATACAGCTAGCACCATGGGTCCCTCCATGTGTACTCTTTGGTTGGTGGTCCAGTCCCAGGGAGCTCCAGGATAATCTGGCCAGTTAACACTGTTGCTCCCCCCACAGGGATGCAAAATCCATCAGCTTCTTCAGTCCCTTCTCCAACTCCTCCTTCTGAGACCCTGCGCATAGTCCAATGGTTGACTTTGAGCATCTGCATCTGTATTTATCAGGCTCTGGCAGAGCATCTAAGGAGACAGCCATATCAGGCTACTGTCAACAAGCACTTCATGGCATCCCTGATAGCATCCCGGTTTGACAGTTGTATATGAAGTGAGTCCCCAGATGTGGCAGTCTCTGGATGGCCTCTCCTTCAGTTTCTGCTCAACACTTTGTTTTCATATTTCCTCTTGTGAGTGTTTTGTTCCCCCTTCTAAGATGCAATGAAGCATGCACATTTTGGTCTTCCCTCTTCTTGAGATTCATATGGTCTGTGAATTGTATCTTGGGTATTTCGAGTTTTGGGGCTAATATCCACTTATCAGTGAGTGCATAACATGTGTGTTCTTTTGTGACTGGGTTACCTCACTCAGAATGATATTTTCAAGTTCCATCTCATTGCCTCCAAATTTTATGAACTCATTGTTCGTAATAGCTGAGTAGTACTCTATTGTGCAAATGTACAACATTTTCTATATCCATTCCTCTGTTGAGGGACATTTTGATTCTTTCTAGCTTCTGGCTATTATTAATATGGCTGCTATGAACATAGTGAAGCATATGTCCTTGTTATATGTTGGAGTATTTTCTGGGTATATGCCCAGGAGTGGTATAGCTGGGTCCTCAGGTCGTACTATGTCCATTTTCTGAGAAACCCCCAGACTGCTTTCCAGAGTGATTGTACCAGCTTGTAACCCCATCAGCAATGAAGGAGTGTTCCTTTTTCTCTACATCCTCACCAGCATCTGCTGTCACCTGAGGTTTTGATCTTAGCCATTCTGACTGTTGTGATATGGAATCTTAGGGTTGTTTTGATTTGCATTTCCCTGATGACTAAGGATACTGAACATTTCTTTAGGTGCTTCTCTGCTATTCAAGTTTCCTCAGTTGAGAATTCTCTGATTAGCTCTGTTTTCCATTTTTAATAGTATTATTTGGTTCTCTGGAGTATTACTTGTTGAGTTCTTTTTATATATTGGATACTAGCCATCTATTGGATGTAGGATTGGTAAAGATCTTTTCCCAGTCTGCTGGTTGCTATTTTGTCCTATTGACAGTATCCTTTGCCTTACAGAAGCTTTGCAATTTTATGAGGTCCCTTTTGCCTATTCTTGACCTTAGAGCATCTTATTGGATGATGTAAAAGTCTGTGACAAAATCCAACACCACTTCATGTTATAAACCTTGGAAATCTTGTGGATACAGGGGACAGACCTAATCATAATAAACGCAATATACAGCACATTAGAAAGCCAAAACCAAAAAGAATGATAGTAAACCCAAAGAAACTCCACCGAAATCTGGAACAAGACAAAGCTCCCAATTCTCCTATCTATAAATCTAGAACTTGAAGTTTTAGCTACAGCAAAAAGACAACTAATGGATAAAAAGGGGATGCACTTCTGAAATGATACACTAATATACAAAATTGATGCCAAAAATTTTACCAGGGAACTTCTACAGCTGATAAATACCATCAGCAAAGTGGCTGCACAGAATAACTAAAGATTAAAAAAAAAAAAAAAACAATAGAATAGAAAAGAAAAGTAACCCTCCTATATACAAATAACAAATGACCTGAGAAATAAATTAGGGAAATTTAACAATGGAGTGATTAATGGCTGCATGGTAGAATCACACAAAGATGAAAGAAAGACCTTTGCCAAATGTCAAGAAAAATGTAATAATAAGGTGATTTGAACTACTTAAGTAGCTGGAGAGATGGCTCTTCAGATAACAAACCTTTCCTCCAAGTCTGGTGATCTGAGTTTGATTCTAGGAACCCTTAAATTGTCATCTGACCTTTACTCATTAGCCTTGATACACACATAGACACACACACAGACACACACACATACACACACACACACACACACACACACAGAGAGAGAGAGAGAGAAAGAGAGAGAGACACTGAAACCCTAAATCAAAATGTAATTTTAAAAATAAATTAAAATAAATATAATTTATATTTTAAAAAGAAAGGAATTGGGAAGATAACACCTTTCACAACAGTCACAATAATATAAAATATCTTGGGGTAACTCTAAACAAGCAAGTGCTAGAAAGATTTTCCTCATAATAAAAATGGCCATCTCACCAAAAGCAGTCCACAGTTTAATGTAACTCCTATTGAAATTTGAACACAATTCTTTTCAGACATTGAATAAAGAATACTTAGCATCATATGGAAAAACAAAACACCCAAAATAACTAAGACAATCCTGTAAGATAAAAGAGCATCTGGAGGCATCACCATTCCTTATTCCACGCTTAATTGCAGGGCTATAGTAATAAAAATTGAATGGTATTGGCATAAAAACAAAAGCATTGATCACTAAAATCTAATTAAATTTCTAGTTTTAAAGCCATACACCCATGGACACCTGATTTTTGATAAAGAGGACTGAATTACACAGTGACCAAAAGAAAGCATCTACAGAAAATAGTGCTGATCTAACTGGATATCTTCATGGAGCAGAATGGAAATAGATCCATATCTATAATCATGCACAAAACTCAAGTCCAAGTGGATCAAAGACCTCAACATGAAACCAGATACACCAAACCTAATTCAAGAGAAGGTGGGGAATATCTTAAATGCATTAGCACAGGAGACAATTGGTAAACAGAACACCAATAACTCAGGCCCTAAGATCAACAACTAGTAAGTGGGCCATCATGAGACTAAAAAGCTTTTATAAGACAAAGTATTTAGTCAATAAGTCAAAATGGCAGCCTACGGAATTAAAAAAAAAAAAGTTTTAATCACCTCTCATCCAACACAGGGCTAATATCCAAAATATATAAAGAACTCAAAAAACTAAACATCAACAAATCAATTAACCTAAATAAATGGCATACAAATATAAACAGAATTCTCAACAGTATAATCTCAAATGTCCAAAAAGCACTTACAGAAATGTTCATCATTTTTACCCATTAGGTAATTGCAAGTCAAAATGACTCTGAGAATCCATTATACACCTGTCAGAATGGTTAAGATCAAAAACACACTCTACAGCTCATGCTAATGAGGATGTGGAACAAGGTGAACATTTTCTATTGCTGGTAGGGGTGCAAACTTGTACAGCTACTTTGGAAATCACTAAGGCTGTTTCTCAGAAAATTGGAATCACTCTACCTCAAGACTCATCTATACCACTTCTGGGCATATACCCAACAGATGCTTCATCCTATCACAAGACAGTTGCTCAACAATGTTCATATCAACTTTATTCATAATAGCCAGAAAACAACCTAGATGGCCCACAACTGAAAAAAAATGGATAAAAAATTTATATAATGGAATAACATCTGAGTATCTCTCAGCTTTAAAAACAACATAACATCATGAAATTTGCAGGAAAATGGATAGAATCAGAAAAATATATTCTGAGTGAGATAACTCAGACCAAGAAAGACAAACATAGTATGTACTCTATAAGTGGATATGAGTTGTAAAGGATAATCACGTTACAATCTACAGACCCAGTGATCCTAAGTAACAAGGAGGGCTCAAGAAGGAACAGATAAGTCTTCCTTGGAAGGGGAAAAATAGATATCACAGTAGACTGGGGCAGGATTAGACAAGAACAGAAGGGATCATGTCAAAGAAAGATGGACAAAGACAGAACTACGATAGATGACTGGAATTGGGGGATGTTTAAGCAGTAAAGTATAAACCTAGTTCAGTGAAAATTCCCAGGAATCCATGAGAGTGAGTCTAGCTTACTTCTAGTAAGGGGGAATATGGAACCAGAACTTGCCATAACCAGGCAAGACTTTTAGTGGAATTATTGGGATACCAACTAAGTCTCAAAACCTTTGACTTAATAATTTGTCCTGCCTACAAAATGTGCTGTGGTAAAGGTGGGACAGAAATTGTGGAAGTGACCAACCAAAGACAAATCCAGCTTAAGATCCATGACATGAGAGGGAGCTCACTCATAGCACTGAAGGGACAGGACCCAGATGCTGGATAGCCCAAACGTCTAGGATAGAGCACATCATCAATAGAAAAAATAAATCAATAAAATGATTTGATGGAAACTGATGCAGAAGTCCATAGCCAAATATTAGGTAAAGAATCCCGTGGAAGCGAAGATTGTAGGAGCAGGTAGGGACAAGGTCACCAGAATAAAACCTATACACTCAACTAATATGAGTCCATAGGAGTTCAGAGAAGCTGAACTGACAATCAGGGAATGTGGATAAATCTAACATAGCCATTCCACATAAAGTATGGTTGTGTAGTTTCTTTTGCTATGGAACTCCTAATAGTGAGAGAAAGAGCTTTCTTTGATTCTTTTTTTTTTAAGACCCTACAAATAATGTTCTAGAGCATACATTTTATTTTTTTATTGAATATTTTATTTACATTTCAGATGTTATCCTCTTACCCCATTCCCTCCCCGCCCATGAACCCCCATCTCATCCCTCCTCCTGCTGCTTCTATGAGTATGTGAGGACTTCTACCTCCCCACCCTCAAATTCCCCTACACACAGTGGATGTCCAGCCTTCATGGAACCAAGAATCTCCGCTCCCACCTATGCCCAACAAGGCCATCCTTCCCTACATATACAGCTGGAGACATAGGTCCCTCCCTATGTGCTACCAGGCTGGTGGTTTAGACCCTGGGGGCTCTGGTTGTTCAATATTGTTACTCTCTTCATGGGGCCACAAACCTTTTCAGCTCCTTCTCTCTAACTCCTCCATTGGGAACCCCTTGATCAGTTAAATGGTTAGCTGTGAGCATCTGCATCCGAATATGTCAGGCTCTGGAAGACCTCTAAGGAGACAGCTCTATCAGGCTCCTGTCAGCATGCACTTTCTGACATCCACATCAGCATTTACCTTTGGTGACTGCACATGGAATAGATACCCAGGTGGGATAGTCTCCAGACAGTCCCTCCTTCAGTTTATGTCCCACACTTTGTCTCCCTATTTGCTCCCTTGAGTATTTTGTTACTCCTTCTAAGAAGGACCAAAGAACCTACAATTGGTCTTACTTCTTCATGAGCTTCTGTAGCCGCCTGCGGCCACAAGTCAACTGGATTCACCTGAAAGGGGGGCTGGGAATAAAGGGGGAAGGAGGGCGAGAAGAGATGAGGCCAAGACAAAGTTCTCTGATCAAGGCCCAAAGCTTTAATGTTCAGCTCTCAATTTAAAGGGGAAGACCCAACCCACAACCCCTCCTGGTTTCAGATGGGTGGGATAATCCATAGTCAGTTCCAGGTCATGGCTGGAGATGTCTCAGGGCAAGCCCAGGGGCAGTTCTGCTGTGTTCCGGGCAGCCAAGGTGGGTAACTCCACCTAGATCCCGTCACTTGACCTTGCTGTGGCAACCAAGGTCTCTCAGTCCTGCTCATTGGGGGGAGAGTACAGTTTCCCCCGTTTTGGTTAACTTAAAAAGAAAAGAGAGAGGTGAAACAGGAATAGGGTCGTCGTCGTGATATCTGGCTACTTCCTGCTGACATTGGGGGCGACATGTCTCTAGGGGGAACCAAGAAGAATGGGTATGGGGGATGTAGGAGAATTGGCTGTGTCCTGCTGTCCAGGGTTTATGGAGCCCATCTGAGGATAGGTCAGGAGGAACAGGTCCAGTAGAAGCAGCTGTGTGGGGTACACGACTTCATCCCATCTGATGTACCGAGTAGCCGGGCTTGTTGGGAGAGATCTTTGTGTGAAGGCAACTTATCTGCTTGAGACACAAGGTTCAAACAAGGTTAACAGCAATATGATTATCCAAGCCGAGTAGGAAATAAGGTTGAAGGTGGAACTGTTTTAGTATCTCATCCAACTGCTGACTGACAGAGATCAGATACAAAGTCTATGACTACTCAGGCTGGTAGATTTCAACAAAAGCTGTCTGTTTACAATAATTTATAGCCCTCTGTTTCAGTGTTTTTCCATGGAGACCTAAGACTTTGAGCAGGCAAGTAAGCCAGGCCTATTGCTGAATTTTAGGCTTTCAGTGTTAAGCAGGGCTGTCCCTGAAGTCTCTCTTTTCCAAGTATAGAAGGACCGTGGCAATTCTAATCTTACCCAGGCGGGGATAGAGGCCTGACCTCCAATAATTAAAGGGAACCTTGTAATGGCTCCAGTCCTCCTGTTGTTGTCCAGTAAGGCCTGAAGGCCATACCCGTCCCAATGTCTTTTTCCTGGAGAGGGGATACTTTTGACATCAACCCCTATGCAGTCAGGCTTGTCCCTCAGGGAACCCAGAAACATATTTTTAACTTTTATTTATATTCCCTTGCAGTGCTTAGCCTCGCAGCCTTAGCAAGAATTCAGATTGCCAGACAGAGGGGGTTCTGGGTGGCCCCTCTCTGCTTGGTCTAGGGGCGGAAGTCCCCTCTTTTAGGTTGGGTGGAGGTGAGACTTGGGAACACCCTGAATAGAGTAACAGCCTAGAGTCTCATGGTCTTCCATGGCTAACACACTCTGACTAGATTTGTTATCTGATTCTTCATTATCAGAATCATAATTATTAGGCTCAAGATCTGTGTCCACTTGACGGACCAATCTTTCAGGCAGCCATCGGGCTCCATTTTCTTTTTCTTAAGAAATACAGACTGATCCATGACCCCAAATTAAGACAGGGTCAGGACCATTCCAAGAATTAGTTAGGGGGTCTCTCCATTAGACCCTGGAAGTGACTGGATGCCAGTGGCAATCTGCTGCAGACTGACCTTTAACATCAGTTTGCAGAAAATTTAAAAGAAATAACACAAAAGCAAGATGTGCTTTTGATGACCTTTGAGGGTATAATCCCCCCCTCCTTTTTTTTTAGTTTAAAAAGCCAATTTTAGAGTTTTTGTAAAATCAGGGAAGAAGCACCAATAGCTGTTTTTCCCACACTCAGAGAGTTATAAAGATATTAAAGTCTCATAACCTCTCTTTCACATTTTGTCCTTGAGGATAATAAGGAATTTCAATATTAAATTGTCAACAAAACATCTCAAATGTTTGACTGTAGTCAAATAACTGTAATAGCCAGTTCCATTACCTGTCTTAGTCTGGTATGGAACACCAAGCACAGGGAAATAATATAGGCAATAACTAATTATATTTTTAGTTGCTTCTCTTGTTAAAGTAGTTGCAACTAAAAGGTCTAAAAAGTGTCAAGTCACATGTACATATTTTAATTTTTAAAAATCAAAATGAGTAACATCTATTTGCCAAAATTGATTACATAAGTCCTCAAGGTTTAACACCAATATGAAAAAATTGAGAATACTGAAAACAAGTTTTTGCAATTTAACTTGCACACTTTTTAGAAATGCCAAATTATTGTATCAAACCATTACTGTTTTGATGCTGTAAAGAATAAAATAGTATGGCCAATTATTTTCGAGGCCTATAATCTGCCTAGTATACAAATCTGCTCTGGCATTGCCCTGGGGTTCAGGCAATCCAATGAGTTTTTTAATGTTTTATAAAGTTAAGAAACAGTACATGTTTTTTTTTAATTAATCTGTATTTTTATAAATAACTATAAAATTTGAGAATTAGCAATATCTAAAAAAGGAACAATTTTAAGCAATTATAAATTATGAGCCATTTACTGGCTATAAGTATATAAATTGAAAGCTTGATTTTCTAGTATTTTAAACAGTGGCTACAACACATAATTTAATTATTTGTGCTCAAGTAGAGAAAACTCAAGAAAATAGACATGTGATCTAAACATGTGATCTAATTACATATACTGCCTTTTCAATAGATGAGGCATCTGTAAATACAGTAAATACAGCAAATGTCTTTTCTATGAGCTGCATGCGTAGTAAATTTCAGAAAATATAAAATATGCAGAGAAAACCTGTAACAACTTATCTTTTGGATAAGGATCACCAAATTTGCTTAAAATGTTTGCCATATAATAGGCCAAATATCATTTTTTAATAACCAATTTAATTGCTATTTGGAATAAGAAATAAACCTTTTATTGAAAATGTTTTTAGGATTCTATCTTACAATCTTTTATTAACACAAACTTTACTTGTAGGTGAAGAAGGATGAATCTACATTAATGGTTTCTTTTGCCAAAGGGCTGCTGTGGACATATGAGTAATAATAACACAAACAGCCAACAATTTTTCATAGTCTATATAATTTGTCTGTTGATAACTAACAGCTTACTCTACTTTCTGCAAAGCTATTTTTCCTTTAGTTAATTGTCAAGGGGAATTAGGACTTGTATGTCCCTTGAGAATATCAAGCATAGGTTCAAATCCTCTTATGGTAAGCTTAAGATGAGGTTTTAGCCAAATAATATCTCTTAACAACTTTTGAAAATCATTAAATGCAAATGAAATTAAAAGCAAACCTTTCCAATGATGAGGACCATGGATTCTCAATTAAGAGCAAACTTACTGAATGCAAACCTAACACCTTTACCAGAAATGTAAAGGAATGGTATAAAAACAATCTTCTAGATCTATAATAATTATATACGTATTTACTAAAATGGCAGCTGGTGTAGGCAAGTCAGGCTGTAATGCCCCATTAGTTTTATAAATCTCAAGTTTGAACTTTGTTTTGGATTAATTCAATAACCAATCTTTTCTAGCTGAGTGAGAGTATCAGATGAATGCCAAGCTGAAGGCAATCTTCTAATTGTTACAGAACTTAAGATTAGGTCTCTTGCTAGTAATAGACTGAACCCAATATATATTAGAGGAACCAAAGCCATCTTGTCCTTTCTCTTTCTAAACAATTTGGAAGGAACTAGATGCAAAGGAACAAAAAACCAAGTTGAACAATTCTTTTTCCAGCAGGTAGTTACAATGCCATGGGCGGAGCAGCCATTATTTAAATTTCTCCAGCATAATCATTACAACTCTTGGCCCAGAAGCTGACCCTTCCAAGGAACAAACAAGGCAATAAACAAATTCTAGAAAACACCCTTCAAGGGGCTGGTCAGGATGACCTAGGCAAAAAGAGTATTTGTCACACAAACTTCTGCTGCACCCATTGTATATCAACTTAATTCAAATGTAAATGTTTTTAATCTTGGCCTATATCCTGAGGCCTGGCCCAGAGATTATCTTTCCTGCACCAAGGACAAATTTCTGTCTTGTGACCGGATTATTTGCTAGTGCCTGTTTTTGAGACAGTCATTTTAAAAATGACTTGAATCTCCACATTTAAAAACATCTTTATCTTTACGGCTCTGTGCAAGCATTGCTTGTACAGTGGTCCCTTGTAAGGCAGACAGACCCTGATGGTAAGAGGGCCCAATTTTAGCGCAAAGACGAAAGTATCCATGTAAGTCTGTCTTTGCTTTGTGCAACAGGCTGCATTAGCATTCTCATAAGCCAAATGAGTAACAAAAGGAATTCCTGTTTGAGGATCTCCAAAAATTCTACCAGCTGCTTTCAGCAGCCTGTCTACGAATTTCTGGAATGGTTCCTCAGAACCCTGTTTAATACTGAATAAATTTCCACTAAGATCCCCTTTAGTAGGTAATTGATTTCAAGCACAGCAGGCAACCATTGCAATCTATGTATACACTCCTGCAGGCAGTTTAACCTGATTAGCATTACCTTCATATTAACCTTCTCATAGAAGCATGTTAAGATCCCAATCTACATTGCCTGCCTGGGCAATCATCATGGCGGTTTTCTTACTGGTATCACGCCATTTTGAGCTCCAAAGCAAGTAATCTCCTGACAAAGTAGCCTTACATATAGTTTTCCAATATTTGGGCATTAAATTTGCTTCTACCACAGTATCCAATAAAGCTTGTGTGAAGGGGTCATTAGACCCATATTGTGCCACAATTGTTTTTTAACTCTTTTAACTCTACCTGCTCTAGCCTTTCTTCTATAAACATAACCAAGTTAAAAAATTTCAAGCTCACGATTCCTGTCAGCTGCAGCCAAAGGAATGTTGGCAGTTAACCACATTTTTAAGTTTCCTTTGCAATATTAGTATATAACCATAATTTTTGGAAACAAAACCAATTTTTAACAATGTAAGCAATCTATTTTCTCTAAAATCAACACCAAGTGGATTACTTTTATGTTACAAAGTTTGGCTGCCAGTTCTTATATATGAATGCACGATAGTGCAGTCTTTAATATCTCACTAAATAGACATTGCTTTGATATCTTTTATACATCTGGTTTTTGAATGACTAACCCTGTGTTACCAGTTTTAAGCCAACTTTTTGTTACCAAAGTTGTAAATTTTTAATCAAACCCAATAACTTTAGGCCAATGATTTATAACCAAGACATGAACATATTTGTACCTTAAAACCAATACAAACAAAAATGAAGTAACAACACATCTTATATATTTAAACCAAACAAAATTTCTCGCTTTTTCTAGCCACAATTCTAAAATAAAAGCACCTTATCACTGAGATTTTTTCCACGACAAACAACTCTTAACTTCCTTATTTAATCCAAGAAACCTGCCTGTCCCTTTAAAAGCAGCCTTTCCAGCTCAGCTCCCAAACTTTTAGCTACAGGTGTTAAGCAAACTTATCAGCCGCTGCTCTGCATATTAGAACTGCCTTTGAAAACCAAGTTAAACTAGACCAAGTGTTGAATCAAGCAATTTTAACGATCTTTTAAACATTAAACATAGAACATGAAACATAGACGACCAATCATTCATATGAGACACGTGGACAGAAAACACAATGAGACACATGGACATTGGTGCACCAAGGACAAGACAATAAACAAAGAAAGCAGAACTAAGGATTTCTCTTAGTTTCTCTTAGTCTAAAACGTCTCCTGAATTTTCTCTTGTTCCTAGGAGAGCTCTGAAACAGCCTTTCCATTCTTTTTGCTGGCATAGCCCAGAGAGAGAACAACTGCTTTTCAAAACCCGTTCTCTCTCTGAAGTTTAAGATCTAGCACTTTATCCCTTTCTTTAGGAGATGTAGCTGTGGCTGCTTTTTTAGTTTTCCAATTTCTTCTAATCCTGCTCTTTCTCGTCTGAGGCAGCTCTTGAAGGCTGCGGGCATCTGCCGGCCTCCTATCCCGAATTCACTGTCACCCCTAGGCAAAGTAGGCATCGGGTCAACACCTATTTGACCTAGACCTATACCGTATCCCTTACAACGCACTTCCTGTAAACATGGCCTCCCAAACTTACCTAGCGCTAGCTTCAATACTGTTTGCTACTTCCTAAGTGCGCGGGATACCTTCTTTTATTCCCTTTTTTCCGTGGGGCCCCACCTAAGACAGTGTTTCCTCAGCTGGTCCCCTGTGTTCAAGCCCCACGTTGGACGCCAATCTGTAGCCGCCCATGGCCACAAGTCAACTGGATTCACCTGAAAGGGGGGCTGGGAATGAAGGGGGAAGGAGGGTGAGAAGAGATGAGGCCAAGACAAAGTTCTCTGATCAAGGCCCAAAGCTTTAATGTTCAGCTCTCAATTTAAAGGGGAAGACCCAACCCACAACCCCTCCTGGTTTCAGATGGGTGGGATAATCCATAGTCAGTTCCAGGTCATGGCTGGAGATGTCTCAGGGCAAGCCCAGGGGCAGTTCTGCTGTGTTCCGGGCAGCCAAGGTGGGTAACTCCACCTAGATCCCGTCACTTGACCTTGCTGTGGCAACCAAGGTCTCTCAGTCCTGCTCATGGGGGGGAGAGTACAAGCTTCTTGTGGTCTGTGAGTTGAATCTTCAGTAGTGCGAGCTTCTGGGCTAATATCCAATTATCAGTGAGTGCATACCATGTGTGTTCTTTTGTGATTGGATTACCTCACTCAGGATGATATTTTCTAGTCCCATCCATTTACCTAAGAATTTCTCGAATTCATTGTTTTTAACAGCTGAGTAATACTCCGTTGTGTGAATGTACCACATTTTTTGTATCCAATTCTTTGTTGAAGGGCATCTGGGTTCTTTCCAACTTCTAGCTATTATAAATAAGGCTGCTATGAACATAGTGGAACAAATGTCCTTGTTATTCCTCTACTCAAAAGATAAACAGGCTGAGAAAAAATTAGGGAAATGACACCCTTCACAATAGTCACAAATAATACAAAATAACTTGTGATTCTAACCAAGCAAGTGAAAGATCTGTACGATAAGAACTTCAAGTCTCTGAAGAAAGAAATCAAAGAAGATCTCAGAAGATGGAAAGATTTCCCATGCTCATGGATTGGCAGGATTAATATAGTAAAAAAGGCCATCTTGCCGAAAGCAATCTACAGATTCAATGCAATCCAAATTAAAATTCCAACTCAATTGTTCACCAGGTTAGAAAGAGAAATTCTCAAATTCATTTGGAATAACAAAAAACCCAGGATAGCAAAACCTATTCTCAACAATAAAAGAACTTCTGGAGGAATCACCATCCCTGACCACAAGCTGTGTTACAGAGCAATAGTGATAAAAACTGCATGACATTGGTACAGAGACAGGCTTTCTTTGGTTCTTTTGCCTGCTTTAGGAATCCTTTTCCTCCTGCATGTTACTTGTCCAGCCATAATATGAGAGGAGGTACAAAGTCTTGATGTAACATATATGGTGTGTTTGGTTGATATCTCTTGGAGGACTGCCTTTTTCTGATGATAAATGGAGAATTAATTGGGGGAAGGGAGCTATGGGAAGAGGACAGAGGGGAAACTAGAGCCTGGGTGTAATATGTGACAGAAGAAAAAACCCAAAAATTTAAATTAAAAAAGTAAGACAACTTGTAGAGGTTCAAAGTCTTGCTTCTTTTTCATATAAAGCTCAGTATTTATAAAATAACATTGCATCAAATGCATTAATGTACTTTTTAAATTCATGTGTTCACATTTAACCCTTAATTTGCCAATAAAATTCTTATTGACAAATTTATCTGTATGAATTATTTAAAATAATTTATTTCTGAGCTATTTTCAGTTTTGAATATCTTATATTCATATCACATGATTCTAAACATGTTGCCATGTTTTAATTGCTAGATGCAATGAAAGTCAACAATCAAGGATGGTATAATATAAGTAGATTTGTCTCAAACCCCCCTTATTATGTTTTGGAGATCAGAATATATTTTCCAAGTTAATAACTATTAAGGCATTTTTTTCTTAGTGTCAGAGAGAACAGTAAAATTTATTAGCATATATCATCAGATATCACTACCAATGATGAAGTAGGCACACCTGTACTTACTTCCTAAAATACTCCTGTTAGATCTTACAACACTAGAACATCACATATTTGTGTAATACTGATAATATGAAGGGCATCCTTGTGTTCATGAGCAGCACAGTTATGTAGACACTTCATATTTTTAAAAAAAGGAAATGTGTAACAGGCTTTTATTATTAATTAATAGATCCAATTCCTGTATAGCAAATTACCTTCTTATATTGCTTTTAATGTCCTTTATTATTCCTATAACTTAATTTCACCATTCTTATAAAGCTCACCTACATATGCATAAATGATTGCTTCTTTTCTCTTTTTCTATAAATTACCTTTAAAATCATTAAAATTCTATTGAAAGATAAAGTGAGTCAGTACACACATACACAAACACACAGACATTAGTAATACAGTAAATTTAAAGAATGCTATATGAAATATGAATATTCAAATAAATAAGAGCATAAGGTCTCTTCATGTGACTATATTATACCCATGGAGATGAAGTGACTTTTCAGTACTTAAGTACTTTTAAGCATTAATTTTATTGAATCTTCACTTTTATTATATTTTAGTTTTAAATCCTACAACTACATTTATTTTTTTAACTTGAGCTACATATTTTTACTTAAAAATTGTTTGAAATTTTTCCATGCTCATGCAGAGCACTTTGCTTATATCTATCTTTCAGTCTCCCTTCTAACTTCCCCCATAACCCACGATCAAATCTCTTTGTCAACGCCATGTTTAATGCTATTTATTTACTTCTTATTAACCTATCAAATCCAATGAGTTCTGCCAATATTCCAATTTGTGCCTGGATGTGGAAATCATCCTCTGGAACATGAGGGAACCTACCAGCGGCCATATCCTGAAACAAAAGTAACCTACAATTCATTAGCAGCCATCAATAGAACCTAAGATGAGATTGTGTGTGAGGCCTTTCCCCATTCATACTGGACTTTGACTGAGTGGTTCTTAGGTGGTCCATATTGCTGGGTGTTCATGTGTGCAGCAGCCATGTGAGGTAAAGAAGACTGTATTTCCTAGCACATTCTCATCTTGCACATCCTGCATTCTGTTTATACTCTCTTTTGTGATGGTCGCTTGGGGATGGAATAAATATAAATGTCCTGTATACCACTAAGTACTTATGGTCCCTTATTATCAGCACCTTGAATAATGAGTTTTCACATTAAATACCCACAGTAATAAAAAAAAAATTCTCTAATTAAAGTTGGGATAAGCATAAGTCTTGATATAAGCATAAAAATTTAGAAAGCAGTTTGACAGCATAACTATTTATGAAAATAATATCAGTAAGCTATATCCTAGAGTCTATGTCTTTTTTACCTATAGGTTTTGAATAGTGTTTATTTCTCCAAGAATGAATTTTTTCCCGTGGAACAACCCTCAAATAAAATAAAGGGAATGGTTTGTTGTCTCCTTAAAACGTCTTGGCACTATAGCATAAATAGGCACTTGTTTATGGCACCTCAGTACTGTAGTGTATCCGTACAACATATGAGATCACAGATGTCACATCTCACTCCTCAGCCTTTTGGTAGTATCAAAGGAACCAACAGACAGTATTTTCTGCCCATATTAATATTGATTTCTCAATGTATAGTAAGCTATAGGTACAGTATTTTCAGCAAAAGCATCTTACCAGATCTTGCAATAATTACTGAACATGTCCATTAAATTTACAAGTATTTAGATACTCAGAGAGATCAATTATAAAACTCATCATAAGCAAATAATGTTCTCTTTCTTCCCTAGAGGCCTGCATACTACCATTCTGGCCCTATGAAAGCTATTGAGTTGTTCAAGTTTGATTGGTCTGGATCAAATGTGAGTAGAATTTTCAACTAACTATTTCTAATACCTAGTTTTTTTTTCATTAATATATTTATGTATTCACTTTACATCCTGAACATAGCCCCTACTTCTCTTCCCAGCCCTCACCTTACACAGATCCTTCTTCCCTTTCATCTCTGAGAAGGTGGAGATCCCCCCCTGGGTACCAACCAACTTGACACCTCAAGTCACTGCAGGACTTGGTATATCCTCTCCCAATGCTGCCAGACAAGACAACCCAGTTAAGGGAACAAGATTGACATGTAGGCAACAGAGTCAGGGTAAGCCCCGACTTCAGTCATTGGTGGACCTGCATGGTGGACCAAGCCTAACAACTGCTACATATGTGCAGGGGTCCAGCCCTTCTGGTTGGTAGCTCAGTCTCTGGGAGCTCTCAAGAGTCCAGGTTAGTGGACTTTATTGGTCATCCTGTGGAGTCCCTCTCCCCTCCAGGTTCCTCAATCCTTCCACAAACTTTTCCACAAGACTGGTTGGTTCTGGGTTTCTGCATCTGGTTTAGTCAGCTGCTGGGTACAGTCTCACAGGAGACAGGTATGCTAGACTCCTGTGAGAAAAAAAAAAAAGTATCATTAGTAGTGTCAGAGATTTGTTCTTGTCCATGTGATGGATCTAAAGTTGAGCCAGTCCCACAGTTTTTGCTCCACCTTTGTTGCTGCACTTCTTGTAGGCAGGAAATTTTCAGCTCAAAGATTTTATGAGTGTATTGTTGTCTTTAGCCTTCCACTTGGAGTCCTATTACCTAGTTATGTTGGGAAACCAAAAATAAGGCAACACCTGTCATGTATTGAGTAGCCTGTTTCATCTTTGAGTAATAATAACTCACAGGATAAAAAACTATGCCTAACACTGAGATTCATATTTAAAAGTCCGTCTTCTAGAAACAACATTGTCATATATGGAACATATATCTACTCACACTTTACACACACACACATACACATATACACTGTATGTGTATCTTAGATAATAGATACTTTATATATAATATATTAATATATATTTATTTGTGTGTACTACATATATACAGTTTACATATATTTATGGCTAATTAGTATTCCATGAGGTTTCTTGGTACATACTTAGATTTAGGTAACAATAACTTATTAAATTCTCCATCCTTCCATCACTGCATAATCCTTGGTCAATGCAGAGAGTCGTATTCAGAGTATGCATATGTAGAGTACTTTGAGTTCCCAGCTATAGATGTCATGTAAACCAATATCCTACTACTGAGAGTTCAAGAAACTTTGCAGAACTTTGTGAGTATAAAAATTTGAAGTGCTAGTAGAAAGGCAGGGAAGCTGTGGAATATTGATTTCTAAAACTATATGTTGTATACATCAACTTACATTATAATAGATGTGGTTACCTGCATAAGATCAAGTGCCTCAAAATAGGCACATGAGTGTAAGAGGGCCTCTTTAGGCCCCACTCTCAGTTGGAAGAGATGTTGGCATTTGATGAATAATGAGCAAGAAAGAGTCACTATTTTTTGTGTGAATGGCCTCTGGTAGATTTTTCCATGCCACAGCAGTTGAGCACAAAAGATACATGGGTGTATTTGTGTGTAAATACGTGTATGTGTGTGTGTCACTACATATATCATGGCTGTATAAATTAGACTAATGAGGCTATCAATAATAAAAGATAAATAAACACAAATAAGATGAGGCTGGAAGTTGGAATGTGGTTAGTAGGTGGGAATGGTGGCAGTTCACTTTGGGTGAATAAGGTTAAAGTACATTAAATAAATGAATGAAAATTTTAAGGAATAAATATGTAATTTAAAATCTTACTACAAAATAAGAAAATAAGAAAGCTGTATAATAGTATTAAATATATAATTTGAATACAAAAAGAGTCTGAAAGATGGTGAACAACCAGAGCTAATATGAACATGTGAAACTTCCCTCAAACTATAGATGAATAAGAAAATAAAATCCTGTAACTTAGCCACTTCACCAATTTCTAAAGAAGATTTACCAGCTCATGAAATTACAACAAATTAGCCAGGCAAAGCCAATTAATAAAGTCTATTAAGATTTGTTTCAGGCAGATGATTTTAATGATTTTCACAAACTCGTGATACATATATAATGTTTCCTCATTCCTCAAAATGGATCAACTTATAATGCCCAGATTCCTACATTCAAACTTAATTTCCCTTCTTATAAGTACACCCATTTGTATTCTTTTTATTAAATAATCTACACGTCTGAACACTTGTGTCATTTTAGATCTCTCCTTTGAAACCCTTTTATGAATTAAACCCTTCACATGCTGTGATAGACTGAGTCAAGAAGAAATGACATTTTAAAATTATGTTCATGGTGGTTTGTAACTGTCAGTAACTCCAGTTCCAGGGGATCTAACAGCCTCACACAGATATGCATATAGGCAATTAAAAATATTCATTAAAATGAATAATTAATAAATAAATCTCTAGAGTATTTTTAATATGACTTTACTTTTCAACTTTTTTGTTTAAAGCATTTAAAACATATATCATTAAATATCTCTGTTATAATTTTCTAACATAAATTTGAAATTTGAATTTTACATATTCATAATATGTAAAATTACTATGTATTCATAAAGTACTACATATTCATAATAAATAACACATAACTCTGAGTAGATAACATGCAACAGAAAAAGAAAGGATATCCCAAAGTACTGAACAAACATGTTCTCAATATTTACACAAAAATTGCTGTAAACTTCTGCAAACTGACTAAGAATTCTATTCATCATTATAGCTAAAATACTCTGTCTCAACCTATTTTTTGTTTGTGGTTTTGCTAAATAAAAACAGCAGTGACAAAGAATGGAGCAGAGACAGAAGGAAAGGCCATCCAGGGACTACTCCATCTTTGCATTCATCCCATCCACAAAAACCAAACCTTGACACTATTGCTGATGCCAGGTTGTACTTGCAGACAGAAGCCTCTGTACGGCTGTCCTCTGATAGGCTCTGTCAGAATCTGACTAAGACAGTTGCAGATACTCACAGTTAAACATTGGACTGGGTACACAGGACCCAATGGAATAGTTAATGGAAGGAAGTGATTACAACCCCATAGGAAAAAAAAAACAGTATCAACTTACATGACCCCCTCAGAGCTCCCAGGGACTAAACCACCAACCAAAGAATAAACATGGATGGGTCCATAACTCCAGCTATGGATGTATCAGAGGATTCTCTTATCAGTAGGATGGGAGGTACTTTGTCTTGTGGAAGTTTGATACCCCAGAGAAGGGAGATGCTAGACAGATGAGGCAAGAGTGGATGGGTGGATGGGTAGGTGGGAAATTACCCTCTTAGAGGCAAAGGGGAGGGGGAATGGAGTGACTACTGAATATTTAATCAGTTATAGAACTAGTACATTAGATAAATAAACTCCACAAAAAATAGCAAAGAAAATCTAGGGTCAGTATTATAATACATAGTAGCTATTACATAAAATTTGTGTTTTCCTATAGGTTAGAAAAATATACATAGTAATAACTTGTCAATAAGTGATAAATTCTATTGTTTTCATATCAAAAATTCTTTCCTTGCTGTTGAGTATTTTAACTACCTAGTCTATGAAATGCAATAAGCAAAGTTGCTTATTTGAGATGAGTTATGAAACTTTTAATTTGTAGCATCTTCTTTGTTAATATTTACCCAGCTGTATCATATTGTGTTGGCTTTTCTCTTATTATACATCTGCAAAAATCTTATATTTTTAGACTGTGAATAACTTTTTTCTGTAATTGTATTACATAAATACTTTTGTAACTATTTAATTATTTGAACAGTTTTTAAACTTAATGATTTACAAGAATGAATTTTGTTTTTATTTCCTTTAAGTAACTTCTGCATATCTAGCATATAGCAATAATGGATTTATCAGAATTCTAACAGTGAATTCACAGCAAAAATCTGAAATATTATATTTTGTCTTAGTTATGGTTTCCTTTCCTGTGAAGAAACACCATTACCAATGCGACTCTTATAAAGAACAACATTTATTTGAGGCTTGCCTACAGATTCAGAAGTCCAGTTTATTGTCATCAAAGTTCTAGAGTATGGTGTATGGTCCAAGCAGGCATGGTGCTGGATGGGCAAAGTGTTCTACACCTTCATCAAAAGGAATCAGGAACATTACAGGCTGCTAAGAGGAGGGTCTCAAATTTCACCCTCATAATGACAAGCTTCCTCCAAAAACTCCAAACCTATATCAACAAGGCCACACCTCCTAAAAGTGCCACTCCCTAGGTCAAATATATTCAAACCATCATATATTTTAAAGCTGTTTTCATGTAATAGGTTGATTATCTGCTGAAATTATGGGATAACAATTTAATGAATGTTTACATTCATTTTTAAACTCATAACAAAATACAGAACTTATTGGAAATAATTTTCATTAAAAGCTTTGAGAATTACAAGTGTAAATGTTGAAATTGGTTATTTTAGTTAAAATACACTAATTCTGCACAAATCAAATTAATCATCACATTTAAATTATACAGATGTCATTTTAAATTTGCAATAACTTAAACTTTATACTTTCTTCAACTTTAAAAAAATAGTTTTGCCAAATTAATTTCTATATAGTACTCTTCTGTGTTTTAAATTTTGTATATTAATCATAAATTTTATTACTGCTCGTTAACAGAATACTTCTTCATTCCATCACCAAGCTCTATTGTAAGGTGAAAATTTATCTTAATTAATTATATGGGAGGTTTCAAGAGTTGTGTCATAGAAGTTATATTAAATCTGAAACTTTGCAATAGGTTTTGGTAATCTATGCCAAGGCCTCTATAACTAATTCAGCATCAGCCATAGAAAAATACATAATGAGAATATTTTCCTGAGCTCTAACTTATTTGTTACAAATTCTAGTATTAAGTTACAGGCAAGGCTGACTGTCTTTGTTTTAAATCAAATCACTAACATCTACAACTACAGCCTCAGGGTAACAAATACAGCTATCACTAACTGTAATGCTTGCTACAAAGACCTCATCTAAGAAGATTTATTACTGTGGTCCATTTTGAAGTATTGTTCAGAAGCCCTGCTGCTGGGTATAGAGGGAAAGGCAGCAAAGATCCACACTGCATTTTGCATCCTCTGTTAACTCTAACTGTGGGTGTGTCCCCAGAAAATATGAATACAGATGATCTACTTGTGTTGTTATATCTTACTTATCATATATTGAAATGTAAATTTGTCTACTATACGTTTTTCTATTTTTGAATCTAGTTGCTACTTTTGTTATAATTGCAGTGTAAATGAAAACACGTAGCTGAATTCTTTCTCATTTGCATGCATTTTCCAAATTAATTTTAAACTCAGCTCTGTAGAGAGAACTACCCTCACCAAGTTGTTAGTCGGTACACAGGGCATCTACTTCAAACCTTTCTAAATTTAGCCTTCTTGCTGGCTCCACTGTCCTTACTTTCTATCCTAGTTGGCCCTATTCTTGAATCAGGATGCTCACTCAGGATGCTCACCTCTGAAGGTCATGTGCTGGGACTACTGGCCCCTAAGGCTTCCAGTTGAGCTTCACCTGGAAAGAGTCTCAGTGGGAAACCTGAAGGGTCAAAAAAGTCAGATTGTGAGAATTATCTTCTAAATGCTGCTCAGTAAGGTCACAAAGGTTGGGTATGCTTGACTGAAGATGACAAATTCCCAGCTGGCCGAACTTCAGTCTTACCTTAGTCTGTTACACTCTAATCACCTAGGAATCTGTGTAAAAACATAAGTTTCCAATGGACCTCATTCAATCTTTTATAACGAATTACAATGTAATCGAAACTTCTTCAACTTGTGATGAATATATAATTATTTTCAACTCGTTTTACGCATATAATTATATCACCTTTGTCGTGTTGAGATGTTTATCACCACACCCTTTTTAAATCACATGTACTTTACTTAGTTTGAAGAGGCTGGGTAGCCAGCGCCAGCTTCAGAGCTTCCCTCACCTCAGTACCCCCTCAGGCTCACAAAAGCTCCCCTTCATTGCCCTTACTCCTTCCCTCCTCACACTTCAAAAAAGACACAGCCCAGCAAATTATGCAGCTTCATTCCAATAGCACTCCCTAATGCAAACCCCCTCCCAGGAAAGGCAAATGCCATCCTGAAAACAGATAAACAGCTGAAGAGGCTGGCACTTTCTCTGATGGTTGACTAGTCACTCCCCAGCACAGGTGGCTTCCAGCCTTGGGAGAAGCAAGAACCATACATCCTTAGAAAGATTAAGCCAGTTAAGAATTCCCAGACAGCACCATAAAGGCCAAAGAAGCATCCCTTCTCAATTGTGCAACCATGCCCACTGCCTAAACAGGTAGAATTGTGTTTGAAGAATGACTTTTCTTATCTGCCATGTAACCCTGAAACCCAAGAACCTGCTTATGTATAAATTCCCTAAGCCCCTAGACGCAGCATATCGAAACCCTGCCCTGAGCATTGGGAATGGATTGCGGTCCGAACCTGGGTTCGAATTTATTAAAAGACTTTTGCCTCACTGCATCTGATCTGGCAATTCTTTGCACTCTCCTGGGGATCCCGAGGCCTGGGCATAACAAGTTGTATATTCTAGAGGCAAGACACATAGATATGCTGAAAACCTAAGTTAATGTCAATTGTCATTGAAGAATTTGTTGATGCAACCAACCAAACATGTATTAACAAACACCAACATGCACTTACCCCTCAGGATATGATATAAAACCAAAACCATTGAGAATTGTGGCTTATCAATAAGTAACAGACAATGCATTTTTTTAATTATTTGAATATTAATAGAATTTATCAACAGGAATGACTTATTGGATGGTGAATGGTCATTTCTATTCTCAAGTATTCTAACACCAAATAAATGAACTTTAAAGAAAGTGTCATTTTATATCAATGTGTTTGTTATTATCAGAAAACTAGCAAAATTGCACAATTTTCACATTTATGTTTAGGTTTTGAACATTAAGATGCAATTTAGTTGTTAAGTCAAATGCCATTAGAATTCAGCATGAAAACAAAAATTTAGTAATTAAAAGAAACGTCAAAACAATTAACAAAAAATAGTGAGCTGATTCAGTGGATAAAAACACTTTTCTTGGTGCTTGATGACCTGAGTTAAATTCCCAGTAGCCACAGAGTTGAAGGTGGGAAAAAAAAGGGGGGGAAACAAACAAACAAACAAACAAACAAAACACCTCACCTCTCATAAAGTTTCCCCAGTCAAACAAATAATCTGGTTGCATGTGCACACCTCTCTACACACATATATGCTAAATTACATAATTAATCAATTAAAATAAAGTACTAAATGAATTTCATAGCTGGGTATGACAGCATGCACCTATATTTCTTGCTACAAAAAAATATTGTTAGAAAAATCTTTTGAGCCTAAAAGTTTGAGGCCATTGGCAGATAGTAATGAGATCTAGCCTTTAAAGAAAGGAGAAAAATTGAAATTTATTTTATTTCCTGCTCATGAAATATGTAGTCAGTTAGCAGTTGAAATATTAAACAAGTAAAGTTAAAAGAAAATATATTGCCATTTCAATAAAATGTAAGTATATTATTCGCTTTGTTTTTCAGTTAGTTATGTTTTCCAAACTGAGATGTAAGTACGAATCTATCAATTTCCCTTCCCCAGGTCCACATTATAAATCACCCTGTTTGTGGACCACAGGAGTATGGGGCTTGGGCATTTGGCTCAATTGGTAGGAACATTTCTCTGCAGTTGCTGAGGATATGTGCCCAGTCCCAATAGGAGCCACTTAGTTTCACATAGGAGCAGTTACTGTATAATGTATCTTTAATTTTAGCACTAACTGGGAAAACTCATTTTATCCGTACACAAGGTTACCTTCATCTTTTGCTCGAGATACTAGTTTCTCTTCCGTTCATGGAAATAGTAATATTTATAATTTTAAATGAAACCATTTTAACTCAGTATTTTCTTGGATCTAACACTGTGGGTTAAGCTCTCTCAGAAGGAAGTTGATCACTTTCCACATCTCACTAAATTGAGATTTAGGAAAAAAAAAAAAATCATCCAGGCTGCTGTGATGTTATTTCCAAAGTGCTTTTTTTCACTTTTATGTAAAAAGACATCTGTGAATTTGAGACTTATGCTATTGTGTTATACACTATAATTCTCAGATTATGTTTATTTGAAAATTGAAGAATATATATTAAATTATGTATGAGAGAATATTTAAAACTTTTAATCATACTATTTATATAAATTTCAGCAAGGAAGCAAACTTATGCACAGACCAACATGCACACACTCAGACACTTCATGACAGTTTGTAAATTATTTCTTGTCAAGAGTTTTGTACATTGTCTGAAGGACATTCTATTAAGTAACCAGACTGTTCAGTGACAAATAGAAAGTCAGCTTCAGTACAATTTGTAAATGCATAGTTTCTACAAATTTTATCCATTATTTTACTAGTGTTCTTAACAATTGATCCAGGGTCAAAACTATGGTCCTGTGATATTGCCCCTCCCTACCTCCTGCAAGGCTTTCTTAAGATGATAAAGCTCTTTAGTGTTTTCTAGTTTGTTTCCAGTCCCCTCTTATGTGTATTTACATTCCCTTAGGCTCTGTCAGTGATAAAGTTATTAGCGATGATGTCATATATGCCTTATCTGTATTCACATTGAGATGGATAACTCAATCACAACTCAACATCAAGTCTAGCATGTTTGGTCTTAACTGACGTTCTGCCCAAACTAACACTTCCTTTCTTTGTTTTGTTTTGTTTATTTTTTGTTTGTTTGTTTTGTCTCTGGCAAATAGTATGTCTTACCAATGTTTTAGGTTTCATTAATCCATTTATATTTGTTAATTTGACACGATCCCTATTTAAGATTAAATATTTTTTTGTAATAATTTACTCTTAAATGGCAGCAACAGGGAGACCAAGAAGCTTTAAAAACTCTGTTTGCTGATAATGCCTATAGTCAACCTGTTTTCCTTTTCCTTCAAGAAGTAACAGTTAATACTTTAATAAAATAAGCATGAATGCATTGACATCAATAGTTCACAGCCAACCACTGTTTTAAGTGGTCAATACTTCTTCATCAGAAGTGAACACCACCTAATTTTAATAACTCTGTTTGTTGGATAAAGGTCACTAAATTAATACCTTACAATCCCAAATATAGTTTTCTCTTCCTTAGTACTTCCATAATATCTTATAGATTCTGAATATTCCTCCATTATTGATATGTTGTGGGTTCCCTTACCTTCCTACAGAAAGCTAAATATGCAGAGACAGTTGTCCCAACTCAAGTGAGACCTGAATGGATTTGGGTTTGAGTAGAGGCATTTGGCACCATCCTTCCAGAAATATTTTTTGTAACTTTTGCTCACAAGAATCTTCCTTATTTTCAACAGTATATTTAAGTCTTAACTTTTTTCTTGCATATATTATAAAGAACAGTTCATATAGGAATTAATTGTGAGCTAAGAAAATTTTTTTTAAATAAATATTGACAAGCAAGGGAGGACAATAGACTGGGTCTAAGTACTCTAATTAGAAGTTTCACAGAAATTAGCTAGCATTCTGGAAATTTGAGGTGTAGTTATTAGATAGAAGCAAAATAGTAACATATAAAATGAAGTCGATTAAGGGATATTTCTTTACACACAATGAGTTTATGTTCAATAAAATTAGAAAAGACCATATTTTTGTACAACTGACCAACCCAATACCATGTAATACCTAGTTTACTTCTAACCTGTTAAGATGTTAGTAGAACATGAAATTATTCAGAGAAGCCTGTAGAAAGGACCAATATTAGGTATCTAAAGTGTTCTGTAGAATCTATCACATGGTGACATGATTTGTGATAGTATCTAACAGGATTCTCTCCTTCTTTTACCCTAGCCTGTTCCACACTGGTGACGAAATGGCATATTCTCATAAGGAAGCACTGCTGACATGCTCTTTGGGCATTTACTGTAAAAAATATCCCAGGGTATTAAAGTTTACATAACAAATTATTCCATTGGAATAAATGTCTGCTTATTTCAATTGGGTGGTTTTTAGCTCAGGATCACTTTAATTAAATAAATAGCTTGGTGTTTTAACATAATATTAATTTCTGAGATAAATATACCTCACACTATGCTTATGGTGATCATGCTATATGTGTCATTTTCTTAACTCTCTTGGTAGGCAATATCAATGTAGTTCCCTAACAGGGTATTCACCTCTTGATTTATCAACATGGCATACATGTGTAATATTATCTCTATGATTCATGGCTTTCCTTCAATTTTCACCATGGGTTTTAATCTCATCATTTATTCCTGGCTAGTAAAAGAATAACCCAAACAAAAAATAAAACCAGGCTGTGTACATTCCATCAAAGCTCACTTGAGTCCTGAGTTCTGTTGGTCTCCAGCACTTCTAATTTCTTTTGTATTTTGCTAATAAAACCTAATGGACAGAAATTTTAATATGTTTACTGTGAAATTTACATATATATTGTTAGTTTAATTTAAATTGCTTTGTTTGAATAATATAATGAGGCATCTTTTATGAAAATGATTTCTAAAATTGTCTCTGACTTACAAGGGATCTTTGGGAATTTTGACTATACTATGGCTCAAAAGTGGTATACTCAGTTTAAATCGTGCTTTAGATAATTAATTTTTAACTTTGAAAAAAATATAGCCTTGCAATTCTGTGCAACAGAAAAAAGTAAATGATCCACATCAATTTCTAAGATGATTAGACTAGCCTTAGCTTGGAGAGCAAGCAGTTAGATGAGAAGTGTCTAGGAGCAGCAAAACAAACAATTCAAATTCAATTCCTGGGTCCAACCTAATGGCCTATGTTCTGCTCCAGACAGCTTTCCAGTTTGTTCTGTCTATTATTTTCTTCGTGTTCTGCTTTCCCTGGAAGTCTCTATGTAGCCTCCTCTTGCTATTCTTAAAAACTCTTAGATAGCTCAATTCTTGCAGATCAAAAGCCCAGTTTTTTTATTTTACATATCAATTCAGTGGTTAGCCCCCCAGTTCCCTTTTGATTATCATATGAATCACCCTCCCAGGATCCTAACCACTTTATACTTAGAAAAAGATAGCAAGCACAAGCACAGACAAATGATAGCTGGGTGCCCTAAATTACTATTCCAACTGCTCCAGGACCTAAAGTAGCTCTCCCAAGCTGACCTAGAAGTGAAAGTTTGTTTGTAAGTGGAAACAAACAAACAAACACCTTAGCTAGGTGGGATTTTGCTTTGTGATCACCATTCCCTAAATCTCTTTATCTCCTTCCTTAGTATCTTTCTGACAAGCTGGCTCATTGTGCAGCTGACTCTGTTCCTTTAGGTCTATGAAGCTCTTTATACAATTCATATTGCATCCTTATATTTTGATTAGTTGAGAAATTAAATTTTTAAACACATGTTTTCAAAGTTCTTTCCTACAAACTTAAGGGCTGTCCTGAAAGTCACAGGGTTCTACCACTGTAGAGTGAAAAATTATAAAGACCATTTTATTAGATATATGTAGGCTTTTTCTTTACCCTAAACCTGAGCAAGAGAATGCAGGTAACAGAAGGCAGAACTGAATGTAAGATTTCAGGCCATCACTGCTCTGGGACACATTCCAGGTAGAGGGCATTATCCCTGAATCAGAGGACACTTGCTGGATTAATATTCCTCAAGCCTCAGGGTGGGGAAGGCCCAAAGCAAGAAGACATTCCTGACCACAGAGAAAGATGCAAGTCATCTGGGTGGGTCCAAGAAGTAGCTAACTTTCCACTGTTCTTGGTTATCCCCCCACCCTTGAGGTTTTCCCAGTATTACAGCCTGCTTATGTTCAAAATTTGTAAAACAACAAATCATGTGTAACCGTGCGAAAATGCAACCAATCATGTGTAACCGCACGAAAATTCCTTCCTTTCCCCACTCCATGCTATAAAAAAGGCCCCTCAGTTTGCTGGCCTTTTGTTAAAACTTTGTTTCTGCGTGGACAAGCAGTTTTGACCTTGGCTAGCCAATAAACCTCTGCTGATTGCATCCAGGTATGGTTTCTTGTGATTTTTGGGTGGTAGTGATTTCATGAGACCTGAGGAAGGGTCTCCCGACTTTGGGGGGTCTTCACCACTTTACTGAGACATAGATATACTCTTACCTCTCAATTTGTGCTGTCTCAGATTATCATGGAGTCATTAACCATGGCAGAGAGGCCATTCCTTGCAGGAGAAATGTGAAGTTATGTACATTGTTATACAATATTTTTTTTTGCCCATGACAACCATCAACACTTGTAGAGCTCTACCCATTGCTGACTCTGTTTTAGGGGCAGGAGCCATGTCATGCTGCTCCACATATGAGACCAAGCAGGACTTGTGATATATAAGATAGGTTAGACTGAGCTCTCATGTTTGGTATGCATGCAAAATTATTATTGTTTCACACATATTTATTTATCTACTTATATATTTATTGTGTATGTTTATGCATGAATATTTGCAAAGGCATGCAATTAGAAGTCAGAGAAAAATATGTAGACCTCAGATCTTTCTCCTCTACCATGAAGAACCCAACACAAGGACTCAGGTAGTCAGTTCTGGAAGTGTAGAGTAAAAAATTATAAAGACCATTTTATGAAATATATATAGGCTTTTTCTTTACTCTAAACCTGAGCAAGAGAATGCAGGTTCCAGAAGGTGGAACTGAATGTAAGATTTCAGGCCCTCAAGCCTCAGTGTTGGGAAGGCCCAAAGCAAAAAGACACATTCCTGACCACAGAGAAAGATGCAAGTCATCTGGGTGGTTCCAAGAAGTAGCTAATTTTCCACTGTTCTTGGTTATTGCCCCCCTCCCCCACTTGAGGTTTTCCCAGTGTTACAGCCTACTGATGTTTAAAACTTGTAAAACAACCAATCATGTGTAACCACGTGAAAATGCAACTAATCATGTGTAACGGTGCAAAAATTCCTCCCTTTCCCCACCCCGTGCTATAAAAAAGGCCCCTCAGCTTGCTAGCCTTTTTCAAAACTTTGTTCCTGCATGGGCGAGCAGTTTGGCTAGTCAACTCTCCCCAATAAACTTCTGCTGATTGCATCCAGGTATGGTGTCTTGTGATTTTGGGGTGGCCATGATTTCCTGAGACTTGAGTAAGGGTCTCCCGAGTTTGGAGGTCTTCAGAAGCAGTGTCTTTCACAGCTGAGCTATCTTTCCTGACCTTGAATGTATGTATGAAATAATATTTTCAAGACATATTCAAAACATTGTAAGAAGCAGTAACCAAGTAATAAAAAGAGAAACCTTCAAAATATTAATATTTTTAGATAATGAGATTAAGCCCCAAATATATTTTAAGACAAATTTTTGGAAATTCCCTTTCAGATATATATTATATAATATAAGAATTAATTTCAGGAATGCATAAAATTAGAATAAATTAAAACAATTGCTGGGTGGGGTGGCATAGAGTGAGGGTTCAGTAGTGAATGTGTTTGCTGCTAAGCTTGGATACCTTACTTTAAGCCCTAAGCTCATATTATAGAGTGAGCTCCTTTGGGAAGAATACAAAGACAACCTATTAACCTGTTGGAATGGAAAGAGGAAGTTTGCTTTCAAAGATTATGAGACTTCTTACTTATTTAAATGGCATCATGAATAATTTTGAATTAAACGAGAACCTGAGTACAGTAAAAACATAGAAAAAATAGTCTTATTTCTGTTCCATTCATTATTATTATCTAATTGGATTATTTTATACTTTATACCCACTAAGCCACTTCCTTCAAAGACTGATTCTTGGCTCTGTGAAATGCTCAGGGATTGCAACAGAGTTGTGAAATACTGTTAGGAGCCGCAATATAATCTGCCACCCCAAGTTGGCGCTACATTGATCTGCGCAGTTGCTAGGCAGAGAGGCGTGCCATAGTCACTGAATGTTGGGTGGTGAGCGAACAGCCAATCAGAAGTGAATATGTCACTCTAGACTGTATTTAAGCCAAGCCCCTTCCTCAGCTCAGACCTTCCTCGCCTCTCCGCATTTCCCCACGTGTGTGAGACAGATTAAAAGCCTCGTTTTGCAGTAACTACCTGATCTCTGCATCTCGTGCTTTCTCTCCCACGGATGCAAGGCTCAGGGGGGCACATTAGAAAATACTTCTGAGTATCACAGAATAGAAGTAAAAAATCATTAAAAGATAGACTGGCCCCAGGGCTCAAAAATACCACTCCCTGCACTTTATCATGACATCAGGAATATATCCCTCAGCGATATAACTGTGGATAATCATACTCAATAGTTACTTAAATGTTTCAACAGGGAATATTTAAATATTAGGGAAAGTATATACAAAACCAAATTGTAAAATGTGAAGCCTATAAAAAATGCAAATCGCAAATACAACTTCAGAAAAATGTACATAAAACATTGGGGTTTTTTGGGGTTTTTTTGTTTTTTACTTCAGTCTATGGCCTTTCACTCAGCATGTCATACATCATGTTCAACACAATTCTGCAAGGCATATGAACAGGCAAAAGAATATAGAACAAGAATAGACCCTATAGTGAAAGATGTTTCATAGATTAGAATTTTCAGGATAAAGATTAAAATGAATATGGTCAGTATATTGAGGTAGCTACAGAAAAAGTTGGATATCATCAAATCATATGAGTGAGGAAAGCCTAGAAATGGAATATATACATATGCATATATATGTATATATTCCATTCATTCATTCTCTCATTCATTCTCTCATTCATTCTCTCATTCATTCTCTTATTCTCTTGCTCTTCAAACAGAATAGCAGTCGTTGCTTATTACAGAACTGAATAGAAATGTGGAAGTCTAGAATTTAATACATTTTTCTGAATACTGTTTTTATTTTGGAATGAACTTAACATTAGGAGCTGTAAAACTTCAATAGACTTTTATTCCATTTATAACTCTTAAATTACTACTTAATATAAGTTTTCTTCATGTATATACACATTTTTCTATCCTGGATATTCATCACTTATTTCATTTCCAATCTTGAGTCAAAGACTTTATCTGCAGTTGTGAGTACATGAAAAGGTCCCCATGCCAAAGTTGTGATTAGCTTTATAGATTCAGGGGAATTATGGAAATTCATCATACAAAATGCCTACTTGCCAAAATTATTCCATGACCTTGTACTTACGAAGAGTTTTAAATAATTCAGTGTTGTTCTGAATGAATAAATTTGTATCGCTCGTTACTCTAAACAGACACACATTTGCTTTTCTATGTCATTTTAATAAAGCCTAGTTTCTAATATTCATGAATTATTACATTTCAATTAAATTGCATAAGTTTATAGGAAATACTTTGCCCTGAGCTGTTTAGTGTTGACACCCAATGTCATCTGATTTTTCTTTGGTAAATGCTCCTGGAAACTTTGACTACATCTAACGTGAAATGCTGTCATTCTTTAATGAGATACTTTTTGATCATGAGCAACATGATAATGTCTACAGAGCAGAATAATAAATTCAAGCAGCATGCGTTTATGAGGCTATTATGTATACAATGTATATAGTTTCACAATAAACTCTGGTTAATTTATGAGAAATACTTCGTGAATATGTGCCTTAATGCCAAACACATATCTCAGACTCTTCCTCAACTATCTTATCTGTCTCCAGAATACATAAGATAATGGTCAAGGAGACAAGTTACATGCTTGGAATACTGAATTCTTCTTGCCATTTACAAAGCAGTAGAATCTGTCCTCAATTTCCCAACATTCATGGCTCAAATAGTTTTGAGATCTCAAGTTATTTCACTAAAACTCAAGACATTAGTTGTGTAAAGAAAAGAAAAAAAATTACGTTTTCCACTTGGAGTTGCAACAATAAAACTGGTTAGTAGGCCTAAGGGTTTGTAACATATCTGGTATTGAAACTATGAATACACAACTTATTTGAAAATAATACATTTTCAGTTAATTTTAGGCAAAAAAGAATATATAATTAATGCATTATTAAAGGGACCCAAAAGGAAAGTGCACCCTGTTTTATTTTTTAAGAACAAGGAGAGATATTTACATATTAACGAGCAGTTATGATTTTTAAAAATTCTATAAGATGCTGTTGAGCTTGGAAGCTTTGTTTCTTTTCACATTGAAATTATTGACATTTTCATAACAAAACATCTTTCAGGCAAACCCCAATTCGCCTCAACTCTCCTCCTTTAGAATGCCAGGTGCTTTCAGGCTGCTGGGATTTAACACCATAAGAGAATTTTAAAACTGCCCCAGTGTAGAAGGCAAAGAGAAAACACAGTGAGAATCTGTTATGAGAACTTGGGAAAGCATATTCCCTTCATATAAAAAGCATATAAAACACCACCGATCATTTTCTTTCTCACATTCACTTTACTTGCCTTGAAGCAGCCATTTAAAATGAGGAAAATTTAGTAAACATGATGCTGTTTACACAAGGTTATTCATTTCCTCCTGTGTACCATTAATAGATTGATATGGAATAGTATAATGAAATGCTATACAAAATAGTATCAATATGGGATTTTAATTTCCATGGGAACAATTTTAAGAGTATTTTGTTAAGACAGAAAGAGTGCTCTCTTCCTCTGCTTCAAGAAGGCTCATTATATCCTCAACCATTTTAAAAAGCAGACACATCAGAGGTGGTTCTTGACTGCCATTCCCTCTAGGGTACGTTTTGTAAAATTTCCTGTTTTCAAGTAAATCTAGTGGGATGGCAGCTCCATTGATGGTGCCTCATACGGTAAAATGATGATATGGACGCTCCCACACTTGCTTTTCAAAGACTCCTGTCAATCATACTAAGCAAGAGAAATACTTCCATTTCGGTTTTTGTAGAAATTAACTGTGAAGTGTGAGACAACCATGTAGGTTGGAACTAAAGGTGGCCACTGGGAGTGGAGAGAAATTCCCAGCAGTCAGGATTCCATTCCTACTGCCACAAGTACCCATCTCTGCAAACAAATACAGAAGGACTCAGCTCCAGCAAACATTTTGAATTGTAATGGCAAGAGCTCCAACAAATGACCCAGTTAATCCTTAAACAGCATCAGAAAGCATGTGATAAGTCTGATTTATGTTTAAATGCTGAGTTTGTGCCAATTTATAATGGAGCAAAACAAACAAACAAAAAACAAAAACAAAAACCAAAAAAACAAAACTGAGCATGTATTAAATAAATCACAAAAGTTTTTCAATGTACAAAAAATATTTATTTTAATCAATCAGAAATTAAACTTATCAATTGTAATGTGCATATGTGCTTTTGTGCCTGCTGTCTAGCACACCTTGATATGCTTGTAGAAGTGTTTGCACACTGTTTAAAACTGTACACGCATAGGCATATACTCATACAAACACACACATAAATACATTAAAACATATGTAATATGAATACATGCATAACAGTAAATGAGATATTTATATAATTTGATAAGATTAATGGAGAGTTAGAGGGAGGTCGAATAGGAAAGATAATGGGGTCCTCTTGAGAACACAGCTTATTGCTTTGAGAATAATAAGTGAGGAGAAAAGGCAGGGAGGCATGAGGAGGGAGCATTTCCTAAACAAGACTGAGTGAAAAGGGAGAACTCAAGGGCACTATAAAACAGTCAAGCCATTGTCCATTTATCTGACTTCCATTCTCAGGCTCCTCTCATTTTTCTCTTTCTCTGTGGCTCGGCCTCTTGCTTTCCCTGATAGTTCATTTCTTTGTTGGTACTAAGGAATAGGCAAAACAATAACCTAGACAGTCACCATTACCCTGTTACAGAAAGAGGCAATGACTACAAAAAAATAGAAAGGTTTTATTAGCCCAGGCTGGCCTCCAACTCGTGATCCTCCTGCTTCTGCCTCCATCAGCAAATCCTACCAGCATGCGCCACCACAACCTGCATAGTATACTTCAGTGACCCTAAAACTTCCACCAGAGAACTCCTAAACCTGATAAACAACTTTAGCAACGTGGCTGGATATAAAATCAACTCAAAAAAATCAGTAGCCTTCCTCTATTCAAAGGATAAACAGGCTGAGAAAGAAATTAGGGAAATGACACCCTTTACAATAGCCACAAATAAAATAAAATACCTTGGCGTGAATCTAACCAAGCAAGTGAAAGATCTGTATGACAAGAACTTCAAGTCTCTGAAGAAAGAAATCGAAGATGATCTCAGAAGATGGAAAGATCTTTCATGCTCATGGATTGGCAGGATTAACTTAGTAAAATGGCCATCCTGCCAAAAGCAATCTACAGATTCAATGCAATACCCATCAAAATTCCAAATCAATTCTTCATAGAGATAGAAAGAGCAATTTACAAATTCATTTGGAATAACAAAAAACCTAGGATAGCAAGAACTATTCTCAACAATAAAAGAACTTCTGGATGAATCACCATCCCTGACCTCAAACTGTACTACAGAGCAGTAGTGATAAAAACTGCATGGTATTGGTACAGAGACAGACAGAAAGATCAATGGAATAGAATTGAAGACCCAGAAATGAACCCGCACACCTATGGTCACTTGATCTTTGACAAGGGAGCTAAAACCATCCAGTGGAAAAAGGACAGCATTTTCAACAAGTGGTGCTGGCTCAACTGGAGGTCAACATTTAGAAGAATGCAAATTAATCCATTCTTATCCTCTTGTATAAAGCTCAACTCCAAGTAGATAAAGGACCTTCACATAAAGCCAGATACACTGAAACTAATAGAAGAGAAGTTGGGGAAGACCCTCGAACACCTAGGCACAGGGGAAAAGTTTCTGATCAGAACACCAATGACTTATGCTCTAAGATCAAGAATTGACAAATGGGACCTCATCAAATTGCAAAGCTTCTCTAAGGCAAAGGACACTGTCAACATGACAAAACGGCAACCAACAGATTGGGAAAAGATCATTACCAATCCTACATCCGATAGGGGGCTAATATCGAATATTTACAAAGAACTCAAGAAATTAGACACCAAACAACAAAATAATCCCATTAAAAATGGGGTACAGAGCTAAACAAAGAATTCTCAACTGAGGAAACTCGAATGGCCGAGAAGCATCTTAAGAAATGCTCAACATCCTTAGTCATCAGGGAAATGCAAATCAAAACAACACTGAGATACTACCTCACACCAGTCAGAATGGCTAAGATCAAAAATTCAGGTGATAGTAGATGCTGGTGAGGATTTGAAGAAAGGAACACTCCTTCATTGTTGGTAGGGTTGAAAGCTGGTGCAACCACTCTGGAAGTCAGTCTGGCGGTTCCTCAGAAAATTGGACATAGCACTACCTGAGGACCCAGCTATACCACTCCTGGGCATATACCCAGAAAATGTCCCAACATATAACAAAGACATAGGCTCCACTATGTTCATAGCAGCCTTATTTATAATAGCCAGAAGCTTGAAAGAACCCAGATGCCCTTCAACAGATGAATGGATACAAAATTGTGGTACATTTACACAATGGAATATTACTCAGCTATTAAAAATAATGAATTCGAGAAATTCTTAGGTAAATAGATGGAACTAGAAAATATCATCCTGAGTGAGGTAACCCAATCACAAAAGAACACACATGGAATTTACTCACTGATAAGCGGAGATTAGCCCAAAAGTTTGAAACCACAAAGATTCAACTACCAGACAACATGAAGCTCATGAAGAAGAAAGAACAAGTGAGGATGCCTAGGTCTTTCTTAGAAGGAGTAACTAAACACCCAAGGGAGCAAATATGGAGACAAAGTGTGGGACAGAATCTGAAGGAGAGGTTGAATGGAGACCATTCCACCTGGGTATTCATTCCATGTGCAGTCACCAAAAATAGACTCCGATATGGATGTTAGGAAGGGAAAGCTGACAGCAGCCTGATAAGGCTGTCTCCTTAGAGGTCCCCCAGAGTCTGACATACCCAGAGGCAGATACTTGCAGCTAACCATTAATCTGATCAAAGGTTCCCAATGGAGAAGTTAGAGAGTAAAGTGAAGGCTGAGCACTGAGTGGAGTGGGAGGGGGAATTTGAGGGTGGGGAGGGGGATTGTGGGGTAGGTGGGTAAACACCCTCATGGAAGCAGGAAGAGGGGGGATGCAATAAGGTGTTCCTGGGTGGTGGGGGGAATGCGGTAAGGGGATAAAATTTGAAATGTAAATATTATATCCAATAAAAGAGGAGAAAAAAAGAAAAGCAGTTAGAACCAACATTCTTAATAAAATGTCAGCCCTCTTTAAAAAAGTATCTTGATACTAAAATTTGTTTTGAGAATTGCATATTGCAGAATGATCAGCCTTGGTGTATCTACTCAACAAGCAAGCTGGGCAGACCTGCTCAAACCTCTGAGGTCCTGGAATTCCTTCTGGAGGCAGTGAAGACACAGCATCAGAGGCTTATCAATTTACTCTTCCCCTGACTCCTCTTCTAATATCTCAACGCCCATAATCAGCTTGAAGAAGCCAATGAAGAGTCAGAGCCCCTATTCCCTGGGCTTGGGGACTAAGTTAGTAAATGTTGGGCTGTCTTTCTAGGGAAAAGTAGTGGTTTGTGGGATAGAGAGGATTAGCTAGGGTTTATTGCATAGCCATAACCTATTAGTAGAAATCTGTATAATTAGTATCAAGATGAAGATATAAATTCTTAAACGGCACCAATTTACTTTGATTACAAATATTAAGGTTTTCATTGGTACGAGCTTCTTATTGATATAAAAGTGAGATGAACATTGTTACTCTCATAAGCATTGTACCAGTATAACACATTTAGGAATACAAAGCTTAGACCCCATCCTTCTTTAACTTTTTTAACTGATTTGAGATGGAAAGCCTGTGAGGTAAGGGACTATAGCAAATTCATGGCTTGGAGTTTATTGTTAGGGTGTTTTCTATGTTTTATTTAGAAATAGCTGAGTGGAGTTAACAGACAACAGTCCAGATTACCTTACATGGATAGTTGGTTTTCAAAACATCAGAAATCCACAGAATTGATGTGACAAACATTTCTGTATGAGTGTTCATTTTGATTAGAGACCTGTCTGCTCCTGACAGCTTCTTGTCTTGGATTCTAAGAAGAAATTGAGCATCTTTGGAGTTACTCCAGTTGTGAGGAGACAGCCACTAGGCAAGAATTGCCTCTCTCTATCTACAGACAAATTACTGTCCAGAAAAGAATACACTTGCAGAATAGTCGACTGATTATATCTGCCTAGACAGAGTAATCAGCCCTTAATAATTCTGCATCACTAAGGTTTGTCAGATGATCCTGGGCCAGAAGGCAGAAGAACAGATGTTCCAACGTTTTGAAGTAGAGGGAGTGTCCAGGTGTTCAGAGGTCTCTATAAAGTGGCTAAGTTTTAGAAGCTATGCTTTGTGCTTCCCACAATTATAGTTAACTCAATCATTCTGGATTTCTGATGGGGTTGAAAACTTATAGCCTCATAGCCAATCCTGGCTATTTACCTTGAGAGAAAAGATTTGAGTGGATGGTCGTCAGCTGACATTCATCCTAAAGCCAGGTTCAGAACTAAATGTTTTATTTAGGATAGATGACAGAGGTTCTGGTTATTCAACAAAATAATGGACTGGGTATTAGGACTATCTTGTACCTCACTGGTACAAATTGGCATAATTATGCTCTAATTGTATTTTGAGAGAAAAGTTTCATTTTAACAGGAAGGGTGATATGTAGGAGGAGCTAAGGTAGGAGGAGTACTGAGAGGAAGAGTAGGAGTAAGAAGAGGAGGAGAAGAAGGTGAGGAGAAGCTAGGTGATGAAAGAGAGAAAGAGGGGGGAGACAGGGAGGCAGATGTTCATGTATTTCCACCAATCAAAGATAGTTGATATATCTAGGTTGGGTAGTGGGTTACACCTCTAATTGAGCAATACCAACTTTAAAGCCTTTGATTAACATTTTTTAAAAAAATGTATAAGTGCAAAAAGGAAAAGAGGGCATGGGATAGGGATTTTCTAAGGGGGGGAATGGGGAAAGGGGATGGCATCTGAAGTGTAAATAAAATATTCAATAAAAAATGGAAAAAAAGAAGAAAGGTTTCACTAAAGAAGTAGCACAAGACTATATTCTAAGGCTAAAACTTCATTTTCCTGATAATAAACCTGTAATTTTCAAAATAATGAAAGAAAATAAATTATTTGTCAATTAATATTCAATATTTAGTTTTAAATATTTATTGTAAATTACATAGTATAATAATCATTCTTAATTATGAAAATACAAATATTGATGTACATAATATATATAAATATTATATATTAAAATACATAATTTAATTTCTAAAATATAAAATTATAAATAAAATTACAAAATTAAGTACTTTAAATGAATATTTAATTTAACATGTTACAACAAGTGCTAGAGTGATCTCCCAGCAGATAAGGTTGTTCACTGATTAAATGGAAGACCAGAGTTCAGTTGTTAGTATGCACACAGTGAAAGAAAAGTTAATAGTCCTACAATTTGGGGGAACTTTTAATTTCTGAAAATTACATGCTAACTAAATATGAAATGCATTTCAAATATAAAAAAAAATTTCATATCATTATTTAAAAAAGAATACTATCCTATAGCATGATGATCATTTTTTAAGGACAAATATATTGTACTGTATGCTTTTGAGATACATTAATTATTTAATTATTAATGTTGCCTTTGTAGCACTTGGGACAGTCTTTCTGTAAGGGACATTTTCTGGTATGGACTTGTTAAATAATTCTTATGCAACTGCAAAATGTGAAAACATAAAATGGCCATATTCTTTATAAATGTAAAGCAACTGTGATAAAAATAGGTAAAACAACTTTCTTCCATGAAGTTCAATGGCAGTGTTTTAATGTTTTTTATATATTAATCAAAATAATTATTGAATACCTGTTTCAGGCTATGATGTTAGAAAAGTGGCTGTCTCTAAGTGATAAATAATTAGAATAACATGCTTTTAGCATGTAATCTTTTTATTCTGTTTTTGGATTTATTGTGGCACAGTTAAGCATATACCATCAATTGCAGAGTCATAGATGGGCCAGAATCTTAAAAACCAGAGCAAGGTTCCAAGAACTCCATGAGAAGCCCCATGAATGCAATGGTAGTATCCACTCATCTTTTGCCAACAGACTTGAAATTTTGCCTTAATTCAGTCCCTTTCAAATTTATTTATCTGGCCAGATGTCATTACAGTGACTACAGAGGAGGTGTCAACAGAAGAGTCTGAATCAATGGATATCTTGCCTATTCCTACTTCATAAGATAGCCATGAGCCAAGGGGGGGGGAAGGTTGTGGTTGAGTATATGTATCAATTATGATACATCTTTCTCATATTATGTTTTTATTAGTTTATTTGTTTGATTTTGGGTTTTCTGAGACAGGGTTTTTCTGTCTTGGAACTTACTCTGTAGACCAGGCTGGTTTCAAACTCCAAGATTGCATGCCTCTGGTGTATTTTTAAAAATTATTATTGGGATAAGGTCTTACTTTTCATGTCTTTATCTGGAATGACTCTGCATGTCAGAATGAGCTTCCTTGGGGATGCTCAGGGTAGTCTGCATGAGATGGATGCTCATAGCTATGTGTGCAAGATGATGTATATGAGCACTGGACCCTGATCTGTGGCTACACCACTACAGAACAGTAAGTATTTATCTGCCATAGTTATAGATGCTCAGGGAGAAGTTGACATTATGAGTTCTTCCCACTCCATGACAGGATATTTAGAATCAAGACCAAACTTGTTAAGTCTTCTAAAGCAGAAATTAATGGGTGGAAAACCTTTTGTCTGATACTTCTGAGTAAGAGATAATGATGGTCATTGGATTGAAATTGTGTGTGTCTAAAATCTCTCTCCATCTCTGTCTCTGTCTCTGTCTCTGTTTCTCTCTGTCTCTCTCTCTCCTTTTTTGTTTGTTTCTGTCTCTGTCTTTCTGTCTCTGTCTCTCTCTCTCTCACACACAAATATAATAAAAGTTAAGAAACTAAAATATGTTTACACATTTGATGAGTAGTTGCTTTGAAAATAGTATCCGGAGTTATGCTTGTGATGTTACCTATGGTTAGATTATTTGATCATATGTGCCAAATGCTAAATGCAATATTGATTCATCTGTTGTCATGTGAATGAGTTTATATGTAATAGCATCAAGTGATGATTAAGCATCATTGGCAGAGGAAGCAATTTCACAAGGAAATAGCTTATGCAAAAGCCTATCCTTGAATATTTTATCACTTCTAGGAAGAGTCCTTTCACATCTTTGGCAATTTTCTCTGCATTTGACTTTGAAATTTTAAGATCTGAAACTAAATGATATTTACCTTTAATATTTAAAGATATAATCATACCAAAAAGTAATTTACATAATATTATAATTTTGTTTCTTTAAATTTTATTGGTGACATTGGGCTGGTCTAGGAAAATAAATATGAGTCAATAAATACACATGATAACATTCTTTCTAGGCTCTGTCCCACAGTTGCCAACACATCCGTGTTAGTGAATGATTTATACTGAAGTAACAAAAAGACTCTAAAAATATTATTAGCCTTAATGAGTTTAAGTAACCAACCTATTCAAATTATTTCTTATGAAATGAAGATTAAATCATTTCAAGCAAATTTCATGACTAAATGTTCTTTAAACTGTATTAATGATTCAGCCAAACCTATTTTGGAATGCTTAAAATATTCGTGTTCCATATTGAAAATTCCGGGCATCAATCAATTTTCTATAATTTTAAAATCTTCTATCTAACCTTATTTTTTTCATTTAAAGAAAGAAACTTATATAGTAAATATTGAAACAAAACTCACCACAGGACAGGAAATAAGTAAAATAAATGCAAGAAATTATGGTTTCAAGAAAAAAAAACCTTGAATTCCATGTATATTTATGGAATTTAGAAAGCAAAGAATAATCACTATATATCTTGTGTTTAGGTAAAAAGACAATTTGTTATTTATATCAACAAGATTTATGGTGTTAAAAAAAATGCCATTGAACCTATCAAACACTACTGAACTCTGAAAGAGGCAAAAGATTAGCCCCAAGTTTAGACTGCTTGCTCATGACAATTTTTACATTCTTTTGGAATGCTAATTCTGCAGTTTATTTTCTGACCTAATAGAAAATTCATTCTCAGAATTCTATCACCCAACAACAGCATATCATTCCTTCCTGCTCATTGCACTGTCTTCTGTACTTGCCCTTGTCAGGCCATTGGGAAGCCGACAGCTAAGCACTACATCTCTGGTGTGAATGACTAGAACCATCACTCTGCTCTATATGCCTAGCTCCTCTCTGACTCCATTAGCACCTTTCAAATGTTTCTTAGATAATTACATAAATTGTGGAAAAGGATGAAAATTATTAAAACTAATCTATTAGCTGGCTTTGTTTCAAAATGTCTTTATTGTAAATGTATGGTGGGTTACCTTACAATTAATTTACAGAGAATCAAGGATGGCTTTTTATTCTCTTAACTTGTTAAACAAGAATGTGATGCTAGCCGGGCAGTGGTGGCACACGCCTTTAATCCCAGCACTTGGGAGGCAGAGGCAGGCGGATTTCTGAGTTCAAGGCCAGCCTGGTCTACAGAGTGAGTTCCAGGACAGCCTGGGCCATACAGAGAAACCCTGTCTCAAAAAACCAAAAAAAGAAAAAAAAAAGTGATGCTAATCCTAAATTTAAAATAATATTTTTACTGTTCACCATATTTCAGTAATTCTTGTGCAAAGAAATTTGATAATGGTCACTTACTTACTTATCTATTCATAACTTCATAAATCTCTTTTTTAAAAAAATAAAAATCAGTAATTTTAACAAATCATATATGAAAACAATTTTAATTTTTATTTGTAAGTTTATGAATGACTTTATAAAATTGAAACATATTTACCAGAGATTTCTATTTCTTCAGATATAGCCCCATGTTTTATTTATCCAATATCTGTTAATTAAGAGGAAACATTAGAGATAAAGATGAGAAGAAAAACACATAGAGAGAGAGAAAGATATAAGGAAAGAAATGAGATAGAAAATAAGAATAAAGTGATCACAAATGATGAAATAATATATACCATCTTTTCCCTTATTTTTTAGTCCCATGTGCTTCCTTTTGGTCTATATGCATCTGTCAATCTCAGTCCAAATCTATCATATTAAAAACATCAGAAATAGCCAACCATAGTGACAAATGTCTTTAATGTCAACAGCACTCAGGAGGCAGAGGCAGACCAATCTTTGAGTTTGGGGCCAGACTGGTCTACAGAGCAAGTTCCAGGACAGCCAGGGCTACACAGAGAAATCCTATCTTGAAAAATAAACAAAAGAAATCTGAAATGAATAATTAATATGCTTCACATTTCATGGATACTGTTAATATTATCATTGTCCTAACTCAATTTCAGGGCTGCTGGACTCTTGGTATGTGTCACTTGCCAATTAAACCTTTTCATAGTTGTCCATGGAGTGGAAACATCACATCATGATTGTACTTCCATAGTGCCTGTGGGATCACGAACGCTTGGGACATCTTGGAGTATATCTGAAAGATAAATGGAGATTCTTGTACAACAGGTAGCATGAGTCATCCTACGCTACTAGCCCTAACAGTGTGAATCACTTCACAAGATTGCTATACATCCTTATTATTCTGTATCACATGTTATTAGTCAGCTCCCACTCATTCATTATGAGCTCCTAGAAGGCCTCTAGAGGGAATATCCTTATCTATTGTTTTTTAAATGACAGTTCTCTCACAGAAACATAGTCCAGGTTAAAATAAAAGCTAGGAAATCACATTAAAAATATTCCTTCCTAGCACTTATTACAGATTTTTTATTAGTTAATTTAAAAAATTGTGCAATCAACTCTATTTTACTTATTTTAATTAATGGCATATTTTTAACTATACAAGTGAATTATATTGAAACATTCATTTATGATTTATGTATTTGTATCAATTCTCATATCAATTTTATCATTTTCATGACTTCATGTCACAATTAAATTTATTGACTGGTCATAGTCTCCTAATGTTACAAATTTACTTTAGTAATATGCATTTGGAAATTTGAGACAATTGTTTGGAGTATCAGTTATTTTGTTTATGGGTTGTGTAAAATCAAATAATTTTATATTTTCCCAATATGGTGGGTTTAATGATACGATGAAGTATATTTCCACTGTAATTTCAACTGGAGATTTTGAGTGACTTGGAAAATAAATAGCAGACATTCCAGACTACCATTTTACTCATGATGTGATCCAATCTGTTGACTGTCATTCACCGCTAATGTCACAAATCACTCTGTTACCTACCACTGGCTTCCATTCAGGCTGTCATTACTTCCTCTCAAATTTAGCAACCACTTATTATATAATTCAGTGGAGGGAAACCAGCACATCTAGAGCTTTCTCATTCGCTCATCCCTTTGAGTGACAGGACCCCTGATTTCTATTAGGAGTAGACTCATTTGTATGTAAAATAGACTGTAAAACCCAATTGCTTAAAAAAATAATAATTTAAAACAAACGAGGACCCAGGCAATTTTATTGAGGTGTCTATGTGTATGTTCAGGAGATTATGCAATGGCAAAGGAAACATGGAGGAACTGATGTGTGCATGAGTATTTTTAAATATTTGCAGATCTTTATCAACAATACATAATATATTTTTTTAAAAAAGGAATGTAAATGACAAAGGCTTCCAAGATGATTAGATTTTAAAGCTTGAAAGTAAGAATAATTGAAGTGACAGATGAATGTGTTTCTCTCGCTCAACTGCTGCAAAGAAAAATGCTTTTTTTTTTTTTAAACAGGGTAGCAAGTGCTTGGATGCTAACTGGCTCATAGCAAATAGCATACATAGTCTTTATTCACAGACGGTAGTTAGAATGTCGGGTAGCACGAATCCTCCATTTCTTCCATTTTAATATGTTTTCTCAGTCTTTTTATTCTATGCTACAATTTAGAAACCGGGTTCCATTTATCATTTTTGGAAACATGTGCCTCATCAGTAATAACAATAGACTTCAGTCTGCACCATAAAGCAACAGCAGACAAAGCTCAGGCATCAGAGTAATTCCCATTTTAGGTTTTGTTTGTTTGGTTCTGGTTTTGGTTTTGGTTTTGTTAGTTTCTTTCTTTCTTTTTTTTTTTTTTTTAAAGTTACTAATGGCTGTTTTTTTTTTTTTTTTTTTCTCAAGGCTCCAGTTTTAAAGAATTATCTCATCTGATAAGAGGGTAGAGTTGGACACTCTCTAACTGTAAGGCTTTATATTTTTGAAAGCTTTGGAATATAATGACCAACTATGAAAACAAGCTGAAATTTTGATCCCTTGAGGCAGAATGTGCTCTATAAAGTTATATCATTCTTTACATGGACATGTTCAGATATAGGATTTATTGTACATTTATTGTACCTTTCACAGTCTTCAAAATGTAGTGATACATTTGGGAAATGGAAATGAATGATTTTAATAACTAATTAACTGAGGTTTAGAAAATCTGTAAGGCAATACTTCCAACATAAATCTCAAATGGGGTATGAAGTAACAAGTGGATTCATTATAGGAAGTTTAATAAATTAAAAAAAAAACCTTCAAGCTTTTCAATTGGTGTCTCCTAAAATGGAATTTGTCTGATTTGAAATAGCTTTGCAGACTATTTTCCTGTGAATTAAAGACAACCCTCTTCACTACATCTGATAATATATGAAGGTGTCTCATTGCATCATATTTCTATGTAATCAGAAAACTGTAATCAGTTATCATTGAGTACCAACTGCATCTAAACATCAAATAGGCATCTGGTCACAACATTGCATGGAAATACTGAAGAATCATTTTCAATGTGTGGCTTGATTTTTCAGCCCTATAATGAAGGGTTCATGCCATTAATTCAAAGTATATAGTTGTTTCAAATTCTATAGATTAGTTACAGCTAACTAATCAAATTTTAATCCCTCCATGTTGATTCTCAAATCACAATTTGCAAGCATTGTTTTTGTTTTCACATATCTATGAAGTAAATGTGTAATGATTTAAATGTGTAAATGTGAAAAATTATGAGCAATTATAATTAAGTTAGCTTATGTTACTGTTTATGGTTTTGGTTGGGTAACCTTCCTACTAATGGGGCAATCTCTATAGGCAACTGATTAAATGGAAGAAAGCTTTTGACACATTTTTCTGTTAGGTTTATGGAAGTTCAAGGCTTAACTTCTGAAAGTACTGAATTAGTACTGAAACAATGTGGAAATTGTAAAGGAAAGTGAATAAACTTGCATGGGTAATATATAGAATATAGAGTTGTGTTAGTGGTCTCTGAATTCCCTTTGATAGCTTTGGGGAATATGAATTTATGTTGTCATGTGATAAATAGAACCAATAAGGAAATATTTTTTAATTTAGACCTAATTGACAATTATCAACTGAATAATAATCCCCGGTAGAGGCAGTGTAGATATTAATAAAGAAAAGTTCCTCTAAGCAAAAAAGTATGGAACATACTATCTGTCATAGATAGAACCCAGTGGTAATAATAACTAAAATGAGGTAGAAGATGTTTCTTCTGAGAGCAATGGTTACCTTTTCCAACTATGGTGAACCAATGGAAAAAAAATAAGTTAGGAAGAGTTTATTTTGACTAACAATACTTCAGAGAGAGTCCTTAGTCCCTGGAAGACATGGTAGCAGTTTACTGGAACAGAAAGGTGGACTATATCTTACCTTCAGCTGGAAATATGAAGCAGAAGACAAACTAAACGTGGGGAGATATTAATAACTGTCAAAGTCCTTCAGTGATGGTGGATTTCTAGCAAGGCACCACCTTTCAAGGATTTCATGACTTCTCAAAATAAATCCACCACAGACCATCAAGTATTAAATAAGTGAACCTAGAGAAAATGTTCTCATTCAAATCACCATTGTCAATACAGATAATCTGAACAACATAATCACATTCCAATTGCCACATATTTAATATGCCTCTTCTGCGGGCTGTTAGTGTAGCATGCTATTATATCATTATGGCCTAAGTATTATTCATTACTGTCTCCCCCATCAGATTTGGTAAAGAATTCTGACCGATATAAAAGTTAACAATGAATTTTTTCTAGGTGTACAGAATCCTAACTTTGAAAACTTCATTGATTCTAACTTATGTAGAACTGCTTCTTTTATTTTCTTTCATCTAAAAATCCCATTAAGGTTGGGCCTTTGTAGATCAGTGATGACTTGCTTTCAAGGAGTAGAGCCTCTACTGACTATCATTGCTGAACACCTGAGCACAGTTAGTTTTTATTCACCTTTATATCTGAAAAATACCTGAGTGCAATGCTGAAGAAAGAAAAGTTTTACTTGTACTAATTGCTGCAAGGATTTTGGATTACGGCCTGTCAGTTCAATTGCTTGGGATCTATATTAGAACATTCCTTCATAGTAGGAAATGCCTGAAGGGGCAATGGTGCTCCCTTTATTGTAGGAGAGAGAGGGATGGAGAATGAGAAAAGGAGGGAGGGATAGTGGAAGGCTAGAAGATACATAGATAGAGTGAGAGAGAAAGGAGAGAGAGAGAGAGAGAGAGAGAGAGAGAGAGAGAGAGAGAGAGAGAGAGATTATAAAGCAAAAATACAAGAACTAGATCCTAAGAACCCTTCAAGGATTCATCCATGACAATATAACTTGTTGAGGATTATAAAGAATCCCCATAATAAATTGTTGACAAAAAGTCTCAACTGCTTGACTACAATTGCCAGTTCCATTATCTGTTTTTTTTTAATTGGATATTTTATTTATTTTAAATGTTATCCTCTCTCCCCATCCCCCCAAAACTCCTTATCCTCTCTCCTAATTTCGCCCCAAAACCTCTTATTCCATCCCCCCTCCTACTACTTCTATGATGGTGTGCCCCGACCCATCCACCCATTCCCACCTTCCTGCTCTCAAGTTCCCCAACAATAGGGCATCTTGTCAGAAAAACTTAAGACAGGCTCAGTCTGGTTTATGCAATAAAAAAAAGGGAGATGTGGAGAGCTTTGAGGCTGCCTGGCAGGAATCTGACATTGGCCAAGGACAAAGAAATGGGCTGCTTGGAAAGAATCTGACATAGGCCAAGGACAAGGAAATGTACTGCAGGCAGGAATCCCACATTAGGCTTGAACAAAGAAGTAACTTCAGGCAGAAATATAAATCCTAGGCTAGAACAAAGAAGTAATTACAGTCAGGAATGTAAATCTTAAGCTAGAACAAAGAAGTAGGCTTCAGGCATGAAAATGACTTTGGCTAGGACAGGGAAGCAGGCTCAGAGACTTTGGTCAACCTGATAAGCACTTAGAAATGGTGATCATAGGACTCTGTTTATTGTCGTATGTGTTCTTTGACTATCTGGGTTTATTGTCTTGTTTGTTCCTTGACTATTTGTATCTATTGTATTGCTAGTTCCTCAACCTGGAATTGACCAATACTTCCACATAATTTAAACTGTATAAAAGCAAAAAAGGAGGAGGATGAATGGGATGGGAATGGGGTGTGGGAAAAGATAACATCTGAAATGTAAATAAATAAAATATCAAATTAAAAAAAAAAGAAAATCTAACTTGTTTTAAGCACAGTGTAACTCTTGGTTTTCTATCACTTCTCCAAAGCTTGAGGCACAAATGACCCAGCATTTGATAGGCAGTCCTCTGTGAAGTTTAAGATCTAAAACATTAACACCACTGTTCATATTATGATTGAGAAGTGGCCTTGTGTAAATGAAGTGAAACTGGCACTAAATGTGTTTAGTAAACAATAAGAATTATGGAACTGGTGGATAATTTCTAGATGCTTTGAAGAACAGGTGGGAAAAATTACAAGCTCAGAAATTTCATTTTCAGCATTAAAGGGCTGAGTAAACACCTAAGAAATTTCTGCATTTGGACCTAACAATACTTGGGTCTTGTAGTGGCATGCAAGTTCTTCTAAAAGTTTAAAATTGGAAAGAAGCCTTTGACTTTATGAGAAAGACTTTTATAACTTTCTCTTTGTTGGCTTCTAAAAACAAAAATCTGATCAGGCTATGTTCATTTCCATAGGGACGATATGACCATAAAGCTTTAGTACAGTTGACTAAAGCAGAAAGATATTCTAATGAAAACAAACAAATCCTATTTGTATTCTAATATTTATCACTTTAAAGCAATATTCATTGCCAACATCTCCAAGTGACAGAATCAATTATAACACCTTTGCAAAGTGATATACCTCTGCAATTGATGTACTGCATTATATTGTCTCTGAGATTTAATCTTCACTCTCAGGATATACATGTGCCTTATACAGGCAAACATACACAAACAAATATAGAACTTCACATTTGGCTCTCTGGAGAAAGCAAAGGACATGATGGAAAGGGTGAGAGAATATTTCATTATCTCAATGTAACATTCTCTATGGAGACAAGCAGTATCCCATATGTCAACTTGGGCGGAGGAAACACTCCCCACAATCCCCAAGGTGACATTTTTATTTGAATGTCTTAGAGGGGAGAAAAACATTTGGTTCATACTTGTTTAGATTTAAATAAAGCCAAATAGGTTAAAAGCCTGACTCTCCTCAGACTCTGAGGAAAGAGCAAAGGATGTCTTGGCCATGTGTAATGAGGAAATGGGTGCCCAGGGGGAAACCCCAGCTTCCTCAGATGAGACAGCAAGAAAATCTGGCAGAGACACACAGGGGAAATATGCCAAGATAACATATTTTCTCTGAGGAAACACAGTCTATAAGGAAAAACAATTTGAAATTGGAAAATAACTGAAAATAAAACCTGAAGCAGTCAAGAAACAAAAGGCAAGGGACATGAGATAGAGGAATGAGAGGCCAGTTCCATAATGAGAAAGGCTTGGCTCCATCTAAAAGGATGCTAATTGCTACCCTAGGTTAATCCTGGTAACAGTAATTTTTCTCAGTTCATGAGCAAAGATTTATTTTAAAATGAATTCTTGGTGATATAGATTAAATTATGTTTCTGTTAATCACAAATGCCATAGTAACAATGTACTTATTCTCATTGTCAATTCTAGTACAGATTAACATGTCACAATATCTACATGTCTTATGGTCTCAGAATTTCAAGATTCGCTTTTGTCTTTGTTACACACAATTAGTTTATTACTATAAATCAAGGAAAAATTAAGAAATCAATGGCCAAATTATAATGCTATTTTAAAGTATATCTGCTAAGTTTACTGTTCAAACATTGAAGCTATATTTAGAAGTGTTTTCTCAAAATAGCACACCTAATTCTCTACAAAGTATTGAAGTCATTTCTTGAAAGTATAAAATTTCCCCAAAAGGAATGGCTTCAGTGATTGCTTAGGGGACTATGTTTTTAAGAATTTAACTGAGTACATAATTTCACAGAATGATATTATAATAAGAAAAACAGAGGTAACTTAAACAGGTTTACTAGAATTTATGGAGCAATAAAAATTATTAACATATTTAAAGTAATACATTTCAAAAAGAACACTTCACTATAATATTTTGTGAAATTTAATAAATTTTCAATATTTAACAATGATACTCAAATAAGCCACTGAGAATGTATATGGAGGAAAGATTTTGCTGATATGTAAGTTACTAGCTATTAAATAATAGCAATGATAATGCTTTCTATTCAATAGGAAATGGCATATATTTAGAAATGTTAGAGAAATTTTATTTTTATTTTAACTGGAAAATGAGCAATATTTTTAGTTAGCATTAAAAACTGTTTCTTTCATTGTGAATAATTACAAGAGCAGAAAAAAAGACAGTGTAGCCATATTTGATTCCATTTTAATAAGTTCCAGCCTAGTGATTATTTTATACCAAGGATTATTGCTTAAACATAGCAGAAGGTGCCTAACCTATACAAATTGTGTTTCTTTCTAAATATATGATCTGAGATGACACATGTTCTTTTGAAACACTAACATCACCATGTCCTATGAGTTGGGTGAGGTCAGGCTGTGAGATGAAGACACCTATCTTTCTGCTGTGCACCCTGAAGAGTGTATAAAAAGAAGCCCCAGGAAAGTCACTCACTAGCCTCCTTTTTTTGTGGGCTCTGGGTCATTTGTTTGTTCTCTAAAAACTGATAGGATTAAGATAAAAATTCATCATTCCTTTTGTTTGTTTAAAATCTGTAAAGTGTAGATTCTTTCTTCTCTCAGTGTAATTTATATCAGAAACAGCGGTGGAACATTCCAAAGCCATTATCATTTTCTATAGCTTTACATGTCAGCCACCGGCTGAATATAATTGATGGCACACCAGCATTTTTAGGTTAGAAGTTTTGTAAAGAGGTTAACACCATAAGCCTTTTATTTCCATATCCCCCTTCTTTCTATGCATTCCAGCTGTGAGTTTTAACATAAAGATTATAAAATAAGGTTAAAATCGATCTAACATGACCTGGATAGAATGAGCTCATATACAATAAAATTCCTTCTTGTTGTTTAACCTATGACAATGAACAATCTTAAATTAGAACACTGCACTATGGACCCACCATGATTCAAAATGTCTGAGCTATTTAGCTCATGATACTTGCCTGAGAATGGGTGCTTTGGAAATGAGTCCTTTAAGAGATAATTAAGTTAAAATATGGCTGTTAGGAAAGGCCATGATACAGTGTTACTGACATCCTTATAGAAAGTGATTAGGACCCAGAGAGAAACTGGCTTAGCAGGAGCACACAGAAAAGACCACAAAAGGACAAAGGCAGCCAATGACAGCAACCTAGAGCATCATGGCAGGAAGGAGGGTAGGCAGAGAATTAAGTTATCTCAATTTCTCCCCCAGCGCTCTGTTTCTCTACCACAGACTTGAACATGACACTTGAAGCTAAGAAAGCACTTTCTCTTTATTTTATTTTCATCAGGATTTTTTAAAATCACACTGACACAGAAGACACTAAGACAGACACATAATGTTATGACTGAATAATAACTTTTATTCTGAAATATGATTTTCTAAATCCTTTATTAGAAGTCCAAATTTGAAAGTCAAGGTTGGTCTTGGTTTGTTTTTTCAGGTTTTAAGATGAATTGATCCAGGAAGCAACTAATATCTATCTCAGTAAGTAATTGGTAAGCAAATAATCTAACAAACAAACAGACAGATTTGACCAGCGAGTTATCTCATTCTTAGACCATCTTTTACAAAAAATATGTGAGGACCATTGAGTCTTCCTATGACAGGACTCACTGGGGAGTCACGGATTGATAAGGATGAGCTTCTCACTGGGAAGAGAAAAGACCGGGGAGTTGTCAGCAATGTTTAGTGACTCTCTGCAGAAATGTGCTACATGAAATAATTCTTCTAGAAACTATTGGTACACACATCACTGTTTAAATGCTATACATATTTGGTTTCTCAAGGAGGACTTCTGCCATATAGAACATACTCAAATAGATATTTTAGGCACAGAATCAAGAACTTCTACATACAAATGGAGAACTCATGTTTTGTGTTTGTGTGTGTGTCCCTATGCATATACTATTATGTTACAGGTGATTTTTAGATCTTGAATATTATTGGCAGTCCTGCTGTCAGTAAAGTCTGTGTACATGCTCCTTCATTGTCAGCATATAAGAGTGATACATCTGTATTTATTAAGAGTTTGATTTTAATTATCACCAACCTTTCATGGTTTAATTTGAGCTTTATTATTGATGGATCCTCTATCAGGTTCAACAATTGTGTCATGACATGTATTCCATATTTTAGTGATATAAAACAATACCACAATTTTAAAAATCATCTATATTCTACCAGTTTTTTTCTCTTATCTGTATAACCCTGTCAACCTCCTGCATTTTCACTGCATTTGTCTTATTGAAGAAAGTAATATAAGTAGAATATTCAATGTATAAAATTTTTTAATTCATCACTTTCACCTAATTATGTACAATTAAAGTTTTTGCAGCACAATTATAGTTATGTATATATGTATGTATGTATTTATTTTACTTACTAATTATTTACTTACTACAATATATATTCATTGCTTCCTGAGTTGAAAACTATGAAGAAAAATGATATACATATCTGTGAATGAGTTTTGGTGTAGATAAATTTTCAGTATATTTGAATAACTTACATAAAGATCAATTGCTCTATTATATAGTAATAATATTTCTAGTTTGGAAGAAATATACAAATTGTAATGTACCATGGCTATATCATGTAGAAAGTTTGCTGGCAGGAGTGATAGCATGTATCATTCTATATTTTGGTTAGTGTTGGTCTATCAGTGTTTGGAGTGTTCAGCATTCTATTGGACAAATACCAGGGCATGTTTTCAAACATTCATAAGTCTCTCATGAGATGTTTTTGAGCATCATTTTAGAAAATATCCGCCACTTTTATGTCTTACATGGTAAACATTTGTTGAAGTATTTAGCTTAGTTTTAAAAATGTAGTTTGTTTAGTTACCATTGAAATTCCAGGTTAATTTATAAATAATTTATAAGAACTGTATATCATAGATGCCTTAACAAAAGTTTTCTTTCAGTTTTGTTTTTGTTGTTGTTCTGTGGATTTGTTGTTGTTTCTGTTCTGAATTTTGGGGAAGATGAGACAGAAGGATCACCAATTAGAACATAGAAAGTTTCATGAGTATTATAGAGCAACACACTTATCTAAAAATTATGTAGTTGGAATCTATATGAAGAATGGAACATTAATAGAGTGCATTCGGGTAAGAGTTTCATACCTATAAGTGAAAATTGATTGGTTACTTGGGTCCTAACATAAGTGCATGAAAAGATAGTCCAGATCATGGCTTTCCTCCAGGGATTTCCATCTAGAACAAGCAACTGATGCCATCTGATAATGAGTATTACATATTCGAATTCCAGAAATGCTGATCAAAAATATGGACCTATTTCTGAATGGATAGTTATGGATGGGGAATTATAAATGTTGCAAAGAAAAAATATATGTATGTATTACTTAAAGCTATCTTAATCACATATGTAATATTTCTTCTAAGTAGGAAACCCCACTATGTATCTTCCTAAGTTAGTGTTTGGTGATACTGCTGCATCTCTAATATAGCTTATTAATACTTAATACAAAATTACCATTAGAAATGAGGATCAGTAATTCTCAACAACAGGAGAATGATTAAATTGTGACTTTGTCATAATTTTTTTTAAACTTTAATATTAAACCATCCTTACTTAGGGAAGGAATAACTCTGGCAACCCGGAGAGTGTTGGGTTCACCTCTTCTAAAATACCAATGAACTTAGTCATATGGAACAAAGTCAGTCTGGTGAGAGAAGAGGATTGGGCTGTGTCACTATCAAAGAAAATACGATACTGAGCTGTAAAGTTTGGAGCACTTGGGACTATTTCCAAAGCAAGGTGTCCATTAATGTCTTTTGTAGTGTATGTGAAAAACACGATGACTCCTAAATCTATGTTAGTGTAACCTGCATGTACATACAAAATTTGAGGTGTGATAAGGGGGTACTCTGCAAATTCCTTCTAACATCTCCAATAGCCAACTTCGGCCACTGAGCCATGCAGTCCCTGATTTAGACATTATTTATTAATAAGTAATTAAAATATCTAGTCATAGAATGTGGAACATGGTAGTAGGAGTCATATCAGAAAGACTATATATGATACTAAGGTTTATAATATGTTTTACTTAAATAGTCTGTGTTGATTATCTCCACATGGTATTACTAATATATTTATTGACTGTATTCTTTTATTCTTCATCCATCAAGGAAATTGTGTCTCTCTCTCTCTCTCTCTCTCTCTCTCTCTCTCTCTCTCTCTCTCTCTCTGCCTGTCTTTTGTTCTCTTCACTGATTAGTTTCTACAGTGATTAAAGTATGAGCATCTCTTAGAGGAGCTACTGTGTTTCATATCCCACTGGCAAAAAACATAATAAAATTCACTGGATATTAGCTTGGACAAAAATGCCTCAAGCATTTTTGAAGATCTTCCTCAATCTTCCAGCCCTCATCATATACAACTTTAGATAACATTTTTTTTCTTTATTTATTTGTTTACACTCCAGATTTTATTTCCCACCTGCCTCGGCCACCTTCTAACTGTTCCACATTCCATACCTTCTCCTCACCCCCTGTCTTTATGAGGATGTCCGTACCCCCATCCCTGGCCCCCCCACCTCACCAGAACTATAAACTCCCTGGGGCCTCCAGTCTCTTGAGGGTTAGGTGCATCTTTTCTTACTAAACCCTGACCCTGCAGTCCTCTGCTGTGTATGTGTTGAGGGCCCCATATCAGCTGATATATGCTGCCTGTTGGCAGTCCAGTGTTTGAGAGATCTCACAGTCCAGGTTAACTGAAACTTCTGGTCTTCCTGCAGGGTCGCCCTCCTCCTCAGCTTCTTCCAGCTTTTCCCTAATTCAACCACAGGGGTCAGCAGCTTCTGTCCATTCTTTGGGTGCAAATATCTGCATCTGACTCTTTCAGCTGCTTGTTGGGTCTTTTGGAGGGCAGTCATGATAGGTTCCTTTTTGTGAGTGTTCCATAGCCTCAGTAATAGTGTCAGGCCTTAGGGCCTTCCCCTGAGCTGGGTAACATTTTGGGCCTGTCACTGGACCTTCTTTTCCTCAGGCTCCTCTCCATTTCCATCCCTGCATTTTTTTTTTCCCAACAGGAACAATTATGGATCAGAGTTTTGACTGTGGGATAGCAACCCCATCCTCACTTAATACCCTGTCTTTCTTCTGGAAGTGGGCTCTACAAATTCCCTCTCTCCACTGTAGAGCATTTCATTTAAGGTCCCTCCCTTTGAGTCCTGAGGTCTCTCACCTCCCAGGTCTCTGTTGCATTCTGGAGGGTCCTCCCAAACTCTGACCTACCTAGGATGCCTGTTTCAATTCTTTCTGCTGGCCCTCAGGGTTTCAGTCCTTTTCCCTCACCCAATACCAGAAAGGTTCCTCACTTCCCGAAACCCCCATCTACTATCTCTCCCAGGTTGCTATTTCTCTCCCCACTTGTGATTGCTTTCTTCTCCTTCCCAAGAAGGATTGAGGTATTCTCACTTGAACCCTCCAACTTGTTGACCTTTTTGAGTTCTGTGGACTATATCTTGGGTATTCTGTAATTTTTTTTTTTGGGGGGGGGAGATAATATCCAGTTATTAGTGAGTACATACCATGCATTTCCTTTTGAGTCTGAGTTATCTGACTCAGGATGATATTTTCTAGTTCCATCATTTTGCCTGCAAAACTCAGGATGTCCTTGTTCTTAATAGCTGAGTAGTATTCGATTGTGTAAATTAACCACATTTTCTGTATCCATTCTTCTGTTGTGGGACATCTGGGTTGTTTCTAGCTTCTGGCTATCCCAAATAATTCAGCTATGAACATAGTGGAACACATGTCCCTGTGGCATGTTGGGGCATCTTTTGGGTATATCCCTAGGAGTAGTATTGCTAGGACTTCAGGTAGATCTATTTCCAATTTTCTGAGGAACCTCCAGATTGATTTCCAGAGTCCATTTTATAAATATTTGAATTTTAGATATAAGAATTTCATTAGTATACATAAACTATTAAAGATTTAATCTTCACTCTGCATGGGTACTAACAGAAATAGATTTTCTCACTGAATTCCTATCAATATATGACAATACATTAATGGTTAGTATCAACAGTCAAATGCTGGGCATCATTGTTTGTAAACAGTTGTCATTCAATAAATACAGAGACACAATTGCTTGCCACATTGCTTAATCAACTTACATTGCTGTATATACTATGTTTTCTTTGGAAATAAAGCCTGCTTTCAAATGTGGCAAGTCCTTTAGAGCACACAAATGGATTAGCATAATAGCAACACACTATTAACAACTTTGTCTTTACAAGTTCTATAAAATGAACTTAACTTCAAATGTTCCTAGAACATATCAATCTAATTCAGGACTCTACCTTGCAAAGTGTGGTGAGAGGCTTACCTCTGTGATCTTACCAATCAGAATGAAGATGCAGGAGGATTGCAAGTTCAAGACGAGCCTGGAATACCCATGTATGACCTATATGAAAATTAGAAATGAAAGAAGGAAGGAAGGCAGGAAGAAAGGAAGAAACATAGGGAGGAAAGAAGGTAGGAGGGAAGGGGACAAGAAGGGAGGCAAAAGAGATAGGGAGGGAGAAAGGAAGGATGAGAAGGAGGGGTGAATAAAGGAAGGAAGAAAACAAGAAAGGGAGGGAAAAAGAAGAAAGAAAAGACAAAGTGAGGATGAAAGAAAGGAAGGAAAGGGATAAAATAAGGAAGAGAGGGAGATAAGAAGAGGAAGGTAAGAAGGGGAAAGTAAAATAAAACAAAAGATAAAATTTTTATAAAGTAAGTAGAGCTCCACATGTCAAAGTGCATTCTAAAATTAAGCAATTATACTTTAAAAGAAATAAATATATTATCAAAATTGATCAAATGTGTGTACCTATCATCTCTTATGTGGTATAGTGCTGAAACTTGCCACAAACCTGGGCATGGTGATGTACTCTGATGGTCACAACACTCCAGAGTCTGTAGTTAGATATTTACACAGCCCAGATCACTTATTAAAGCTGCCTGTAAAACCAAACATAACCAATAATAAAAGCCAACCAAACATGCCAAGACACAAAATACCAAGAAGATTCAACTGTGAATATTTAATTGGAACCATAGTCAAATTTCTCAGTTGTGTTTGTTCAATGCATTAAAAGTAGTCTAAGAGGAAGAAAATATATTAGTATCACATTAAGGAAATGTATCACATTAAGTATCACAAGTATAATAAAGTATCATAAGTATCACATTAAGGAAATTGGATTAGCTGCTGGACCAAGAGTGACATTAAGTTTGAATCCCTACATCTCTCCCCATGTCTTCTGTTTGTCTGAAACATATGGTTTCTATGGTTTCTGTGTGTGTGTGTGTGTGTGTGTGTGTGTGTGTGTGTGTGTGCCTATGTTTCCCTGACTGAACTCTGTCTGCCCTCATCAAAGAATTTTGCTCTGCCTTTTTTTGAACAGTATAAGAAGTATCCCATTAAGGACGAATGAGGAATGCATTACTGAAATTTTTAAGTGTGTTTTTCAAGTGTTTTAATCACTGACTCCAACTGATCACACTAACTCACCTAACAGTATTGTGAACATACCATCTGAATGTAATGTCTACATGCTATTTCCAGCATTTGTGGTAAACATTTGCATATGAAGTCACTTTTGTCTTATTTGTTATTTTTAAACATTTGGTTTCCATAGTCCATGTAGATACACATATGTGTAGCATTCTGGGTGAGATGCATGTAAGAATACAAAATTTAGGATTATAGTGGTTTGGGTTATAAAGATGACTATAAAAGAGGGCCAAGGCAAATAAAGTTGGATGTTAAATAGTTCTCTTAAAGGAAGGTTAAACAAACATGCAAGGCATGCAACAACTTATCTGAATAAGTCGTAAGCCTTAAGTAAACTCAAGCTATAACATTAACTAGCCATTAAGGTCCATCAAAAGCTCACTCTCTTAAGATATAAGACATATTTCCATTAAATGCATTGCGCATTCAACTTCTTCAAAAAAGTCTTGTGTATGAGTGGCAGATTGTGTAATCAAACATTTATGAGTTATGCCCCACTACATCTGTTGTGACTCTATACTGTAGATACTAAAAACTTGAATAGGGACACAATGCAGCCTTCATTTATACTATAACATACTTCTTTTAGGAGCAGAACATATGAGAGTATGCCTAGCTAAGACTCCTAGCAGTAGGGGATATGGAACCTGAAATGGCCATCTTCTGTAACCAGGCAAGACTTACAATGGAGGGAAGGAGATACCAACCCACCTACAAAACCATTAATTATCAATTTGCCCTGCCTACAAGATGTGCATGGGTAAAGATGAAACAGAAATTGAACGGATAGCAAACAATGACTGGCCCAACTGGAGACCCATGCCATGAATGAGAGCCTACAACTGACACTATTAATGATATTCTTCTATACTTTAAAACTGACCTAGCATAACTTTCCTCTAAGATGTAGATGGAGAAAACAAATACAAAGACCCACAAGCAAATATTAGGCAGAGCTCAGGGAATCTTGTGAAAGATGGGGAAGAAGGATCGAAGAAACACAAGAGTCAAAGACACAATAAGAAAATCTACAGAATAAATTAACTTGGGACAATAGGAGCTTATGGAGACTGATCCAGCAAGCAAAGAGCATGCATGAAACAGACCTAGGCTCCATACATATTTGTAATAGATGTGCAGCTGGATCTTCATGTGGGACCACCTAACAACTGGATAAGGGTCTGTCTCTGACTCTGATACCTTACTTTGGTCTTTTTTCCTCTAACTGGGTTGCCTTCTCTAGGCTCAATGTGAGAAGATACACCTATCCCTACTGCAACTTGATATGCAAAGAGGGTTGATATCCATGAGAGGCCTCCCATTCTCTGAAGAAAAAGGGGTGACAGAAGGAATGGAGGTGAGAGGGAGAGACTAGAAGCAGAAGAGGGAGGGGAACCTTTGATTGGAATGTAAAGTAAATATATTAATTCAAAAATATAGAGAGACTTCTCAGTTTTGAATGAAAGTTGATGAAGTGCTCTTCTGTCTAAAGAGCTGAGTGGATAGATTTGCATTGTCCAAACTGAGGACATCTGAGTGGATACCACATTGGACGTTATTGCCTCTGGGAATTACATATCTAACCTTTGTTGTCTCTGGAGATTGGTCTCTGGCAAGTCTTTCACTGCAGAAAATATGGTAGACGTTTGAAATATCTTATGATGGCTGACACGTTCAAATGACTTGGGTATGGATATGACCTTTACTAGAAGTTGCATAATTGCCTCTAGGTACTGCTTTTATGATGAACCCCTGTTAATCCTTGTCCTGATTAGGTTTTCTTGTTAACTCAAAACAACCTAGTAGAAGAACATGTCAGTTGAGATGTTTTTCAGATCAGGTGGCCTGTGCCCATGTTTGTCATAGTATCTTTATTGATGGTTGGCGTGGGTGATTCCAGCCCACTTTTTATGGTGACCCAACTTAAGCAAGTGGGCTTGGGCGACATATGAAAGCTAGCTGAGCACAAGCCATATATCAAGTAGTAATTAGTAGTCTTCCAATGTTTCCGCTACTGTTCCTTCTTGAATTTCTTCCATGACTTTCCTCAATGCTGAACTATTTTATGATGTCCTCTAATATGTTTTGGTCAGTATTTTGTCATACAAACCAATGTAGATCAATTCTCCACAACTGTTCTTATCGACTCATATATTAATGTGTGACTTTCTAGGAGGCTTGACTTTAACTTTCCAACTTTCATCATATAACACTTTTTTCTTACCACAAACTGACATTAATCAGGACCTCTAGAAATAATTATGTTTTATGACCCTCTTCAAGAGCCCTAGGAAGGCTTCTAGAAAGCACCTCAAAGGACAAGAATTCTGTGAAACACTCATAAGGAATACCTTGAAATACAATTTTCAGAATTGATGTGTAAAATTTCTAGTTAATAGGTCTTTAAAAACTTTGTTTTACAAACAAAAAATGAATTATAATTGTCTTACCCTTTGCACCAACCAACCAGATATAGATAGTTTTGTAATAATTGATGCTCAGAATGTCAAAGAAATTGGTTTTTAGCAAGACCAGATCACATCTGAGTGCAGTCAGTATCCTATAATATGATAGTTTTATGATTTTTTATAAAAGTATGTTGATACATGACTTATTATTTAAATTGTTTTAGAGTAAACACAAAATCATATTTCATTTATTTTCTAAAATATGAGCTAAATTAATCTTTCCCAATAAAATTGAGACTGGTTTTATATTCAGGCCAGTATTTCTCTAAACTGAAATCCAACTGCTATAAAATTAAGTAGTTTTGTTTGTTTGTTTGTTTTATTTTATGTATGTCTTTCTGGAAATTGAATCAGGAACTAGAGAACCATGGTTCACTGAAGCTATGTGGTTAACCATGACATCTTTGTAATGGCAGTCATTATTACTACCATGATCATTATGATTATTGCATCTTCTGACATGATCACAGTTCAGTTATATCATAAGATGAATTGAAACGAAATCAGTAATTCTTCAGTAAATATACTCAGTATGCAAATCTCCATTATTTTTATTAAATGTATTTTGTGGAGCATACGTAGAAATAACCTAGATGAAATCTTTTTAACTTTGTACACATAATCTCTAAAGTCATTAAGTTATTTTACAAGAAATTTTCTCCTACAAAATTAGTAATGTTTTTTTCTTTAAGCATATACATAGTACTTCAGATAAATTTTAAAATTTGTGTGATGCAATTCATTGTTTGTCATTATGAGTGCTTGTAAGTAATACTTTTACAACTTATGCCACAAATTAATGAGTGCACAATCTTGTCCAAACTCAGTCGTTTTTGTTTGATATTAAAAAATATGGTAGTTCTGAAGTCTTTTCATTTGTTTTTTCCTTCTCAGATTTGTAATGCTCCAATTTACTGGGATAATCCACTTCAATGTTCATAGATCTGAAAGAAAAAATCATATTTGTACCTTGTATGCTATCTAGAAAACGGTAAAGCGTGTGTTAGATGTCATGCGAAAGCTAATATTTCAAATAATGATTATCTGTGAATAAGATTTTCCATCATTCCTCCATCAAGCACTTTAAGAGAAGTTACAAATTGGCATTGTACCTGTATTTAATGTTTGTGCTCAAAACTATGAATCCAGACAGTATTTTAAAACATTCATCTGAAGCTTACAGTGTAATCAGTTCTAAGAGCCAGATGTTCATTCTTTGCAGTAAGGATATAATTGACAGTTAACTTGAAATCTTGCACTTATCCTCAATTGTTTCCCAAATCCACAGTGATAATGAGGAACAGGGTAGCAAGACCAATTTCCTGCTATGTGCCATATCACTTTCCGGAGAAGTCACAGCAAGAATTCAAAAACTGAAGCAATTATAGATTTACAGGCACAAGCCTTCAGTATCTAGCCTTCACTTAAAAAGATCAATGGGAATCCTAAGTGAACCCAGTAAAGAACAGATCTTTGAACCATATCTTTAGGTCAAAATTAACATTATCCATTTCTGTGCTGACAGCTGTAATTGGAAAAACTATTCTAACCAACATTCCTGAAGTCATGTCATTTTCATTGTCTTTGGAAGACACGGAGAAGACAGGTGCATCCACTGAAAACAAGAAGCAAAAAATAATTTACCAGAATGATAACTGCCTGTCACAGAAGCAGAAACTTGTTATCAGGGAGAAATAAGTTGAACTTAGAGGATTTTCTTTTAATCTTTAACCCAGTGGAGATCAAAGGGGAAACATTTCCCAGGGGCACCTTTAAAAATACAATTATCTTGACTTGGATTTTCTCTCGAACTATTCTGACATATGTTATTATCCATTTACATAAAATAGTATTTTTCTCCAACTTTAAAACAAAACAATCCATGATAGTTTTAACCGGAAAACTATTTCAATCCTGAGAAGTCTGATACTTACCACTGAGTATTAACTAAAAATAATCATTAAATAAAATCTCTATTATAATATAACAAACTCCTTTTAGTTATATTAGTGAATTAGTTAATGTATCTCATAAAATTTATCAAAAATGCACATTAAAAGTCAAATCCTTTATAATTGGAAATAGGGCCTAATATATAAGATAAATTATTAAATCTGATTTTTTGAGTCATGATTTAGGATATCTAATTAATCTTAGACAAAATGCTGTAGCATTTTTAACCACAACATACGACTTGACTTTTGCATTGCTATTAAATCAAATTTGGTTCTGGAGATTTACCATTCAATGGTTAGTGATCTCTTGTCAAGAGCACTCAAGTTACTTGTGTACAACAATCTAACAGGACTTTAAAGGAAATACTCGTAGGGATTACTTGCCTAGTCCCAAATGGTGGACATGGGACTGAAGAGAGGCAACTAGCCATGTGGCAGACATAGAATAGTGTAAATGGGTTAAGTAAGTTATGAGTTAGCAGGAACATGCCAGCTTATGAACTAGGCATTTAATTAATTAACAATAAGCCTCTGAGTTGTTATTTGAGAACTGGAGTGCTGCTGGAAAAGCTCACATTACATTTTTTAACTGTTCATGACTGGACAACCATACTTTACATAGATGACCTAACAGTATGTGACTGACTGCTATGCTTTGATTTGAATTGTTCTAAAAATTTTGTAACGTTTTTTTCTAGTCCCAGTATAACAGAGTATTAGGTATGGATCAACTAGATACTTTCATCATTCAATCTTCAGAAAAAGGGCAAAATGATTTTTATAAATGTAATTTTAAAAACTAATATTTATTGATGTTAGATCAATATTTTTAATATAAATTATATGAGAATAAGTTTTAAAATATAAAACCTAGAATATTTCCCTCAAACATCTCTAAGTAAATTATACAAATGTGCATGCACAAATATATCCCACTATATTAAAAAAAAAAAGCTAAACAACTGAGAAAATAGTAAATGTCAAACTGTAATGTAAGGCAGATGTTCATGTAAACAACATAATTACAGCTGAAATAAATCCAACAAATAAAAAAAATGCCTGCTCATATATGACAATGGTTAAGGTTTTGAAAAATAGAAAAAGAGGAGAGTTAATTTTTTTATAGTTGTTTTGATTATAATACCCAAATTATCATTTATTTCTGTTATTTGAATGATTTTTATACTAATTATAAAATTCTAAACATAATTTTTTAAATTAAAAAATTTTTTAATATTGAAAATTTCTGTCACACCATCAACTTTCAACAAAGGCAAACATTTACAAAGTTTATTCATAATTACTTTTTTGTTTGTTAGCTTGTATTTCTGTTTTTTGTTTATTTTGTTTTTCTTGTTTTGTTTTTCCCTCAGTCTCTCAACCAAAAGTCATGCCTATCCTCTGGATATGGTCTCTACAGGTTCTATCTCTGCTTTGTTGGATATTTCAGCTGATGTCATCCCCATTGGTCGTGGGAACCTCTTGCTTCCCTGGCATATGGGACTTCCTAGTAGTTTCCCTCAATTCCCCATCCCTAATGCTATATATTTCTGTTCAGTCTCCTGACCCTCTGTACTTCCCTCTTGCCTCAACCCATACCTGATCCTGCCTTCCTTTTCCCCTTCTCCTCCTCTCTCCCTCCCAGGTACCTTCCTCCCTCTACCCCCCATGATTATTGTGTTCCCTCTTCTAAGTAGGGCTGAAACATCTACACTTTGGTCTTCTTTCTTTTAGAGCTTCATATGGTCAGTGGGTTGTATATATGGGTATTCTGAGCTTTGGGGGTAACATTCACTTATCAGTGAGTACATAGCATGTGTAATCTTTTGTGCCTGGGTTACCTCTCAGGATGATATTTTCTAGTTCTATCCATTTGCCTAAGAATATCATGAAGTCATTGTTTTTAATAACTGGATAGTGATCCATGTTACTTTTAACAGGAAAACCATTTGAATCTTGAGAAATGATTATTTAATTATCGTTAAATAATATCTCTATTTTAATGTAACAAACTCCTTTTAAATACATTAATGAATGAATAAATGTATTTCATAAAATATATAACAAATACATATTAGAAGCCAAATTTCTTTATTTAGTGACCTTATTTGTGATAGCCAGAAGGTGAAAACAACCCAAATGTCCCACAACAGAAGAAAGGATACAGAAAATGTGGTTCATTTACACAATGGAATACATTTTAAAAAAAAAAATAGACTCAATTATTAAGAACAAGGACATTCTGAGTTTGGCAGATAAATGGATGGAACCAGAAAATATCCTGAGTGAGGTAACTTAGACTCAAAAGGACATGAATGGTATGTACTCATTAATAAATGGATATTAGCAAAAAATAAATTACAGAATATCCAAGATAAAGTCCACAGAACTCCAAAAGGTCAACAAGCTGAAGTTCCCAAGTGATGACACCACATTCCTACTTGGGAGGGAGAAGTCAACCACAAGGGGAGAGAGGAGAACCTGGGAGGGAAAGGGGAGAGAGTGGAGGGGAGATGGGAACATGATCTGGTATTTGGTGAGGGAAAAGGACTAAAGCCCTGAGGGGCAGCAGAAAAAAATGGAAACAGGCAACCTCTGGAGGTAGGAGACTAGGGGTGGTGGGACCCTCCAGAATGCAACAGAGAGACCTGGGAGGTGAGAGATTCTCAAGACTCGAAGGCAGAGACCTTAGATGAAATGCCCTACAGTGGAGAGAGAGAATTGTAGATCCAACTTCCAGCAGAAAGACAGGGCATTGAGTGAGTTATGGGGTTGCTATCCCATAGTCAAAACTCTGATCTGTAATTGTTCCTGTCTGAAAGAACTTCAGGGATAGAAATGGAGAGGAGCCTGAGGAAAAGAAGGTGCAGCGACAGGCCTAAAGTGGGATTCAAGTCAAGGATAAGCCACAAGGCCTGACACTGATACTGAGGCTTGAAGCTCTACAAAACAAAACCTATTATGGACTTTCCCCCACCCCCCAAAGCCCCAACAAGCAGCTGAATGAGTCAGATGCAGATATTTGCACCCAACGAATGGAAAGAAGCTGCTGATCCCTGTGGTTGAATTAGGAAAAAGTTGGAAGAAGCTGAGGAGGAGGGAGACTCTGTTGGTAGACAGCAGCCTCAATTTACCTGGACACCCCCAGATCTCTGACACTGGATCTCCAACCAGGCATCATACACCAGCTGAAATGAGGCTCCCAACACATATACAGCAAGGAATGCTGGGTTGATAATCATCTACAGGTAAGGAAGCTGTTCTGATAAGAACTGAAAGATGCATTCTTTTGTGAGTATAAACAATGCATTATTAAGTGTCAATTCAACAGTTTTGGGTCAGAAGAATAAAAGCTGTAGTTTCTTCCCTGTGGCCTATGGACTGCCTACCTGTAGGATATTGACCCCAATATTGCTGCCAGTTATGAGTTTTTCTCATGTAGAAGGAGCCTTAAATCTAATCAGAAAGTAGTTCTTTAACCAAAATTGACTTTCCTTCTTCTCATAACTGTAAGTTGTCAATAGTTCTTAAATTAGGGGTGGGACTTTGTACTTATGACACCATTCAAATGCCAGGGCTTCTGTCTGGGTTGAGATTGTTCAATCCAGACAAAACTGCTGCTTCTACAACGTCACTGACACTATGTCATTAATGAGCAAGTCTTCTGTTGGTCATTACTGAAACTCTCAAGAGTTTTCTGTTTGGTAAAAATTAATTTTTTTTTCTGGTAGTGTTTATAGCACCATATAGCTCATGTCTACCCAGCAAAGATGAGGGTTACAAGTCAGCATTAAATTGCTTTTTGTGTTCTGTGACTCAAGTATATGGGGCTATTGTCAAGTTCTTGAGGGTAACCAAAAACACTGGCAATAGTCTGTAATCTATGGATCTATGGCATCTCAGTGGCCAACTACAAAAGAGTCAATCCATTCAAAGTGCAACGCATTTTGTCAGCCTTTGATATTAGTAGGGATTTAGTTACTCCATCATCATCAAACACTTTTTTACATATGTATATGTGCATGCTTTAGGAAGTTTCTACATTAATAGATTTCCACATGTTTCTTTTGAGAGGTCTTTAATGTCAGGTATCACTATTCTGCTTGGCATTAAAAGTGGTGTGGCTTTTTATATTATAAATGTTATGAATGAATGTCTAAATGTAATAAAAACAGAGTATTTGAGGCTACAGGGCCTTCTCATTTATCTAGGCATCTAAACCAAGTAACTACACATAGTAAAGTACATACCATAGTCTATGCTTTCATATTAAATATATACAAATTAAGTCTTTCTGTCAGAAAGTAAATGCTTTCAAATAAATGTTGAAAGGACTTGATTCGCTTATTCAGTTTTAAAACACTACCAAAATGCAGTAGGAGGTCTCAGTCGTCCTCAAAAAAACTTAACGCTTAATTACATACAAACTTCTAATAAAAATGAATATAAAACACTAAGAATTAAGCACTGAAATTTGAAAATATCAAGATAAAAGAAATCTTAGTCTTAATTTTTTCTTTAATATTAAAATATATAAACCATATTTTATTAGCATTGCTATTCTGTAATATCTGTAGCTAGTAACTCTCATTATGAACACAACCTGATGCATTCTCACAAACTGAATATAATTATGTGACTAAGATGGATCAAGAAACAAAGCCTTTTGAGCTATTTCCACTGTGCTCACCATGCCTGGCATGGACAGTATTTTTCTAACTGCAGCTTTGAGACAGGACATCATAGCTTTATAATATAATAATTAATTTTGAAATGATTTTTGATTATTTAGAAGTTTAATTTTCAGTAAAATGCTGTCATACACTCTTCACTGAAAGTCCTTGTTTGTCAAACTGCCAATTGTTCTTCATCTGTATTTTCCATCTGATCCATCTCTTCCATTTATTTTCCTCCTTTCCTCCTCATATCTACTAAGGAAGCATGTACCAAATGTGCACTAATGGATTTTAACTATATATATATATATATATATATATATATATATATATATATATATATATCACATACAGAAAGACATTCTCATATATAACAATCAAATGATTATCTAAGTTCAGAAATTAACCTTGATGTTGAAAGAACTGTAAATGATCCTATTGGCTTCCAAGTACCATCTACAAAGAGTAGATATGGATTCTCATATTTTTCACTGAAAATTCTATGCCTCTTCTATTTGCCTCTTCTGTTCCAGTGAGATTTCTACTTGAATTTAATTGATACCACTTTTATATACTGTATACATGTTAATTTTGAGGATCTTTTGTCCTGCAATACAGTCATATATTTATTTTATATTGATTAAATTAATAATCAATTTTCAGTTTTCTCAACAACGTAGAGAATAAAAATTCTTTTGCACTATTCTGTTGGTTTATCACTAAGGGTATACATTTTTCAGGGAGAATTTCTACCCATATGAATTTAAGTTCTGAAAAAAAAAAGCTTTCTTCCTTATCTCTTTAGATAGCTAAGCTTTTTTCCAACTGAAGGATTCTCTTCAGATATGTGATTCCTAGAGACCTGATTTAATGCTGGACTTTCATTTCCAATTCTCTATTTTAGACAGGCCTAGGCCTTATCTATTCTCTGTCTTCCTCTGGCTGCATCAATCCCAAATTAAACCTAACTCAACAGTTAGCTATCCATTTCTTCTATATGGCTGACTCATCTGTTTTCCCTGCTTGGCCCTTCTGAACATAAATATATATAATAGAAAGTTTAGGTCATCAGCTATCATTTCTCATTTTTTTGCAGCAGTTTGTATCACTTTACATACTCACTTTTGTTTCTTAATGTATTTATTTTTAAATGTATAGCTCTCATCCTATAAAATTAAAGAAAATACTCAGAAAAAGTCAATTATATCTATATCAATGTTCTTTATGAAATATTTTTTAGAATGTTTGATGATTGCTGTACAACTAGTATCTCTATTCTTTCTTAAACTCATAGTAACACAAATTTTACATTACTTTTCAGCAAGTCCTCTAACAGCATTTCATGAGAAACTCCAGCCTTTTTTCATATATTCTGTGTAGCTTTTGAGTATTGTAACATAAAATCAGTAACTCTTCATTATTCAAAAGAAGTATTTGCTTCAAAAAACAGTAATTGAAAGTACAAAATTGAAAATAAAGAAATATCATTTATAATATATATGTCAGTAACTCGTTCACTCACACACTACAGAAACAATATACTCACCTAAATTCACTTTCTTGTCTCACTAGAAAGTTGCCTAAAGGCCATCCTCATTTAATTTCCATAAATGATAGCACAGGAACATAAGATAAATTATAATAAACCATATGAGCTATATGGATACAATTTTATATAAACATATCAGGGATAGATTTGTTTAATAAGAAAATAAAGCAACACCTGAACTCTTGCTAAGTCTGAACTGAGTTATTCAACGAAGTGCTAGAAATATACAAGAAAAGAGAAGTACAAAAGGGAGATATAGGTGGAGGAACTGTATGATGGGGGTATGGGGGTGTGAGGGGTAGTGACTAGGATATAAAGTGAATGAATAAATAAATAAATAAATAAATAAACAAATAAGTGGAGGGGAAAAAGTAAAGTTAATGGAAAACACTCTGATTTTTTTCTGAATATTGAAACTAAATTCATTTTAATGAAGTTCATGCTTAATATTTTTATCAAGAAATTGAGCTTCCAGAAATGATCTTAAGAAAAATATGTGTATGTATTTCAGTGAAAATGATTACTGGTGCGACATCTTTCAATTTCTGATCATTTGTAAATCACCAAGGTTTTATATTATTCTCTTCCTGGGCGTATAAATATGCATATATTACATAAATATTTATGTAAGGGAATTTATCTAATATTGTTGTATCAAATACATATATAACTGTATATTATATATATGTGATGTGTATATTTATAAAAGATTTCTGTTTTTATTAAAGCATTTATTATTCATTAATTCAGTAAATTTTCTTTAAGTACATTCAGCAAAATGAAATATGTTATTTTACATCTGACCTAATAATCAAACATAACAGACTCAAATGGTAATATAGTAACTTCGGGAATATTTGAATTAATGGTTTAAAAGCCTTGCTTTTTCTTTCTTGAACAGTTTAAAAATTTTGTGAAAAAGAGATACATAATAAGTCAGCATGTAAAACAAACAAACAACAAAATCCTGTGGATTTTTCCTATTGAATAATTTCTCCTCAGAAATCCATGATTTTATTGTTTCTGTCCTGCCTTACATCAATCCATAGGTTTAAACTTGTTCCTAGACTTACAATTCTGTTGAGTGTCACTCAAAAATGGTTTCCAATAACAGTTGATGTTTCTCGGCTATGTTTTCTGAGATCTAGATCCTTTAACAGTAACGACGACATTAGGATAGGTGTGTTCCTTTTCCTATGCCTGGCAATCTCTTTTCCTGCTTGGTTCCTGGGAACCTTGATAAACCATGGGCTGGCACATGAGTTTAGAGCCTCCAGCTGTGTGATACACACACATTCATCTTTTCCTTACAATGTCAGCATTACATATCCACAATACTCTTGTTTTTTCCCAGAAACAAAGTATGCTGATGATAAGGATACTAAATGATTTGTGTCACTTTGAGCTAAATGCTCTAAGATGCCATCTTGTTCTTCAAATTGTCTTTTCTCCACACTTTAATAATGTAGTACCTGCATATTGAGCAACTATTGTTCTGCTCTTCTGAGCTTTTGAAAAGCTCACAAATCTTTTTTGCTGACCTCATTTGCTCAACCCTTCTTCAAAACCATGCTCAGATCTCTCATTCTCGCATAATTCTCTCATCTCTAGATTTTGTCATTAAGCAAACATTGAAGAAACAATAACTATCCCTGAATATATATATATATATATTATATATATATATATATATATATATATATATATATATATATATTATATATATATATATATATTACATACTTCTTCCCACCTCCCAAATTCAGGATATTCCACTTTCCCATTAAAGAGCATTTGTAGAGATTTGGCTTTATACAACAATTTTTCTTGCTATTCATCTATTTTATGCTCACTCTTTCTTCACCTTCACCTTGTATCAAAGCTTCATTATTAAAAACTGCATCAACCTTTAAGAATATAGAAAACGTTGATTTAAAAAATTGCTACAGAAATCTATAGCTGCTTTGATTCCAGTATCTGGAGCCAAAAATGAGATAAGAAATGCATCTGGTGTCTAGCCTTTGCCAGCTGGGACAGAACTTTGCTTTCAAGAGTGATGATGGCCAGCATCCAGCTTGTGGAGAGCAATGCAGAACTGCCTCAAATGCTCTGAAAACTAACATGTGAAGCTGCAACGGATTAAACCTGCGAGAGGCACCTACATCATTCCTTTACTATTAGCTGCTTAGCTGGAATTTCTTCCACAAGACCTAATTTTATGCCATCATGATTAAAGTCAGACCCTCTTCCTTGGATTTTTTTCCTTTACTTTATCTTTTTTCAGAATGTTTCTCTAAAAAGTCTAAATTTGGCCCGGTTGCTCAGCACCCAGGTTTATATTATGATCTACTATGATCTCTTTAGATCACAGTTGACGTAGTACCAAACGATTTTTAACATTTGTGGCTAAATTTTCACACTTTCTTGGATGGATACTCAAACATTTTGGTCTTCAAGTGTCATCCTGTTTCCCACAACTATGTCTCCTAGGACCAGAATACTGATTCAGTCCAAAGTGGCAACAAAGGAGTTCATTTAGACTCTTCAGAACCCAATTAGTTAATCCCGAGAATGTATTCCGGGACCCTATTGAAACTGAGGACTCCATGGCATCTGGAGCAGCCTGAAAATTTCAGTTGGTATTCAGGTCTCAGGTCTGGTCCCAACAACACACACACACACACACACACACACACACACACACACACACACACCAAAGAGGACGTATGAGACAGATACAAAGGTGAGCCTCTGAGTTAAATAGCAAATGCTGCCCTGCCGCACGCCCCTCTTCCTGTCTGAGGCCTGGGCCAGACCTCTGCTCGGCCAGCTTGTGAGTACAACCTGGATTCCTCCAGACACATTCTGGGGGATCCAAAGAACCCATAGCCAGTGCTAGCACTCCCCTGCCGCTGCGTGCCCCTCTTCCTGTCTGAGGCCTGGGCCGGACCTCTGCCAGGCCGGCTGGTGAGTGTACCCCGGATTCCGCCAGACACATTCTGGGGGATCCATAGAACCCATAGCCAGCTCTAGCACTCCCCTGCCACCGCGTGCCCCTCTTCCGGTCTGAGGCCTGTTGGTGAGTGCACCTCGGTTACTGCTGCCAGACACATTCTGGGGTCTGGGGGCTCCACAGATCCCACAACCAGCTTTAGGTAGGAAAACCCACATACTACCCTGAACTCATAGTTGGGTGCCCTGAGTGCTCAGAATCCAGCAGATATCCCCCCCCCCGCCCCTGCCGGCCAGCACCCCCCTTCGGCCCATCTCCCAGGTCTGAGGCCTAGACCAGACCTCTGCCAGGTCTGCAGTTGTGTGGACCCCGGATTTTGCCTGAGACATACTGGAAGGTCCACTCAACCCAGAGCCACAGAGGAACAACTGAACTCAGAGTGTCAAACAACATATCCTGAGATATCCAAGAGGAGACACTGCACCCAGAACAGCAGACAAATAGCTGGACTGCTACCTTGGAGGCACCATATCCTGAGGCATCCTAGAGATACCACCGTAATCAGTGTAGCTGGAAAAAATCATAGAGACATCTGGACCCCTAGAAGACCAAACACAAGCGAGACAACTGGAAAGACAGGCTACAATCAGAGACAGAAGCACAGGTAGCACTAGATTTAACCAGATGGCAAAAGGCAGGCGCAAGAACGTAAGCAACAGAAACCAAAGTTACATGGCATCATCAGAACCCAGTTCCCCCATCATAGCAAGCCCTGAACACCCCATCACTCCAGAAAAGCAGGATTCAGAATTAAAATCACTTCTCATGATGATGATAGAGGACTTTAAGAAAGACATAAATAACACTCTCAAAGAACAGATAGAAACCCTTAAAGAAGAAACACAAAAATCCCTTAAGGAATTGCAAGAAAATGCAACCAAACGGGAGAAGGAATTAAACAAAACCATGCAGGAGCTAAAAATGGAAGTAGAAACAATAAAGAAATCACAAAGGGAGAATACACTGGAGATAGAAAACTTAAAAAAACGATCAGGAGTCTTAGACACAAGTATTACCAACAGAATACAGGAGATGGAAGAGAGAATCTCATGTGCAGAAGATACCATGGAAAACATTGACACAACTGTCAAAGAAAATGCAAAATACAAAAAGCTACTAACCCAAAATATACAAGAAATCCAAGACACAATGAGAAGGCCAAACCTAAGGATAATAGGAATAGATGAGGGGGAAGACTCCCAACTAAAAGGACCAGTAAATATCCTCAACAAAATTATAGAGGAAAACTTCCCTAACCTAAAGAAAGAGATGTCCATAAATATACAAGAAGCCTACAGAACTCCAAATAGTTTAGACCAGAAAAGAAATACTTCCCTCCACATAATAGTCAAAACATCAAATGTACAAAACAAAGAAAAAATACTAAAAGCAGTAAGGGAAAAAGGCAAAGTAACATATAAAGGCAGACCTATAAGAATTACACCAGACTTCTCACCAGAGACCATAAAAGCCAGAAGATCCTGGACTGATATCATACAGACCCTAAAAGAACATAAATGTCAGCCCAGACTACTATACCCAGCAAAACTGTCAATCATTATTGATGGAGAAACCAAAATATTCCATGACAAATCCAAATTTACATAGTATCTCAACACAAACCCAGCACTTCAAAGGATAATTGGTGGAAAACTCCATCGCAAGGAGGGAAACTACAACCTAGAAAAAGCAGGAAAGTAATCTTCCAAAAACCGTAAAAGAAGGTAGCTACACAAACATATCTCCACTGCCAATAACAAAAATAACAGGAAACAACACTCATTTTTCCTTAATATCTCTTAATATCAATGGACTCAATTCTCCAGTAAAAAGACATAGACTATCAAACTGGATAAGTAAACAGGACCCAACATTTTGCTGCATTCAGGAAACGCACCTCTGTGGAAAGGACAGACACTACCTCAGAGTAAAACGTTGGAAAACAATCTACCAAGCAAATGGTCCCAAGAAACAAGCTGGAGTAGCGATTCTAATATCAAATAAAATCAGCTTTCAACCAGAAGTAATCAAAAAAGATAAAGAAGGACACTTCATATTCATCAAAGGAAAAATGTACCAAGAGGAACTCGCAATTCTCAACATCTATGCCCCAAATGTAAGGGCACCCACATATATAAAAGACACTTTACTAAAGCTTAAAGCATACATTGCACCCTACACAATAATAGTGGGAGATTTCAACACCCCACTCTCAGCTATGGACAGATCATGGAAACAGAAACTAAATCGAGACACAATGAAACTAACAGAAGTTATGAACCAATTGGACTTAACTGACATCTATAGAACATTTCATCCTAAAAAAAAGAATATACCTTCCTCTCAGCACCTCATGGTACCTTCTCCAAAATAGACCATATAATTGGTCACAAAACAGGCCTCAACAGGTACAAAAAGATTGAAATAATCCCCAGCACCTTATCAGACCACCAATGGTTAAGACTTGTCTTTGACATAGACAAAAACAACAGAAAGTCCACATACACTTGGCAACTGAACAATGCCCTACTCAATGATGACTTGGTCAAGGAAGAAATTAAGAAAGAAATTAAAGACTTTTTAGATCTAAATGAAAATGAGGACACATCATACCAAAACATGTGGGACTCATTGAAAGCAGTACTATGAGGAAAAATCATAGCTCTAAGTGCTCACAAAAAGAAAGTGGAAAGAGCATACATTAACAACTTGACAGCAAACCTGAAAGCATTAGAACAAAAAGAAGCTAGTATACCCAAGAGGAGTAGACGGCAGGAAATAATCAAACTCAGGGCTGAAATCAACCAAGTCGAAACAAAAGGAACTATACAAAATATCAACAAAACCAGGAGCTGGTTCTTTGAGAAAATCAACAAGATAGACAAACCCTTAGCCAGACTAACCAAAGGGCGCAGAGACAGCATTCAAATTAATAAAATCAGAACTGAAAAGGGAGACATAACAACAGAAACAGAGGAAATTAAAAAAATTATCAGATCCTACTACAAAGGCCTATACTCAACAAAATTGGAAAATCTGGAGGAAATGGACAATTTTCTAGATAGATACCAGGTACCAAAGTTAAACGAGGAGCAGATAAACCACCTAAATAGTCCCATAATGCCTAAAGAAATAGACACAGTCATTAAAAATCTTCCCACCAAAAAATGTCCGGGGCCAGATGGTTTCAGTGCAGAATTCTTTCAGACCTTCAAGGAAGACCTAATACCAATCCTCTTCAAGTTATTCCATCGAATAGAAACAGAAGGAACACTACCCAATTCATTCTATGAAGCTACAATTACACTCATACCTAAACCACAGAAAGACCCAACAAAGAAAGAGAACTACAGACCATTCTCTCTTATGCAAAAATACTCAATAAAATTCTCGCAAACCGAATCCAACAACACATCAAAACAATTATCCATCAAGATCAAGTAGGCTTTATCCCAGGAATGAATGCAGGGATGGTTCAATATTCGGAAATCCATCAATGTAATCCACTACATAAATAAACTCAAAGAGAAAAACCACATGGTCATCTCACTGGATGCTGAGAAATCATTTGACAAAATTCAATATCCCTTCATGTTAAAAGTCTTGAAATGATCAGGAATACAAGGCCCATATCTAAACATATTAAAAGCAATATACAGCAAGCCAGTAGCCAACATCAAACTAAATGGAGAGAAACTTGAAGCAATCCCACTAAGATCAGGGACTAGGCAAGGCTGCCCACTCTCACCTTACCTATTCAATATAGTACTGGAAGTCTTAGCCAGAGCAATTAGACAACAAAAGGAAGTCAAAGGGATACTGATAGGAAAGGAAGAAGTCAAAATTTCACTATTTGCAGATGATATGATAGTATACTTAAGTGAACCTAAAACTTCCACCAGAGAACTCCTAAACCTGATAAACAACTTTAGCAATGTGGCTGGATATAAAATCAACTCAAACAAATCAGTAGCCTTCCTCTATTCAAAGGATAAACAGGCAGAGAAAGAAATTAGGGAAATGACACCCTTCACAATAGCCACAAATAAAATAAATTATCTTGGAGTGAATCTAACAAAGCAAGTGAAAGATCTGTATGACAAGAACTTCAAGTCTCTGAAGAAAGAAATTGAAGAAGATCTCAGAAGATGGAAAGATCTCACATGCTCCTGGATTGGCAGGATTAACTTAGTAAAAATGGCTATCCTGCCAAAAGCAATCTACAAATTCAATGCAATACCCATCAAAATTCCAAATCAATTCTTCATAGAGATAGAAAGAGCAATTTACAAATTCATTTGGAATAACAAAAAACCTAGGATAACAAGAACTATTCTCAACAATAAAAGAACCTCTGGGGGAATCACCATTCCGGACCTCAAACTGTACTACAGAGCAGTAGTGATAAAAAACTGCATGGTATTGGTACAGAGACAGACAGAAAGATCAATGGAATAGAATTGAAGACCCAGAAATGAACCCGCACACCTACGGTCACTTGATCTTTGACAAGGGAGCTAAATCCATCCAGTGGAAAAAGGACAGCATTTTCAACAAGTGGTGCTGGCTCAACTGGAGGTCAACATGTAGAAGAATGCAAATTAATCCATTCTTATCCCCCTGCACAAAGCTCAACTTCAAGTGGATAAAGGACCTTCACATAAAGCCAGATACACTGAAACTATTAGAAGAGAAGTTGGGGAAGACCCTCGAATACCTAGGCACAGGGGAAAAGTTCCTGAACAGAACACCAATGGCTTATGCTCTAAGATCAAGAATCGACAAATGGGACCTCATCAAATTGCAAAGCTTCTCTAAGGCAAAGGACACTGTCAACATGACAAAACGGCAACCAACAGATTGGGAAAAGATCATTACCAATCCTACATCCGATAGGGGGCTAATATCGAATATTTACAAAGAACTCAAGAAATTAGACACCAAACAACAAAATAATCCCATTAAAAATGGGGTACAGAGCTAAACAAAGAATTCTCAACTGAGGAAACTCGAATGGCCGAGAAGCATCTTAAGAAATGCTCAACATCCTTACTCATCAGGGAAATGCAAATCAAAACAACACTGAGATACCACCTCACACCAGTCAGAATGGCTAAGATCAAAAACTCAGGTGATAGTAGATGCTGGCGAGGATGTGAAGAAAGAGGAACACTCCTGCATTGTTGGTGGGGTTGCAAGCTGGTACAACCACTTTGGAAGTCAGTCTGGCGGTTCCTCAGAAAATTGGATATAGCAGTACCTGAGGACCCATCTATACCACTCCTGGGCAAATACCCAGAAAATGCCCCAACAAATAACAAAGACATATGCTCCACTATGTTCATAGCAGCCTTATTTATAATAGCCAGAAGCTGGAAAGAACCCAGATGCCCTTCAACAGAGGAATGGATACAAAAAAATGTGGTACATTTACACAATGGAATATTACTCAGCTATTAAAAATAATGAATTTGAGAAATTCTTAGGTAAATGGATGGAACTAGAAAATATCATCCTGAGTGAGGTAACCCAATCACAAAAGAACACACATGGTATTTACTCACTGATAAGCGGAGATTAGCCCAAAAAGCTGAAACAACAAAGATTCAACTACCAGACGACATGAAGCTCATGAAGAAGAAAGAACAAGTAAGGATGCCTATGTCTTTCTTAGAAGAAGTAACTAAATACCCAAGGGAGCAAATATGGAGACAAAGTGTGGGACAGAATCTGAAGGGGGGGGTTGTAGGGAGACCATTCCATCTGGGTATTCATTCCATGGGCAGTCACCAAAAATAGACTCTGATAGGGATGTCAGGATGGGAAAGCTGACAGCAGCCAGATAAGGGTATCTCCTTAGAGGTCCTCCAGAGTCGGACATACCCAGAGACAGATACCCACAGCTATCCATTAATCTGATCAAAGGTTCACAATGGAGGAGTTAGAGAGTAAATAGAAGGAACCTTAAGGGCTGGTGGCCCCATGAGGAGAGCAACAATACCAACCAGCCAGAGCTCCCCAGGGTCTAAACCACCAGCCTAGGAGCACATATGGAGAGACACATGACTCCAGCTGTATATGTAGGGGAGGATGGCCTTGTCAGGCATAGGTGGGAGACAAGATCATTGGTACCCTGAAGGCTGAGCACAGGGGGGGGGAATCTGAGGGGGGAGGGAGGCTGGGAGTAGGTGGGTAAACACCTTCACAGAGGCAGGAGGAGGGGGGATGGGATAAGGGGTTCCTGGGTGGTGGGTGAAATATGGTAAGGGGATAAAATTTGAAATGTAAATATTATATCCAATAAAAGAGGGGAAAAAATAGAAAAGTAGTTAGAACCCACATTCTTAATAAAATGTCAGCTCTTTTAAAATAAAAACTATCTTGATACTAAAAGTTGCTTTGAGAATTGTATATTGCAGAATGATCAGCCTTGGTGTATCTACTCAACAAGCAAGCTGGGCAGAACTGCTCAAACCTCTGAGGTCCAGAAATTCCATCTGGAGGCAGCGAAGACACAGCATCAGAGGATTGTCAACTTGCTCTCCCCCCCCCCCACTCCTCTTCTAATATCTCAACGCCCATAATCAGCTTGAAGAAGCTAATGATGAGTCAACGCCCCTATTCCCTGGGCTTGGGGACTAAGCTGGTAAATGTTGGGCTGTCTCTCTAGGGAAAAGTGGTGGTTTTGTCGGAATAGAGAGGATTAGCTAGGGTTTATTGCATAGCCATAACCTATTAGTAGAAATCTGTGTAATTAATATCAAGATGAAGATATAAATTCTTAAATGGCACCAATTTACTTTGTTTACAAACTTTAAGATTTTCATTGGCATGAGCTTCTTAGTGATATAAGAGTGAGATGAATATTATTACTCCCATAGGCATTGTACCAGTATAACACATTTAGGAATACAAAGCTTAGACCCAGTCCTTCTTTAACTTTTTTAACTGATTTGAGATGGTCAGCCTGTGAGTTAAGAGACTATAGCAAATTCATGGCTTGGAGTTTATTATAAGGGTGTTCTCTATGTTTTATTTAGATATAGCTGAGTGGAGTTAACAGGCAACAGTCCAGATTAACTTACATGGATAGCTGGTATTCAAAACATCAGAAATCCTTAGAATTGACATGACAAACATTTCAGTATTAATGTTCATTTTCATTAGAGACCTGTCTGCTCCAGACAGCTTCCTATATTGAATTCTAAGAAGAAATTGAGCATCCTTGGAGTTACTCCAGTTGTGGTGAGACAGCCACTAGGCAAGAATTGCCTCTCTCTATCTACAGACAAATTACTGTCCAGAAAAGGACACACTTGCAGAATAGTCGACTGATTATATCTGCCTAGACAGAGTAATCAGCCCTTAATAATTCTGCAGCACTAAAGTCTGTCAGATGATCCTGGGCCAGAAGGCAGAAGAACAGATGCTCCAACGTTTTGAAGTAGAGCGAGTGTCCAGGTGTTCAGAGGTCTCTATAAATTGGCTAAGTTTTAGAAACTATGATTTGTGCTTCCCACAATTATAGTTAACTCAGTCATTCTGGATTTCTGATGGGGTTGAAAACATATAGCTATTGACCTTAAGAGAAAAGACTTGAGTGGATGGTCGTCAGCTGACATTCATCCTAAAGCCAGGTTCAGAACTACATGTTTTAGTTAGAATAGATGACAGAGGAGCTGGTTAGTCAACAAAAGGATGGATGGGTATTAGGACTATCCTGTACCTCACTGGTACAAATTGGCATAATTATGTTCTAATTGTATTTTGAGAGAAAAGTTTCATTTTAACAGGAAAGGTGATGTGTAGGAGGAGCTAAAGTAGGAGGAGTACTGAGAGGAAGAAAAGGAGTAAGAAGAGGAGGAGAAGAAAGAGAGGAGAAGCTAGGTGAAGAAAGAGAAAAAGAGGGGGGAGACAGGGAGGCAGAGGTCCAAGTATTTCCACCAGTCAAAGATAGTTGTTATATCTAGGTTGGTCAGTGGGTTACACCTCTGATTGAACAATTCCAAACTTATAAAACCTATGATTAACATTATTTTAAAAAAATGTATAAATGCAAAAAGGAAAAGGGGGCTTGGGATAGGTGTTTCCTAAGGGGGGTGGGGGGTGGGGGAAATGGGGAAAGGGGATGCCATCTGAAGTGTAAATAAAATATCTAATAAAAAAATTTAAAAAAAAATAGCAAATGCTACTTAAGCTTGCATTAGGTACCCATGTGCTAGCTTAAGCACAGCTTTACACACAAAAACATTGTAAATGAAGTATAGTAATAGAAGTATATTTTCATATGTTGATGTTTTCCCACCTTTAAAGAAATCACCATTGCATTATTGCACCTGGTTATTCCTTTATAATTACAATAGCAAATATTGCTGTTTTAATAATCCATGCATTAATAGACATGCAAGTCAACTTCCTGAAAAATGGCAAACAGCTTATATGTTTGAGTTAGCACTCTGGATTTTAATTAAGTTTGAGGGACATTAAAATTCTTTCCTGTCTTTATATTTTTAAAAACATGGTGAAATTGAATATAATTTGACATAACATACAAATAATGCTTGAAAGTTATTTTGTTTTAGGATCAAGTTATTGAATGTAGTACAATATGTTTACTTTTGTGGCCACAATAAAAATTTCCCTTACACATGAACATTTTAGAATTAACTGAAAACTACAAAGAATGTTGGATGGCTTTAAATGTGTGTTTGTTTTGTTTTCTCTAATTTGTTGATGTTTACTATTTCGTTCCCCAAACTAGAACAATTGGGAATTTGACACTCTAAAATGTATGTAAGAATCAAAACAAAACCAAACAAAACATGTTTCATGCTGGCAATATTGTGTTGTAGCTGAGAATGATATTTTTTTCTATTTCACTTTATTATCTGCTTATAGTGTTGAAATGTGTATAGAGTTGATCTTCCAAGGAACCTTAGATCTAACTTTCTCCGTGGAAACCTTTCCTGTTTGTAGAAAGCTTTGCAGATATGTTGGTGAATTTGGTGTTAGAAAGCTACCCCGCATTCCCTTATGAGCTGAGCTAAGAGAAGAGCTGACATGACAAAGTAGCCAGGTATAGGAGTGCATGAGGCTTCAACAGACACATAAAAACAGTCAAGTAAGGAAAAGAAAGAGTGGGAGCAAGAGTCTTACCAAGGGAAGTGCACACCAATTTATTATCCAATACCAAATGGTTAGCCCTGAAAACATTTATGCAAATAATATCATTCAGACTGAGCATATATCATTAAGGAATATATGAGCATATGCAAGTGCATACACATATGCACATGTAACAGAAATTAATGAAAACAGGGTCACAAATGTGGGAGAGAGCAAAGAGTGATTGATATATGGGATAGTTTGGCAGTACAAAAGGCAAAAAGGAATGATGTAATTATAAAGACATGAAAAATGAACTAATTAAATATTTTATATTTTAATTTCAATTATAAATCTCTGCTAACAACCTAATAAATATAGACAATATCTGGAACTTTACTTAAAAGAAATCCATGGGCCAGATCTATAATATACTGTTTTTCCAGTCAATGTGATAAATATTTATTTGTGATAAAGTATTTAAGTGAAAGATTCTAACCAATTTATTTTGTAGGACTATTTTATATTGATAAATATGTACTTCTTTAGTATTTATGCTATAAAGACAAAAATGATAAATGATTATTTTCCAATGTGTGCAATTTGCATAATGCCAATTTGTGCAAATATCCATATATAAGGTAAGATACGCAAAGGACCTAAAATATAAGCAAAGTGCAGGTTATGTAATTTTTAAAAAAGAGAAGGAAAACCATAAATTTATAGTAAGCTTAATTAGAGAAATATAAGGGAGAAAAATAGTCTAAATCTATAAAATAATTTAGATATTACAGTATAAGAAAGTCAGAATCTATGAATATCAATCTGAAAGGTATAATCAAATGTTTAAAGTCAAAGACTAGAAGATTCAGAAAGTATTGAGAAGCAAATAACATATAAAACAGTTCTGGTGGATTAAACCCAGACATTTTAACCCTACACTTCAGATTAGAAATTCTTCAAGGCAAGTCTTATTCCTACACACGCACACACGCACACACACACACACACACACACACACACACGTGTGTGTATATATATATATATATGCATATATATCATATATATACATATATATGAGAATGAACAAAAGTACACAAATTTCTAATACTATCTTATTTATATACAAACTTGTACATTTAATTCTGATACTGTGATAGCTAATTTTTGTGACATAGTCATAATTGTTACACATCACAAAGGTTCAAATTGTTCACATATACCCCACTTTGATCTTTTCAATTTTATAAGCCAATTATACAATATATTCTCCCCAAAGTATGTGTGATAAGTATGTAACATGTTCAAGTAATATATATATATACATATATATATATGTATATATATATATATGTATGTATATATAAAACTTTTCCATATTTGTTGCCCAACAATGAATGCACACAATTTCATTTGCAATACATGTACTGCATGTATAATGTAGAACCAAGTCATTATTTCAAAAATAGCAGCTCAGAGTGCTTAGTATAAACAAACAATGAGTTCTCAAATAAATTATTTCTTTAATCATACTCCATACTTAAAATTTATATCTATCTTAAACAAATTATATAAAAATATTCTATTTTAAGAAGAGTTGGATAGAAACTGATAACATATAGAAAAAAAATTAGTTTACTGAAGATTTTAGGAATATGTCTAAGTCACTCCTGATTTTATGTTTGGCACTAAATGCCCCATGATCAATAAAATCTTGTTGCGGCTTTTATTTTCGAAAAATTCTCTTCTAGCTAAGGCTGGTCTCAAACTGTAAAATGACCTTGAGCTTTTGATCCTCTTACATTGATGCAAAGGGCTGGGATTATAAATACGCAAATTTGTATCTTGTTTTATACAGTGGCGGGGATGGATGCCAGTACTTCATGCACGGATAAGCAATTTCAACTTAGCTACATTACTATTTTCACTACTGCCTTGGGACATCACACACAGCCTTCTCTCTAAAGGACCAGGTGCCCTGCCCTTGCTGACATGTGGCAAGATCTCTCTCACACACTGTACTGCCACTATGTCTGACTCTTCAGAGGGACTGAGGTTCTATCTGGATAGTTTGTCTCAGACAAGTAGGAAAATACATAATATTCCAGAGTGTAGAAATTTTCATGCTGGTCCACATCCCCTCTCTGAACTTCTGTTTCCTTAAGACAAAGGAATTTCTGTATTTTTGTTTTTCCTGAAAGCCTCTCTTCAAGAAAGGCAAGAGTACATAGGAGATCAGGATGGCCTTCTGCAAGTGGGTCAGTCTAGGGTGCCCTTTGGCCCTGGAGGCACATGAGTTCCTCCAAGCCCTATTGCTGTCCACCCAAAGAGCAATGAAGTTAGAGCTCACAGTCCTGGTCTGGTCCAGAGTCTCACCTGCTTCACTGATGATCAATCAGGCCTAGGAAGCTCACTCCTGATTTTGTTTGGAGCTCTATTATACTTACCAAAACAAACAAACAAAAAAAAAAAAACAAAAAAAAACCACAAACAAACAAACGAAAACCCATAAGCACATAAGTATGGCTATGGATTTCAGAAGTAATAAAGTCACATGTAGACATAACCTAAAATGTAGAAGATATTGTGAAAAGGTAAGAATCAAAATTTAATATCAATGTACCAGTAAATATTCAGTGCAGAAATATGATGACAGGTTGAACAGATAGGTCAAAAATATAACCACGTTTGCATAACAGCCTATTGAGATAAACTATTAAAATTATTTTCAGAAAACAAATAATAATAATAATAATAATAATACCTAGGGATCTAAGTTGTATCTTTATTTTCACAGTATTGAGTCTAAAATACTACTTATAAACAAAATACACACTGCTTCCCTCCTGACAAGTGTTCTATTAATTTCTGAAGAAACAATTTGAATGTATTTAATCAGTTGGACCACAAAACAAGTTCTGCATACATTCCTAAGTTTGATTTTGTATTGCAATATTTGCCATTCCAGCTTACAGTTCCTGAATGTGTTTATTGCAGGTGTGCTTTAATTCATTTGCAATTTACTGAAATGAAATATGTTTTCCTTTTGATATTTGTCTTAAAATCTGCACTTATCCAATAAAAAACCAGAAGTAGAACAGTTGCTATGGTAAGTAGAGGTGATTAAGGTCATTTATAATAGGATATTAAACACAATCCCTGTAAAACACCAGGTATGATAGCCCAAACAAGTAATTCTAAAACTCAAAATCCTAAGGCAGTGGGATGGCCTACTATTTTCAAGATGTCTGAAGTTACATAGGAAGAATTTCTCTCAAAGCAAGATGATGATGATGATGCAAAATTGCAGTAATAATAAACTATGAAGTTGCTTTAAAAATAAAACAGAAATGAATTATTTTCTCATTTATTTGTTTGTTTGTTTATTTTTTGTGATCAATACACCTATTGGTTTTTCTGTAACTAGTTCTTAGTTACCTCTGCCCTTCACCTAGTACATACCTAATACCATGTAAGTACCACAGGCTAACACATGACTAGAGCATGCAACATGGACAAAATGGTGGTTTTGTGTCTTTGAGTCTTGCTACTCATACTCGTAAATAGATCCATTCATTCAAATCTTGAAAGCTATGCACAACTATGGGAACTGAAGGATTTTGACAGTTGACTTACTTACAACTTTCACTATAATAGTGTGTGTGTGTGTGTGTGTGTGTGATCATTAATGAATTACTGATGAATTGATTTCTCTGTTTACTTTACCCAAAGAGGTTGATTTCAGAATAAATTGTTGTATTTAGTGTTTGGAGAATGAGTAGGTTATTAGGTGATATTTAAATACAATGCATAGAAGTATAGAAAGTATACATTTCAATTAAAATGTTTATGTTATGTAGTATACATGAAATAAAATTAAACATGTCATTATTTATTCAATGTAATTTTAAATGTCAACCAATTATTAAAATAATTTAATATGAACAACTTTTTTTCTAGTTTGAGTAATGTCATATCTTTGACTTAGCAGTTTCTAATATTTCAATAAAGTAGTTGCAGAAACAGTGAAGTTGCAGCAACATCAGTTCAAAAATATACATGGAGCTAAGAGGAGGATACATACCACTAAAAATATGCCACAACCTTTTTTTTTCAAGTCTGGTTATTATATGTAAATTTCTATTATTAATAAGTTACATAAAATCTAGTTTTCTTTGTAAAGGAAGTTAGACAAGGTTGTTTATTCCTGCATCTCAAGCATTTAAAAGCATTTTGCAGGAGAGTCATACATTTGGAGGACTCTGCTTACATACTGAAGTTCTATTTTAAGAGAGAAAATGAAAACAACAATGAAAAAAAAAATAAGCAAACTCACCAAACTAAGAAATCTTATATCTGACTGCTAAATGGGTTTGATTTGAAAACTACACTAATAATACACCGTGGATATTTCTTACATCTTCAGCAGTAACATGTACAAACCAATGCTGATCTGGTTCTGTTTGGAACTGTATCTTAAGGTAACTAATTAGAGAGAAATTGTGTTCATTTAGTGGAGCTAAACAGAACTGACCAGGCATAATGCAAAAACTAGTTATGGTCTTTCAACTGCAAATATCAGAAGACAATTAACATCAATATCAAATTAGTCATTGTGGCAGCTGAAGTGATGTATTTACACTATCACCTGAAGTTTTCTAATACTAACATTTCCTGCTCTACCTTCTGACAGATATTAAATCACTGTCAGAACCATGGTATAAATAGCCCACTCACCAGACTTTGCAAATGGAAAGGTACCAGTAAGTTCTACAAGGTGCCATTGTCAGGTTTTACAGCCAAATTAAAAGAGTTATTTAAATTCTGGAAATATTATTATCTTAAATTGACTTTAAATTTTTTCGATGATAAAAAAAAAAACTGTGGTTATACCTAGTATTTAAACAGACATACATGACCAATCAAATTTGTAACGTCATTTTCTGCTATATCTCATAATGATAAGCATGCTTCATAGAACACACACATATGATGTACTTGATATTAGGTCATGCAGTACTGAATGCTGGGAGCCTTCTCCCCTGGAGAAGGTAGTAGCAGGGGGCAAAGAGTAGGACTCTGGTGTGGTTTTAAAGTCTGAGGGTCTCTGGACATTCTAGCTCTCCAACTTTACCGAAATATTGATGATAACTTTTAAAAAGTCCTAAAAAAAAAAAAAAATTCCTGCTCTTTCCAAGGGTAAAAAGCTGCTGGGTTAGGTGATTAACACCTGTAGCCTAAACAGCTACAGATTAAGTAACATGGCCTTTGTTCTATCTCAGCAGGAACTGTGCAGCTCTAACTTTCAGCCTGATAGTCAGTCTGAAGTCACAGGAAGAAAAAGGGACACTTAGAAAACTGATTACAGCATTTATTATTGTGTTGTAAAAAAGTTTCCTGTAAAAGCTATCTAAAGGGAAAAGCAGAAAGATCCTAAGTGGGGAAAAGGAAACAATTCCAGTAAGGGAAAAATTCTTCTAAGGGAAAAAATTCTTCTAGGTGGGGGAAGAGAAAATATTCTCCTCTCTTCTCTTTGTCTTCAGTACTTATCAGAATACATAATCACATGTTAAATAGTTCATCACAAGTTCACACACAAAATCAAATTATAAATTGAAATAGAAATTTACAACAAAGAGTGTTTACATGCATATCCATTAGAAGTAGTTATCTGGCTAAACATCCATCACCTGTCTCAGCTCCACAATTCATTGAAGGTTTAAAACCATAACTAAGGTATTAGTGAAGTTTTGTATAGATAAATCCAGTCAATATTTTATCTTCTGTCCTAGCACCTATAAGAAATCATTAGTTCCCTTTTTATCGCCTTTGGTTAACTGTTTTAAAACCTCTTGAAATGTGTTCTGATTTGTCAAAAGTCTGGTTACTATCTAAGAGCAATTGACTGGTGACCCTTTGGAGACTGGCAGAGTTCCCATTGCAGTTTTGACAACCAGAAAAGGACCTAATAGCAGTCTCACCATAAAAAAGCTTAATAATCACTGATATAATTTTAGGAATTCAAGACTTAAGAAGTTATCTTTTTGTCTATATAGTATCACTACAAGACAGTACATCTTCATAGATCTGCAGAGATCCGCTCTAAAGGGGTAGGTTATTACTTAGTGATTGTTATACACGTTTAATAATAACAGGAAAAATGCCAGGCAGTGGTGGCCCACGCCTTTAATCCCAGCACTTGGGAGTCAGAGGCAGGTGGATTTCTGAATTCGAGGCCAGCCTGGTCTACAGAGTGAGTTCCAGGACAGCCAGGGCTACACTGAGAAACCCTGTCTCAAAAAACCAAAATAATAATAATAATAATAATAATAATAATAATAATAATAATAGTAATAACAGGAAAAGCATATTTAAATAGCAGGAATTTTTCCTAAAATCAACTCCCTTACAGCCTTGCTTTATAAGAACAACCTGTGCCATATTACATAATAATCTGAAGCAGGCCATCTCAAGAAGATAACCTGCTAGTTATTAGCTCATTCCATTATAGCTCCTGACAGCTGAATCTCATGTCTGCTGTTTACACAAAGGTGACCATTCTTGGGTTTAATTTTGTTTTGTTTTTGTAAAAACACCATCTTCTCTCTTCTCTTGGTGTTTTGTTCCTAATAGGTGGATTATTTTTACACTGAGGTGGAATTATGTCACTTGGAAATTCATTGAAATAAGATATGCACAATTTATCTTATGGGAAGGAAACGTACACATATATACACACACATACACATACATACATACACACTCATTATATCACATCACACAAACACACACATAAACAGTAAGACATGCAGTAGAAATCTAAATTATCTTTCTCCATCAAAAACTCAACAAGGATAATTTTAAAAGTCACAAAATTTTGTACCAAACAAGCACATGTGGACAAACTAAGGGAAAATAGTTATTATTAAGGCCATATTAGAAGGGACTTGCTAATGACTAGTTTGAGTACTAGATTTTCAGTACAATTTTTATCCTTTATTTGACTGTTATTAAACCAATAATGCTAAAACATTTTGGTTTAATAATGCAAGCTCCATTTTATAAGCTGTTATTTTGCCTTGTACATATATTGTTCCCATATTAATTATGTGTATATGAACAAGTCACATTTTCTAAACCTAAATAAAAGGCTTAAGAAGACTAAATAGAGAAGACATCTCTAAAGAGAATAATTTAAAATTTAACCTCAAAACAAAGGAACTACAATTAACTTAAGTCATATTTTTATTTAATAGTTTCTCTGAAAGGATTTGGTGATTTAAGATAAAAATGCCAACTTTCTGATAAATTTAGCCAGATCAGAAAGGAGAGAGGATATTCAAGCAAATTTTAGAGGTGACTTAAATAATGTACCTAATTTTATTTCAAAAATCCTATAAAATAAACAGTAACAGTTAATATTGACAAAACACTCCCGAAACTAATATGTACTGAGTGTTTTTGGTGTTTGATTCAATAAAGTTATGCATTATTATGAAATTATTTTAAAGAATCAATTATAACCCATAGGACACCATCACCTTGCTATGTACAAGGGCACAGTGGAAGACACTCAGAGGCTCAGGTGCTACTAAGGTAAGCATGTGAATAGAAGAGAGATGGGAGAAACAGGGAAGCAGAAAGGGATGTGCACAATAAAGACAGGAGACATGAAGATAATGGAAAATAGCCTGATGCAACCAGCCTACACTGTCATCTGGAGCCATGAAATCCTGGCCTAGGCTGCTGCTGAGTAACATGTCTGGGTCCATGGTTGCACAGCAGGAGTGGTTTATGTCAATGTCAAGCAGATCTTCATGGTTTGGGCTTCCACTTGGCGTTATTTAGATATGCAAGTGCTGTAGAAAGCTGGCCCCATCTCTGGCTGGTTACAGCACTAGAAGAGAGTCTACCCATTCAGAGTTTACCCATCATGGCCATGGAAAGCGCTGGGCCATCTCCAGAAAATATTCTTGCCTGTATCCTTGCCTAGATGGCTCCTGAAAGCTAATTTTAATCCTATGATTATGAACATAGGTGATCTTCTCTTTCTTCAAAGACTTAAAATTGTTTGTTATCCAAGTATTTCACTTGCTTGTTTAGAGTTACCCAAAGATATATCTTTATTAGGCGGTTTGTAATTTGTATATAGACCAGATGCTGTTTTGTTGTTTTGTGTGTGTGTGTGTGTGTGTGTGTGTGTGTGTGTGTGTGTGTGTGTTTTGTCTTGAGAGTTAATTTGCTGGCCAGAATTTGGAATAAGAGGAACACTCATCCATTTTTGGTGGGAGTGCAAATATGTACAGCCAATGCAAAACTATGACATTTTCTTAGAAATGTCTAGCTTGGCCACTCTTGGGCATATACCCAAAGTATGCTTCATCCTAAGTTAAGGACACTTACTCAACTATGTTCCCTGCTGCTTTATTTGTAACAGCCAGAAATTATAAACAACCTAGATGTTACTCAAAGGAAGAATGTAAAAATTAAGTGTGGTACATTTACACAACAGATTATCGCTCAGCTGTAAACAAAATAACATCATAATATTTTGCAGGCAAATAGATTTAACTAAAAGAGGAAGAAAAAAATCACACTGGGTGAAGTAACCCAGACACAGAATGACAAATATAGTAGTTAGTTACTTATATGTAGTTATTAGCCATTGAACAAATGTTAACTAAACTACATTCCATACATCCAGAGAGGTGAAGTATAGAGATAGGATGTATCTATATGGAAGGGGAAAATAGAATAGATTTCTTGGGTGGAACAGGGATGGGATTTGGGAATGGTATAATCAGGTATGAAGGGAAAGAAGAGATGTTTGGAGGAAAGCTAACAAGAATTGAGGACTATATGACAGGTGGGTATGTAGACCTAGCACACTGAAAACCTCCAAATATATGTGAAGCAAATTCTAATGAAGTATCCATGATGGATGGAGTCCCCACTGGCCATTTCTTCTCACCAAAAGCACTTTTAGTCCTGAGACCATGTTAAATCCAATTGAGCTGTGGTGAAAGGGATCCCATGGAAATCACTAAAAAACCCAGGCTGTTTTCAAGACAATAGGTTGCTCTCCACAAAATGATGGCATGACCACATTGCTGTAGACAACACCCACTCAACTCATTCGACATGGAGATGTAAAGCTGGTGGCTACGTAGAACCCTCCTTCATTCTATTGCCTTTTATATGGAAGTGTGTGGGGCTGTAGCTCTCAAGTGAATGTGGGTCCTGTTATGGATCCCACACGTCTGCCACCCCAGGTGGCTGGAGGCTCAGGGAGCAGGCGGGAATTCAACAATTCAACTGAGTTCACCACTGGGTGGGCACAGGGCTAGGAAAAGCCACTGAGTTCCACTTCAGGTTTAAGAGAACCCAGTCTGAGGTTCCCACAGGGACACAGCTCTTGGCTTGGGGATCCCCAGGCCAAGGCAGCTGGCTGGAGACCAAATGGTCTCAGTCCTTGATCTCTCAGGCACAGCTGAGAGGACATAGAAGGACTGAGATGGGGGCATATGGGCTGGACCAGCCCTCAGCCGAAAGGACTAAGGGACGAAAGCTCCAGCTTGCTGGGTAGATGAGACTCTTAGTCAAGACTACTCACTTGGCTGGGTCATGGCTGGCTTGGCTAGCTTGCTTGAGTTGGCAGGCCTCTGTGGTTGGAATGTAGAGGGTGGCTCATTGGTTGTCTCCACAGCAGGGCCCTAAGTACAAGAGAAAGTTGATGGTTTTAAAAGGTTTGTTGTCATGGAAGAAAGTAGACAAAGCTCTGCCCAGTGTCCTCAGGGCAGGCCTGAGGTTGCAAGTAGGAGGATGGTCTGAGAAGGAATGCTTAATGGCTACACCCTCTGGCCTTTAGGTTTCTCATTAATTTGGAGATCTCATGAAGCTTTGTTTGCTGTAGTCATGTCCTCTACCTGTGCTACATGACTGAGGACCACAAACTTTTCTTTGGGAGGGGCTGTAGGGGGCTGTCCTCAGTGAAAGGAACAGGGCCCAGGAGCAAGGCTAAACAACTACCATCCCTTTAGGGTATCCGGGGTTCGAAGCCTGTGCTTGAACAAGTACCCAACTACCTCTCACAGCCCACCACCCCACAGAAGTGTACTATGTAAGATACCAAAAAAGCATCATAAATACCAACTCAACCAGAAAACCTTTGATCTACCATCTGTGCTGCCTACAAAATATGTTTGGGCAATGGTAGCACAAAGCTTGTGGGAGTAAGCAAACAATATCTGATTTGATTTAAGTCCCACTTGTAGGAGAATAATCCTATACCTGATACTGCTTGGATGACCAAGAAGCACAGAATAAATAGTCCAGAGACCTAGGGGAAAACCAAGTATCATTGTCCTTCAAAAATATAGTGATAAAATGATTCCTAATAATATTCTACTTTATCCAGATCAGTATCTTTTTCAGCCATCATTAAGGAAGACACACAGCGAAACATCACTTACAGAGAGAAATCAAGACTTTGGAATGCCTGCCTCTAAATAGCATGTCTCATTAAATGCCTTCCCTCAGACCTCAGGAAACCCCACATTAAATGAGGCAGAAAAAGTTTCAGAACCAGAGTACATGAATGGAATCAAGAGAACAAGTTCTCTGCATATGTAGTATAGCTTTTAATTTAGTATTTCTATGGGACCCCTGAGTATGTAAATCAGTGGGTCTCTGATTCTTATGCCTTTTTCTTGGGACTTTCTTTCTGTTGGTTTTCATTGTCCAAACTTGATGTGATGGTTTTATCTTACAATATTTTATTTTGTTCTATTTTGTTGTCCTATCTTAAACTTGGGTGTTTGTTTATTCATTTTTAGAAACAGATAGAACAGGATTGGATCCAGATGGGAAGGGTTAAATTTGGAGGAACTGGGAGTAGTAGAAGGAGGAAAACTTTAATCATAAAAGGATCTATTTTTTAATAAAAGTAGAAAATAATTTAAAATAGTAACCATTACATAGTAAAAAAAAATTGTATACTTTTATACTGAATCTTTGCCTGCAAGAGAGTGAGGTAAGTTATTTTGCAATTCATTAGTATCATTCTTATTCATGTGGATGATAAATTTTTGAAAAACTTTAAAATTTTCCAAAAGAAATATGTAATCAAGTATTTTCAATTTTAACAGTACAGTCAGTCATCCCTTCTAGTTGCAAGATTTCCATTTGTACAAAATTAAGACATGCTGAATATCAAGTAATTAATACTAATTTAAAGTTCACTTAAAATTAGTTTTAAATGCAATGAAATAAAGAAACAAAACAAAAAAACAACAAAAATTCAATCCATTAACTTCAGAGAATGTATTCCACCCCATATCAATGCTTAGTGTTTAATATAATACTGTTTTTTTTTTCCCCTGCAAGGAATCAGGCAGCTTGCATAAAAGGCAAAAAATGAGACAATTTGCATGCAGTTGTGTTAAAAATCTCTGGCAATCTGATGAAAGCAGTAAAGGAGATGTTTCCCATCTGCTAAGTTACAGATCTTCCGTGCTCCATAAGCATGTGGTATTGCTAAGCTGAAACTAGAATGTCTGCTAGTGGTAAAGAAAGGAAAACCTACAAATTCTAATATTCTTGGTGTTTCGAAAACTAAGGGATTCCTTTTGAAAACAAAGTTTGAACAATATGAATGTTTTGAATAAGCAAGGTTTAGTAAATAGAAAACAATATGAGTAGGAACTAAGTGAAATGGCCACCAGTCTCAAGTGACTTTTTGAAATCAAGAAGAGGAGATTTTGTGTTTAAAGCCCAGAATGACATGTAGAAAGACAGAAAAAAAAACTGGACCTGTGAGGATAAAACTGTAATGATAATTGTTTCTGCCCATATAGCTTGATTGAATAAACAATGATTAATATTTGGGCTTATAATTTCTCTGCTACTATCAAGATGATTATATAGATTGGTTTCATTTATCCTTGTTAGTGCAATTTCAATGGTATATTGATAAAGCTAGATAGCAGGTACATATGAAATACAAGGAAAACAGGCAGCAAGTATGAAATTAATGCAGAACAGGTAAATTCACACTTTGAAAGTTAAATGAGCAAACATTCTAAAATCATTAAAGTTTTAATTTACTTTTAAATTTTTGTGTTTTAGCCTTTTATATTTTAGTGAGTTCAATTTAATGTGATATCTATTGCAACAGTAAGATTAATAAAAGTTTTGAATTTACATTTTAATTGTTTTACTGAAATTATTCTGAAATCTGGTGGAGCCCAGTTAAACATGGAAATCATAAAATTAATGAAGTACTTGACTTTCAGAGTAAGTGACAGTTTATAGATCACTCATTAAAACTTCAAACAAATAAAGAAATTAAACACTTTCAGACTAAGCAATCATTTGATAGACTTGATGAGGCTATTAGCATAGTATATTAGAAACAAAGCAGAAATATAATATTTAACTAAATTAAATTCATGACTATAATTTTGATTGGTACGTGGTTTATGAAGAAGAAACCTTCATTGATTTGCCCATATTTGTTATTGATTCTAATGTTCAATATTGCCTCATAATTAGGATGATCCCAGAAAGTTACAATCAGTGGTATATTTTTTCTAATTTAATGTGTAGCTGAATTTCTTTTGCCTTTACAACTTGATACTACTACAACACTGTTTTGCCCAAAAATGATTTAAGAAAAATGTTAAAAGACTCAGAGGCATATTTTTTATACATCTGCCAAAGTTTCTATTTGAAATCATTGACAAGATGCTTGCTCTAAACACTCATTCCCTAGATGGTGATCCTACTAGGAGAGTCTGAAACACACAGGCCTGGATGCTGGCATTAGGTCTGTATAGGCCATATGTAACTCTCCTCCACAATACCCAAGGATTCTTTTTTTCTTCTTTTCTTTTGTTTTTCCTTTCTTCTCTTCTTTTTTTTCCTTTTCTTTTCTTGGATATTTTATTTATTTGCATTTCAAATGTTATCTCCTTTCCCGGTTTCTTTTCTTAAAAGAGACCTACAATAACACCCCTCAACCTATGTTTCTCTCCTAATGAAAATGTATCTTAAGCATTAAGGTTTAAATTATAATCTGTATCCCCGAAGAGTCAGATTTTCAATGAGCATTGGAATAAACTGTTTCAATTGTAATAACATGATGTTATCTGTATTTTGCCTTACAAGATCTCTCTTGTGGGTATGTGATGTATTTATAAAAAGATAAAGGAGGGATATGTTTTGGTGGATGTGTGGTGACTGTGTGGGGAAACTGGGTGCCTCTGCAGGCCCATGCTGAGGCATCCCCTCCCACTGAAGGACCAGCCACATGATGGTATATAATAGATTCAGGGCATGGAGAAAGGAGTTAAGAGGGTAGAAGAGGAAGAGAAAGGCACAGAGAGAGACACAGAGAGAAAGAGTAAAGAAGTAGAGGAGTAGAGGCTGGGGAGAGAGGGGGAACGAGAATGGGGAGAGAGGGGAAAGGTATGAGGGGACAAAGCAGAAGCAGAAAGGCAAGAGCAAAGAAAAGTGGAGGGGGCAAGCAGCCCCTTTTATAGTGAGTCAGGCATACCTGGCTATTGCCAGGTAACTGTGGGGCAGGGCTTAGAAAGCATGCTAACAGTATGTATTTTTTCTACTTTATCCTGGAGCTCATTTTTTTTTTTTTTTTTTTTTTTTTTTTTTTTTTTTTTTTGGTTTTTCGAGACAGGGTTTCTCTGTGTAGCCCTGGCTGTCCTGGAACTCACTCTGTAGACCAGGCTGGCCTCAAACTCAGAAATCCACCTACCTCTGCCTCCCAAGTGCTGGGATTAAAGGCGTGCGCCACCACCGCCCGGCCTGGAGCTCATTCTTATAGAAGTAGGAGTTATCTTCCACTCATGACAGAATTTATTTATTTATTTATTTATTTATTGATTGATTGATTGATTGATTGTATTTAATTTCTTTATTTCTTCCTTGACCAAGTTATCACAGAGCAGGGCATTGTACAGCTTCCATGTATATTTGGGCTTTACGTTGTTTTTGTTGTTATTGAAGACCAGCCTTAGTCCCTGCTGATCTAATAGGATGCATGGGATTATTTCAATCTACTTGTATCAGTTGAGGATGGTTTTGTGACCGGTTATATAGTCAGTTTTGCAGAAATTACCATGAGGTTCTGAGAAGAGGTTTTAGGATGAAATGTTCTATAGATATCTGTTAAAACCATTTGGTTCATCACTTCTGTTAGTTTTACTGTGTCTCTTTAGTTTGTGTTTCCATGATCTGTCTATTGATGAGAGTGGGGTGTTGAAGTCTCCCACTATTTTGTGTGAAGTGCAATATGTGCTTTGAGCTTTAGTAAAGTTTCTTTTATGAATGTGGGTGCTCTTGCATTTGGAGCATAGATGTTGAGAAATAAGAATTCTTCTTGGTAGGTTTTTCCCTTTGATGAATATGAAATGTCCTTCCTTATCTTTTTTGATAACTTTTGTTTGAAAGTTGATTTTATTCAATATTAGAATGGCTACTCCAGCTTGTTTCTTGGAAACATTTGCTTGGAATTTTTTTTTCCAGCCCTTTACTCTGAGGTAGTGTCTGTCTTTGACACTGAGGTGCATTTCCTGTAGGCAGCAAAATGCTGGGTCCTGTTTACATATCCACTCTGTTAGTCTATGTTTTTTTTTTTTAATTGGAGAATTGAGTAAATTGATATTAAAAGATATTAAGAAATAGTGATTGTTATTTCCTGTTATTTTTGTTGTTAGCAGTGGAATTATGCTTGTGTGGCTATCTTCTTTTAGGTTTGTTGAAAGATTACTTTCTTGCTTTTTCTAGGGTGTAGTTTCCCTCCTTATGTTGGAGTTTTCTGTTTATTATCCTTTAGAATTTAATAAAAATGAAGGCATAACATATCCAAACTTGTGGGACACAATGAAAGAGTGCTAAGAGGAAAACTCATAGCTCCGAGTGCCTCAAAAAAGAAACTTGAGAGAGCATACACTAGCAGTTTAACAGCATACCTGAAAGCTCTAGAACAAAAGAAGCAAATACACCCAAGAGGAATAGATTGCAGGAAGTAATCAAACTCAAGACTGAAATCATCCAAGGAGAAACAGAAAGAACTATACAAAGAATCAACAAAACCAGGAGCTGGTTCTTTGAGAAAAATCTTTCTTTCTTTCTTTCTTTCTTTCTTTCTTTCTTTCTTTCTTTCTTCCTTCCTTCCTTTCTTTCTTTCTTTCTTTCTTTCTTTCTTTCTTTCTTTTTTCTTTGCTATTTTTTATCAAATATAGTCTAACAGGAGTCAAACTTCAGTTGAGAAAATGTTTCTGTCAGATTGTCTAGTAGGCAAAAGATCATTGAGTATTTTCTTTATTGATGATTTACTATTACAAGTGCCATTCATGAACAGCTGGAATAAGAAATCAATCTGCACGAGATAATTCTATTCCTTCATGACCTCATCTCCAGTGCCTGCCTCAAAACTCATGTTTGATTTTCTGTCCTGACTACCATTCATAATGTACTTTTTTTATCACTTCTAAAAGAACTTTAATATTAGACATATGCTACACCACTGAAACTCCACCACACAGTCGAGAGATGATGGTTTTTTTAGCTCTGGACCAGTATGTTCAGAGAAGAAACTCAGGCATGATAATGACTGCAGATTCATTTTATTAATAGCTTTTGCAAATTCAAATGACAGGGTTTTCCAGTTCTTTGGATCCTGCATAATGGAACATTCTGGGAGCAAAAGAAAAATCAGTAGAGCTTCTTGATGTGGAGAACTGTATGGAAGACCTCCGAGCAGATTCTCCTCAAGACATGTGGTTATCAAGGAAGAAATCCATTTCTCTGCTGTTAAATTCTTGAAGATATCTCTTGCCAGTTTTAAGTCCACATCAATGAAATTATTCTCTCCAGTATCTGTTTTCTTCAGAAAGCTTGCAGTCAAACAAGCAGAAGATGGAAATATCAAGCTGATTTATCTTTTGGCATCTTTACGATCTTTTCCTTTGTTTGCTGCTTTCCATTTCTTTACCAGAGACTGGTTGATTCGGATCATTTCTGGCAGGATTTTCCTGGAACACTTATGGACCTAGTATGCAATGAGTTGTCACAAAGTTGGCATGTGCTTCAGCAAAAATGTCTTTGACTTCAGTATCCACAAGGTTCTCTGCAGATATCAACCAGGTAATGTCAGAGTTCTCTGCTGGGATCTCCTGATGAGTTCAGTTGCTTGAGTGACTTGGTCCACGGCCTAAAGATACCACCTGACCAGTGGTGCAGACATATGCAATGGTGTGATAACTTTGACTGCTAGGGATATGTGCACATCCGCTGCCATGTTCCCCTCTCTCTGGTCCTCTCTCCACAGAATTTATTTTTATTATACTCCTTCACTCTTAAGATTGGAGTGACTGCCTTTTCTAAATGCTTTCTAATAGTCCTCTGCATATGTTTATCTTGATTGCAATGCTTCATAGTGACCTGTGTAGTGCATTTTCCATCTAATGTAAGATGGTCTGAACACATGTGATCTTGCCAGACTTTTACTGAAACAAATCTGTTCTTTCTTTGCAAGGAACAAATGTGTATTGAGTGATCTGTGATAATTTCCTAGCATCTCCCTAACTAAAGGGACAAAATAATACTATTCTTGATACATTTTGATTATACACAAATACAAACTCTAAAGTAAAGGTGTAAAGCCTGAATATATATATATATTCTGGATCTAATTAAAGTAATGTCTAATTTTCATGTCTTCACCATCCTCATTTTCAAGAGAAAATTATTCTATTCAAGTTTTTATATGGAAAATCAATAGTTTATATGCTTATTTTATGCAAATTTGTTCAACCACTGTTAATAGTTAAGTAGTTATGGAAGTAATAGTATTAATAATAAGCTTGTGTTTTTTTTATATTATCTCAGTTAAATCAGCATAAAGATTTGCAAAATAGTGGACATTTGAAGCTTCTTGAATCAATGATCAATAACAGTAATGCTGAAATTATTAATCAAAACATTAATGCTGACATTTTAACATTGTTATTTTGATACTAGTGATCATGACATAGTATGTAAATAAAATATACATATATTCATATTAAATTATGTTGTAATGTTGTATACCTTACATTTATGTTTTAATTGGCATTTTGATAGCCAAGGTTTTCCTGGAATTTGATATATTCCTGCTTCACCCTCCTTTGTTCGAATTTAAAAACTTCTGTAACTATGCCCAGCTGTATAACACACACACACACACACACACACACACACACACACACCAAAAAGATAACACAGATAGAAAAGAGGCGTATGAACTTAGAGAGTATTTTTATCATTTGAGTAGAAAAAACTGTAGGAATTATAAATGGAGCTTTATTTCATTTATTTTTTTTACACATCAGTATTTACTGTGTATTTGTGTCTATTGTGCCTCAGACTCTGCCTTTGCTCTGTTTAGAACATTTACTCTATAAAATTAGTAAATTCAAATTTTTCTTTGCATGTAGAGACTTAAGTTTTTACTCTGCTTCTTTCCAATTGGATAGCTATGTGCGTGCTGTTTATTTGCTTGTTGTTTGTTTCCTCTGAAAAATTGCCTGGGATCTTTTTAATAATATTATCAAAAGAATAGAAGGCTGTCATTTGTTTTACTTGCAGAAAACTTGCTCCTTTCGTTTTCTGCTTGGAATGGAGGCTAGGGTATATCCCATCATCTAAAGATTAATGTTGCCGGGCAGTGGTGGCGCACGCCTTTAGTCCCAGCACTCGGGAGGCAGAGGCAGGTGGATTTCTGAGTTCGAGGCTAGCCTGGTCTACAGAGTGAGTTCCAGGACAGCCAGGGCTACACAGAGAAACCCTGTCTCGAAAAACAAAAAACAAAAAACAAACAAACAAAAAAAAAACCAACTAAAGATTAATGTTTTGTCTGAGAGAAGCAACTAGACAACAGAGACATGGTTACAAGGTATAAAACTACTTATTAGACAATATGGGAAAACATTATAAGTATATGGGAAAATGTTTGTTTGTTTGTTTGTTTGTTTGTTTATGTCCCAAGTGCTGCCCTTATCTCTCTGACCCCTTGCAAGTTTCCTCCCCCCATTACTTCCCCTTAGCCTTTGAGAGGGTAACCCCACAATAACCCTTGACACTGGTGCATCAAGTCTCTGCAGGATTAGGCATATCTTGTCCCACTGAGGCTTGACATGGGAACATTTAAAAATATGTAGCCAGAGTCTCAGACTAGACTGTGCATGCTCTTTGGTTGGTGGTTCTGTCTCGGGGAGCTCAGGGGACCAAGTTAGTTGATTGCTGGTCTTCCTGTGGGCTTGCCATCTCCTTGAGGTCTGTCAGTTCTTTATCTAACTCTTCCATAGAGGTCCCTGACCTCTGTCCACAGTTTTGTCTGTGGGTATCTGCATCTATCTCAGTCAGCTTCTGGGTACAGCCCCACAGAGGGCCCTTATGCTAGGCTCCTGTCTTCAAATACAACATAGCATTTTTAATAGTGTGAGGGATTGGTACCTGTCCATGGGATGGATCTCAAAATGTGTCTGTCACTGGTTGGCCACCATTCCTTCAGCTCTATACTTGTCCCTGCATTTCTTCTAGACAGGACCAATTTTGGGTCAAAAACGTTGTAAGTGGGTTGATGTCTACCTCCCTACATTGGAAGTCCTGTCTGGCTTCTGGAGGTAGTCTATTCAGGCTGTATATTCCCACTCTAGGGCATTTTCCCTAAGGTCACCTAAGGTGAATACTCCTGGGAGCCTCCCTTATCTCAGTGTCTGAAACTTCCTAGACAGCCTCCTAATCCCCACCAAGGGAGGATACATATTTTCATTCATTTTTCATGGCTCTCTAGACCTCTCTCCTTATCTCTCCTCAAAAGATTCCCTATTTCCATCCCCCTTTCCCACTCATCCAGGTACCTCCTTTCCTCTCCCTCTCATGACTATTTTGTTTTCTCTTACACGTGAGATTCAGGCATTTCACTTGGGCCTTACATGTTGTTTAACTTATTTTGGTCTGTGGGGTGTATCATGGGTATTTTGTGCTTTTTGGCTAATATCCACTTATCACTGAGATACATATCATTCATGTCATTTTGGGTCTGTGATACCTCACTCAGGATGATATTTTCTATTTCCATCCATTTGCCTACAAAATTCATGATATCCTTGTTTTAATAGTTGAAAAGAATTCCACTGTGTAAAGATGCCACATTTTCTATATTTATGCTTATGTTTAGGGACATCTGAGTTTCTTCCAGTTTCTAGTTATTATAAATAAAGCTTCTATGAACATATTGGACCATGTATCTTTGTGGTATGGTGGAGCATCTTTTGAGTATATATGCCCATGAGCAGTATAATTGGGTCTTCAGGTAGAATTACTTCCTAATTTTTGAGGAACCACCAGATTGATTTCCAGAGTAATTTTAAGTTTACAATTCCACCATCAATGGAGGAGTGTTCCCTTTTCATCCTTGCCAGTCCCTTGAGATTTTTATCTTAACCACTCTACTTGGTATAAAATAGAATCTCAAGGACATTTTGATTTGCATTTTCCTGATGACTAAGAATGTTGAACATTTCTTTACATGCTTCTGGACCATTCAAGATTCCTCTGTTCAGAGTATAGTGTTTAGCTCTGTACTGCATTTTCTTATGGAGTTATTTAGTTTTATTTCGGAGTTTAACTTTTTGTGTTCTTTATATATTTTGGATATTAGCCTTTTGTCAGATGAAGGGTTAATGAAGGTCTTTTTACAATAGGTAGGGTGCTATTTTGATCTATTGACAGTATGTATGTGAGTTTCTTTTTTGATTCTTTGTGTGGTTTAGGTATTAGGATGACTGTGACCTCATATGAGGCATTTGGCAGTGTTCCCTCTGTTTCTGGCTTATGCAATTGTCTGAGGAGTATTGGCATTAGTTCCTTGAAAGTCTGGTAGAATCCTCCATAAGTCCATCTGAGATTGTTTTAGTTGGGAGATTTTTTAAAATGACTTCTTCTATTACCCCAGAAGTTATAGGACTATTCAGATGGTTTACCTGATCTTGAATTAGCCTTGGTATTGGAATCTGTCCATTAAATCATTTATTTCATTTAGATTTTCCACTTTTATGGTGCATAGGCTTTAGAAGTTAGAACTAACACTACATTTTCTCAGTTTCCATTGTTATGTCTCTATTTTCATTTCTTATTTTGTTAATGTGGGTAATCTCTCTCTACCTTTTAGTTACATTGGCTAAGGGTTTGTCTATCTTGTTGATTTTGTTAAAGAACCAACACTTTGTTTCATAGATTCTTTCTACTGTTCACTTTGCTACCATTTGATTAATTTCACCTCTGAGTTTGATTATTAATTCTTTTTGTCTGTTACTCCTAGGTGTGTTCATTCATTCCATCTTTTTGTTACCCTAGAGTCTTCAGATGTACCTTCAGTTCATCTTTAGTATGAGAACTCTCCAATTGCATTATGTAACTACTTAGTGCTATGAATTTTCCTCTTAGCACTGTTTTCAGAGTGCCTCATAAATTTGGGTATGTAATGCCTTCATTTGTTAATTAAGTTCTAGAATGTCTTTAGTATTTTCTTTAATTCTCCCTTGATTCAATGATCATTGAGTAGAAAGTTGTTCAGTTCCAACAAATATGTAGACTTTCTGTTGTTTCTGTTGTTGGTGAAGTCTACCTTTAATCCATGGTGATGTGATAAGATGCATGGGATTATTTCAATTTTCTTGTAACTGTTGAGGTTTGCTTGTGACTGATTATGTATTCAGTTTTAGAAAAACTTCCATGAGATAATGAGAAGAAGGTATTATTTTTTGGTGTTTGGGTGAAATGTTCTATAGATATCTGTTAGGTCCTCTTGAATCATAACTGCTGTTAGTTCTATTTCTCTGTTTAGATCATCTGTTTATTGGTGAGAGTGGGGTGTTGAGTTCTCCCACTTTCTCTGTGTGGAGATAGATGAGAGATTTAAGCTTTAGTACTGTTTCTTTTGTGAACATGGGTGCCTTTGCATTTGAGGCATAGTTGCTTAGAATTGAGATTTCCTCTTGGTGGATTTTTCCTTTGATGAGGATGAACTGTCTTTCTCTGTCTCTTTTGATTACTTTTGGTTGAAAGTCTAGTTTAATAGATATTAGAATTGGCTACTTCAGCTTGTTTCTTGTGTCCATTTGCTTAGAAAATCTTTTTTAGCTCTCTATACTGAGATAATGACTATCTTCATTGCTAGATGTGTTTCTTGTGTGCAGCTCTGTTTTCACATCCATTCTCTTAGCCTGAGTTGCTGTACTGGGGAAAATTATTGATGTTAAAAGATGTTCATGATCAATGATTGTTACATTATTTCTTGTTATTTTTATGTGGTTGGTGATTGAATGTGTGTGTGTGTGTGTGTTTCTCTTCTATTAGTTTTAATGGTGTGAAATTATTTATTTGTTTGTTTATTGTGCTTTCTTGAGGCTAGTTAGACCCATTGGGTTGGAATTTTCCTTCTAGTATCCCCTAGTTAGAGTTGGGTTACTGGAAAGGTATTGTTTGCATTTGGTTTTGTCCTGGAATAACTTGTTTTTCATGGAATAATTTGTTTTCTCCATCTATGGTGATTGAAAGTTTTGTTGGTTAGTAGACTGAGCTGATATCTTTGGTCTCTTAGGATCCGCAAGTTCTCTGAACAGGGAGCTCAAGGTTTCAGGATCTCAGATGAGAAATCAGGTGTAATTCTGATAGGTCTGCCTTTTTATGTTATTTGACCTTTTTCTTTTGCTGCCTTAAAAATGATTTCTTTGTTATGTGTATTTAGTGTTTTGATTACTATGTGAAAGGTTGATTTTATTTTCTGGTCCAATCTGTTTGCTGCTGTGTAAGCTTCTTGTATTGTTATAGGCATCTCCTTTTTTTCTTTTTCTTTTTTTTAAGTTAGGGACAATTTTTATTATGGTTTTGTTGAAGATGTTTTCTAGAACTTGACCTGGCTATCTTTTACTTCTATTTCTATTGTACTTGGGTTTGGTCTTTTCATAGTGTCTCAGATCTTGGAGGTTTTGTGTTATGAACTTCTTAGATTTTTTCATTTTATTTTATTGATATATTGATTTCTTCATCATATATTCTACATCTGAAATTCTCTCTCATCTCCTGTATTTTTTTTTTCTTTCCTACTTTTTGCATTTTCAGGATTGCTGCAGTTGGTGTTTTCTGTATAGGTTTCATTCCCTTTTTTAGGTCTTGGACAGTTTTACATACACTTCACCTGTTTGGCTATATTTCTTTATATTTATTTGGTTCTTATTTTAATGTCTTCACCTGTTCTAATATATTTTCCTGTATTTTCTTAAGGGATTTATTCATGTTCTCTTTAAAGGCTCCTGTCATCTTTATAAGATTTGATTTCAGATTCTCTTCTATGGCTTCAATTTTATTAAAATATCCAGGGTTTGTTGTAGCAGGATATCTGGGCTCTGGTGGTTACATATTACCCTGGGTCTTGTTGATTGTATTGTTAAGCTGTCATTTAGGCACATGTTTTTCTCTGGTGTTGACCAGTGACCCTGATGACAGCAGGGCTTCTTAGAAAAATGGGGTAAGCCCTGAGCTAGAGAATGGAGATCAAGATACCCCACCTGTTGGGTGTGCCTCAGGTAGATGCCCCATTCTGCAGGCTTTGTGACAGGTAGACCCTACTCCACAGGTTGTACCCCAGCCAGACCCAGCCTTAGTGCTGGGAGGATCCAACTTGGATGGGTGGTCAGACAGGGATCCCAGCTAGTTGGTTTTGGGGCCATATGCTGTATGGGGAGGCAGGATGCTCTTGGAGTCCTGCAAGGCTCCTATGGATCAGGGAGTAAGGCCAGAGCTAGACAATCAACAAACTGTTTTATCTGTTATTTATTTATTTTTATACTTGATGAGAAAAATTAGTAAATGAATTGACATATAAAATGAAATGCTTCACATTCTAGCCTTTGGAATCACTACTTTCTTCTGTTTCAATAGACTTCTGATAGTTATGACTTCTCCTTAACAACACTAACTTAAGTAAAATCATCCTTTCTCACCATTGACTGGTAGAATGCTTGCCTTGATAGAGAGACAATTATTGGATGTTTGACTATAAAAAGATTCACTATTAAAAGCTAAGGGTGACAAGTTTGAACTTTCATAGAGTTTGGGATGATCACACATTTATATAATTTTCATAAGATTGATAAATGTTTCTAAGATTGATACATATACATTGGTTGATTGCAAGTTGTCAATATTGTGTACATGTATTCATGGCATTTGTGCACTTTTCATATTAAGACTATTTTCACAGTTAAAAGTATGTTGTATCCTAAATGTATTATTCATTGATTTTGTAAAAGTTGTCTTCTCCAACAACTGTGCCCTGTTTTATGATTTTGTGATGTGATAGTTACTGCTACTAATTTTAAAGTTTGATAGAAATCATTGCCAAGTGGCTTGTGTACACATTTGAAATCAGGGTGTGAAGTCAGCTTCCAGTTATAACTTGACCTCAATTTAGGAAACACATTACTTTTAACTTTAAAATTTTCATGTTTTATGATACATCATTTGCATGTATGATTATATTCAGGGAGAGTTGACATCATGCATAGTTTGTTATTATGTAACATAATATGTTGTATTATATGCAGATTTGGTTTTTATGTTTTTAAATTTACAGTGGTGAGTTTGTCCTAGCACCAGAAATTAATTTAAATATAATGTACCAGTCGTCTTTTCTGACTCTATACAATTGTCTTTCTGTTATTCTATTACTGTACTTCAGCTATACGCCATAGTGAAAGAGAGAAGTAAGTTTAGAGTGATCCCTGAGTGAATTAGTATTAAAAATAAATTACTAGTACAGACAGTGTTATTAGCCCACTAAGTGTACACTAAACAACAGCTAAAGTAGGAGTGTATATACTGATAATAATTAATTTAGCTATAATTTAATTGATATTATGAATCTTAAATTCTTAAGTTGTAATCATTTAGTTTTAAAGTGATGTAGACACTACATTTTTCAATCAGAATCATTGCTTTCTAATCATACTTTTTTCATTTCAGCATTTTGCTCCCCAACTTGCTTCCTGATTTATGTATCTCCCTGCCCACATACCCACCTAACTTTATTCTCATCCTCTCATTATCTATCTATCTATCTATCTATCTATCTATCTATCTATCTATCATTCTATCTATCTTTCTTACCCTTTTTCTTCTTCATCTATCTGTATCTCTCTTATAACATGCCTAAGTGTGAAGCTATTTGCAATTGATACCTGCTGGGAAAGGGAAAATCAGTTTTCTTCAATGGAGTGTCACACTCCAGGCACTTCAGTGCCCAGAGGTAATCAACCAAAGTATATTCCATGGTCCTGGGAGGTTTGGGGTTTTTGCTTTCATGCTGTTTTGATGGTTTTGTCTTGTTGGTCTTTTTGTTTGTTTCATTCGAAAACATTTAAACATAAAGATATATGTATTCTTACCTTATGAAGACTAAGAAACCCATATATCCTTATCAATTCATGTCCCTTTCAACATGGACAGCTTCTCTAGGATTTGGTGTGGATGTAGTGTGAAAGAGCTGACCATTTCATACATCCTGGCAGCTGGGCTGCAGCAATCCTACTGAATAGCCCCCATAGCTGACACTATCGAGTAGGCAAAAATACGTTTTTAAGTATGTAGCACGCCTTAAGTAAAAAATACTATTCTTATCCTGCTAAGTGATCATGAAACAAATGAACTCATAATAACATACTTCTATTTTCAACGATTAGTTCATTTTTAGCTCTTATCAGAGAATCTTTCTTCTTCTTTCAATGGACTGGAATGAACAAAGAAACCCTCTGGTGAATGTATAAAGAATAAGAGGCTTTGAAATGCTTATCCATTGTTAGTATTTGTATATCACATCCCTTTCCTCAAGCTTCAAGGCTGTATGGGAAAGCAGAAAGAAGTTGTGTGATCCAAAAGTGGTTGATAACCTAAAGCAGCAGTGTTTCTAACATAAGAAGACAGATGCACATATGGTCTTCCATGAACTGTGACAACACAAATGATTCCACATATGCTTAAACTAGACAAAAATCCCAGAACATACATGGAATTGTGCAAGGAACCACTGCAAAGAGGGGCAAATAATGGAAACTGGACTAGATGAGTTTTTATTTAAAAGGCAGTGGACAAGACATAGAAACATTAAGACACAGAGACTACGACAGCGATAGGGAGACAGAAATAATCAAAGAGAGATGGATAGGGAGAAAAGGAAGAGAGAAAAAGTTGAGAGACAGAGGAAAAATCATGAAGCTGAGAAAGGAGGGAGTTTGGGGTGGATTTGGAAGGAGTTGGGGGAAGAGGATGACTGTGGTGAAAATACCATGCATACAATTCTCAAGGAATAAATAGAATTTTATCTTTTGAGAGAGTACAAAACAAATCTAAGCACAGCATTTATCACCTTCGGCCCTTCTCTCTGCAGATGACCTGTGAGCAGTTGCCCCATTCTATTGCCCCCTTACTTCTCAGCTAAGAGAAGCTACGTTCTCATACTGTGATAAAACAGAACTTTCCTTAGTTAAGTTGCTCTGCTTCTGATGATTTTCACAACAACAATAAAAGTAATGATTGCACACATTGACACAGATGTAAATAAGTAGAGTTATTTTGGGAAAAAATGGAAGTTCACAGATCCACATAACTTTTCAACATCTATAAAATTTAGAGGAGTCACAGGAATTTGCAACATTCCATTGATGCAAAAATATACATAGCAAACACAACTTACTCTAATTCAGGAAAAAGGTAAATATTTTAATGTGAGTTTGCAAAGATTGTGGAAATATTTGGCTCAATTAAAAAATATTCATTGGAAGGCAAGGAGATTTCTGAGGTAAGAAAATACTCAAAGAATATTTTCAGGAATTGTAAATTATAAAGGATTTCAGCATGTTGATGAATTGAGTTATGTAGTGATCACTGGTTGTAGCTGGTGTGGTTTGTACAGTTCTTTATTTTACAACATGCATGAATGGTTTTATCCTGTACAGTACCCTAAACCCAATCATCCAGAAACCAAACTCTCTATTTGGTAACTAGAGTCAGCATAGTAGCTAGAACAAAGGTTCAATTGCCTGTGAAGTTTGAAATAGCTTATAATCTTTCCTTTTAGAATATTCATAACTAAAAGATCAATTAAACCATGTGGCTCCAAGAAATCTTGATGTAATATTGTTTAGAAGAGTATTGGATAATGATAAAATGCAATGTGACCCCAATATAAAATAAAGTTGTATCTATAAGAAAACAGTCATTACGGTTAATATATAATATTTATTAAGATGCTTATGAGAAATTCACAGTAGTGTTTCAAAATTTTTATTGTCAAGATTGCCACAGATTAGAAAGTAGAAAATGAAGTTCTGAGACATAAAAATTACTCTTGTGTAGATGTCTCTGTTGTCAAGATATAGCTGAAGAGCAAAAATTACTTAGCTTCTAAGAAGCTTATATATTTTTGGATTTCCATCATTTTGTGGTCAAGATAATGAAGGAACAAATATGCCCAATAACCTGGAGATGAAAGAGCAAGTTATAGATATAATTTATAACACTAAATTGAACTGACCTTAAAATTTCATTTAATTAAAAAACATTTCATCTAGTATCCTAAGTGTTTCTTAGGGTTATGGTTTATCTTTCCTCTTCCAATGAGTGATAGATAAGAGTAAATGGAAATTGGTAACAGATACTTCAAAATAGAAAAAAAAATATCAGGGAAACAAAAGTCGTTGAATGTAAAAGTGAATAGGGTAGAATTGCCCTGTATGCACAGCCCGCCTGCAGGAAGAAGACAGCTTGCACTTGAGCATAAGATTACTGTCCTTTGATTTAAATTACCAACAGCTGGTAGACCCCTTTCTTCTCCCACTACCTGGTTGTTCTCTGAATCAGTCAGAGCAGGTGCTGAAGCCCATAATAGCATAGAGCGAGTACAATCAGCCAGATGTGCCATTCGAAATTATGGCACTGGATAATTTGATGTGAAATTTCCTTTTATTATAGTTGAGTCTAGATAAAATAAAATAAGATTCCTGTATATGTGTATATCACTACCTGTGTACATATATAGGTACATTTGTGTGTTATTTAAAGTGAAGTGCATTCAGTATCCTACTGACGTCATTCGCTTGGTTATAGTAAAATTGGATTAGCAACAGACATAAATTGTGTTGTCAGGAATTTAAATATCTGTTGTCATTCCAGCTCTCAAAGACTTACTAAATTACCAAGCTTTAAGCACTATGTCTGTGCAGATGTTCATCTATTCTAACCCTCTAAGCTATCTACTTCCCAGCCTAGGGCCCCATGTTACTTGCCAATCTGATATTGCCTTGGCTCACTATGGTCCGTGTCTGGCTTCATAGTGAATACCTTTGCAACCTGAACATGAGGACTCCTCCTGTATCTTCTGCTTCATGGCCACTTCTCCCTTCTTTCCTCCTGGTTGTGATCCTTTTCTTATTTCTTTCTACCTGAAACACTGGGTTGAGGTCTAAATTTCAGCCTTACTATCTCCTCTTCCCAGTCATAGGCTGAATCAGCTCTTTATAATAATAATGGAAAACAATTCTTATCTAACATTGAGACCAGAGATGCTTGACTGCAGTCTGGGCTTTAGACAGATGTCTGGGTATAAACATCAGTGTCTGAATACACGGTACACAAGACTAACCCCAACAAAATTGATATTAAAGCTTTTTTGTACAATGAATAATTATTTAGTTTACTTATCACATACCTAAAAGTTTACATCTCTAACATATATACATAGACAGCATAAAACGTTCTTTCTTCATGCCCAGTGTCACTGTAATTATCAGCAGAGAAGGCTAGAACAAATATTTATGATCTTAGAGTAAATATGAATATTAACTAGCTTACTGCTGTTCACATATTTTCAAGGTGAAAGAAGGAAAAACTGAAATTAACAAATGATGCACATGTAATAATTATGCAGAAAATTTAAACAGCTATGGAGGGATGTGTGGAGAGCCACACCGACACCGCGCCCTAAAGATGGCGCCTGGCGGATGCTCCAGACAACTCCTGGCTGGGCGGAGAGATGGGAGGACTTAGCAATCGCCTGACCTGACGTTGCTAGGCCCTAGCCTATGGCTTGCAGTGGCGTGATGTGGCGTGCTGGGACGTCATTTCAGGGATATAAGGCTCACCCTAGGAGGGCAGGAGAGGAGAAGCCATCAGATTGCCCCGGGGCTCACCCATTTCTCTCAATGCCTGAGTAAATTGCTGTTGGAAGGAACTGTTTTGCGTGTCTTTCTTCCCCCTGGTCGGGAGCTCGGCGCGTCACAGGGATGATGGTGCATTTTGGCTTATGTTCTAGATAATTTCAATGTATGCTTTCAATTTATAGCATTTCTTTATTATATTTTCATTAGCATGATAAAATATGTTTTGTATTTATAATCTAACTATTATTTTGCACAGAGCTGCCTGGTAATTATCTACCCAAGTTAGTTTCTCATTTTATGTAAAACTGGCTCTTTTTTTAAAGCACCAAATTTGAAGCAATGAACTTCATATTTATTAATTAGTCAAAATGAACAGTTATAGACAAATCTAAACAATTTATTTATTTATTTATTTATTTATTTATTTGTTGTTGTTTGTGACAGGGTTTCTCTGCATACCTCTGATTGTCCTGGAACTCACTCTATAGACCAGGCTGGCCTTGAACTCAGAGCTCTGTCTGCCTCTGCCTCCCTACTGTTGGAATCAAAGCCATGTGCCACCATACCTCCTGAGGCAAACTATTCATTAATAGCTTGAAGAAAGAGAAATAAAATTATCTGGAGAGTTGGAAAGCAGAGAGGAAGCAAGAGTAAGCTGGCCTCCTTGAGTGATCATAACTATCACCGGAGATTCAAGATACTCATCAGATAAGCTGTGGCTCCAGGTTTCTCTATGCATTCTTTGTAGTTTCCTAATAAAAGTCACCAGAGGAGATGCATTGTCATGTGACATATGAGCATCATTGAAGAGGACTTTTCTTTACTAAGACATTTCAGGGGGAGAAAAATTTTTTTCTCTGAAAATGTTCATATATTACTAATTGAAAGTGTCTTTAAATAGTCTTTTTGTAACATTGTTTCTAAGATAATGTGACTTATATCTTTCCTTAAGTTGTTGACCAAGAATACATGTTTATTAGAGACAGGAACGGCTGAGAAATTTTCACAAGCATGTGATATTCTAGCTATCTTCCTGAAGAATATGACCTTACAGACAGATTTCAGTCTCCTTTAAGGTATGCATAAGACTCTGCATGAAATATATTAACAGCACATAGTATTTTTTTTAATGTAGAGTGATATGTAGGAAATTCAAGACTTTGTAAATGCCAAGTAAGTTCTTCACCATTGAGTGATATCCTCAGCCTTTGAGCAACCATTAGCTTCCTCTTTGTTGGAAAATCAGCGGCTCAGTGAATAGAGGCACTTTTCACCGAGCCTGATTTTTTGAGTTCCATGTTGAATACACATGGTGAAAGAAAACAAACCAACTATCTCAACCTGTTTCGTTTTTCAAATCTCAATTGACCACAATATCCAAAATAATAAATATATTTTGTTTAAAAGGGAGGGAAGGAAGGAAGGAAGGAAGGAAGGAAGGAAGGAAGGAAGGAAGGAAGGAAAGAAGAAAAGGAAAGGAAAAGGGAAAAAAGGAAAGGAAGGGAAGGGAAAGAAGGGAAGGGAAGAGAAGGGAAGAGCAGGAAAAGGAGAAGAGGGGAGGGGAGGGGAGGGGAGGGGAGGGGAGGGGAGGGGAGGGGAGGGGAGGGGAGGGGAGGGGAGGGGAGGGGAGGGGAGGAAAGCAAAGGGAAATAGCACAGTGGAGAAGGGTACATGTCATCAATCCTGGTAGGCAACATTCAATTCTCAGGACCCACATAGAGGAAAAAGAGCCCCAATCCAGCCATTATCCTTTGATCAGCTCATGTGCTTCTTGGCCTAAGTGTTTTTGTGAAAAGGCAGAAGAACATACACACAAAAATGAAGAAATAAAAATATTAAAATTATGTAGTCTTTACATTTAATTTATCATAAAATTTAGAACATTATTTGAGCTTTTCTCAGCCATTTGAAGCACCATGGCTTTTTGTTTAACACTGAAAGAGTGTGATGTAAATTGTTAGCCCGCAGCAAGCCTCCTGTGAGCTTTCAGTCTTGACAAAATGATTGTGATCAAGGCCTGATTTGAAGATCAGGTACTCACTGTAGTATGCATCTGCTGTTTCATTCTTTTGTGAGAATCCTTTGTGGCTTTAGTTGTCCAACTGATGGAAAAGCATGCAGTGAGAATTTAATGTTTAAATGACGCTAGTTTTAAATTAAAGATTTCTTAAAATTTTAAATTGAAATGTATCTGTGAAACCATTGGGAGTAGCATGTGTTTGAAGACAATAGCCCCTGGGCAGAGAAAAATAATTCTTTTCCTACTTGCCAAATCGTATTATTGTCAAAAACCTGAATGGAATTTGAAGCCCATTCACTCTGTTGTGATGGATTATAGATGCGATGTGAATAGTTGCATGATTTTACCTTACCTCTTATGTGGTGGGATTTTTAAATAAGAGAATGTCTCATTGGCATTGTTACATGGCCCTATTGTCTACATTCTTCACAATAATTTCATACCAGTTAAGGAGGATCATTTTAGTTCACAATCATATTTTTTAACATTTGATATTTAAGTATTTTTAGACTAATTAAGTGATTAATTATACAATTACAAGTATAATAAAGAGGACTCAGTCATGGATGCTCAATAGTTATTGAACTGAGCTCTACAGGAAATTACCAATGACTATGGCAGGAGGCTTCTCAGTTGGTTTCTGTTGTATGTTTTTGAATACTTAAGTTCATGACTGTCTATCTATCTCTCTGCCTGTCTAATTCATTAATTTGGCTACTTGCTATTTATTCTTTTATTTATGATAGCTGTGTGTTTATTAAACTTAATCATTAAAACAAAAAGTATGTCTATCATAGTTTATTCTCTAGACTATACAGAAGAGCTGTTAATATGTAATAATTGAGCATCAAACTAGTGCTATCAAATTTTGGGAGTTATCCCAAAATTCAGTTGATAAAATATAGATAGTTAATAGCACATAAATATTATATTGCAACATGATGATCTTAATTTTCTATGTATATGTTTGAAAAATATTGGTTTTTCAGTAAGTGCTTCAATGAGAACTTGCTGATAATTTTAAAATGAATTGATGAATAATTGATATAACATATTCACAGTGCACCACAAAATTCACTTACAGAATTACACATTGATTATCACAATTTTCTCTTTCATTTTTAGTGATTTATTTAGTCTGATAATATTTTTTTTGGAGAAAATCAAATATCTATGTGGATCCCCTGAAGTGGGATCAACTCTTATATCTACATATTACTGGTCAAAGTAGATGGCAGTAAATAAAGTTGACTATTTCCTACCTGAAATATAAATTAATCAATTGAAAAAAATCATATTCTTATATTAATAATGTAAGCAGTTCTTATTCAACAGAGAAGCATTACAAGGCAAGTTACTGAAATCTAACCAGAAACATTGGCATTTACTAACACAAACCAATTCAACATTTCACCTTGGAGGGGAAAATGTTTTAGTACATTGATTTGTATATGTTGCAATTTACCTGCAGTCCTTGGCTTTGAACCCAGGGCCCCAAACATGTTACGTTCTAATATGGAATCACATTTGAATCCAATAAGTATTGTTGTTTTGATATAAATTCATTTCTACCTTTGAGTAGTCCCCCTTTGGTTTGCTTATATTTATAAAATCTCTATCATTTTAATCTCAGTTGTAAGTCTCTTTTGTGTTGAAGAAAGTATTATGAGCAGTTTGGAAGTCAGAAGTTTTGGTGTTTTACAGCTTTACATACCACTTCTGCAATAGAAATCACAGAGTTGCCTAAAGTGAGGAGGGTGGATATGAAGGAGAGAGGATAGAGAGGAGACGGTATGGAGAGATGGGAAACTGAAGTCTGGATTGTATGAGAGAAGAATAAAAACATCATGAAAACAAAAATAAAATAAAAACAGAAAGGAAAAAAAATGAACAGAGATTGGTAAATGTTAGTGTCCCGCTTACTTTCTTCATTAATACAATACAGCATCCTAAGCCAGACATGGTCCGACCAATATTAAAATGAGTCCCACTGCAAAATTTAACCTATTCAAGATAATATCTCATAGACATATGAAAAAGTTCTAGCTACAAGTAATTTTAGATCCTGTCAAATTACCAATCACTGGTATTTATTTTTAACCATCACTTTTATTTATTCATATTTATCTATTTTTGCATATAGTTATATGATGAATGATTATCAAGAAAGTATGGTTTGATGAACTTAAAAATACATTCAGACTTTAATATTCTTTATTCTAAGTGAACTTGTGCCTATATGTATGTTGGGGTACAATAAATATTTATGTAAACAACAAAAATAAAAGAACCAGAAAACGCACTATGAAATATACAACCATCCTCTGGGTGAAAATCCTCTCCTCATTAGATGTGACAGTGTAGTTGTACATTTTGCTCATGACAACGTATATGCTAAAATATCATCTGCTCTTTTACATGTAAAGTGGTAATATTTTAACAAGAATGATTACTATTCCAACTGTATCCCCTTTCTAGAGCTCGTATCCAAGTTTTTTTTAAAAAAATAAAATAGTTTCTTCTAGCTGCCCTCTTCAAAAAAGGGAATCCTAGTCTCATTATTAGAAATTAGCCCTCATAGAAGCAGCAGGAATGGGGACAGGATAAGGAGTTCCTGGGGTGAGGATGGGGAAACAGGTTAACATCTGAAATGTAAATAAGTAAAATATCCAATTAAAAAAAAGGAATTAGCACAGATGTTTCAACTTCACCAATTCAAATCACAAATATGCCAACTTTCACCATAACATGAGTATTGGCTTCTGCTCATGCAGAACTGGCAGAAGAGTAAATGATTCTTCAAATATATCTAAATTTCTAAGTTAGTAATATACACTAATAAAAATAACCACAAAGAGTTATTCTGTGACAATTTTGGAGTATTAATTTAATATGTAACACTAATTATAATTTAATTCCAACTGTCTTGAGAGGTTATTAGAATTTTTTATTAAGTATCATATTTGGAAGTTATAATCACTAAAGGAAGGGCTTCCTATCATAGTCTGATTTTTCACTTTCATTTTTTTCTCTAGAATTATAAAAAACAATAATCAGGCTTCATATAAACGCAGGACTTTAAAGGAGTAGAAATAGTAAATTGATTTTGACCATATCATACTCCTCTTCATTACACACAGAAACTTCACTTACAAGGTTCTATCATATTTTTATACTGCACAAATCTCCACTTTTCCATCTGAATTAATAGTTTCTATATCATTGAACTTGCTAAGAAAACTAAAAAATAAATTTATATGATTCAGTGATTCAATATGGTATTAAGAATTTTGTGTGGGAGAGAAGAGCAATGTGGGCAAGCAGTAGGGAGAGGTTGAGTTTGAACAGGGTAGGCAATGAAAAAAGAGGGTGGGGTGGCTATTCAATCATTAAAATGGTAAAAATAGGTACTAAAATGAAAGGTAGAAATCGTTGAAACTATGAAGAGAGAACCACTTAGTGGTCACATCAATGTACCTCAGCATATTCAAGAAATTGTTGGCATAATACGAGAAATTTCTAATTTGTTTCTATTATGATTCTCCTTTCTTTGCATGTATCCATTTGTTGCCAAAATAACAATACCCATCAGTGCCCACTGTGATCCTCATCACAGTGTATCTTTGTAAATAAATCAGAAGATATATAATATAATACATACTACATGTATTATATATAGTATTTTTAAGTTAATAGAAACTGAGAAAGATGCAGGTATCTGTCCTCCAGTGAATACAGGTTTCTGTTGAGTCCAGAACAGGTTAATTAGATCCTCTAGAGCTCAAGTTACAAGCAGTTTTGAGCTTCTGATATTGGTATATGAACCTTAACTTGGTCTTCTGGAAGAGCACTTCACTGCTTCACTGCTGTGTAATCTCTACCTCCCATCAGTGCAATTTAATTATCTAAAAAGAAAAATACAACATGAGATGGAAATCAGCTAAACTGAACTGGAAAAGTTTTAACTTTTAAATAATAACAAAATGATTTGTCAGTCAAATGATTTATTTCAGTACAAAACGTAGCACTTAACAGATGTTTGGTACATCTTAAAAATTTATCAGCTTTTCAAAGACACTGGAAACTGAACAAATAATTCTATTTGTCTAAAAATTAGTTGTAATCGGAAAGATCTATAATCACTTTAAAAGGTATTTAATTATTGTAAGAATGAGTTCAAAAACTGCTGGAAGCCACATCAAAAAGCCATTTTGTGCCTTAAGCTGTGCTTATACCACCATCAGACAAACAATTATAATACATAATTTTTATTAGGCCCCACAGGCAACAAAATATTTATTGAACATGACAGAGAAAGACTGAATTTTTTAAGTGATATAATTTACATAATAAATCTTTCAGCTACATTGTTCAGGAATTTCAAACATTGTAAATTATTAAACATAAATTAATTCATAAATTTATTAATATTGTTCACATACTCAATATTTTCATATAGTTGTATAAGCTGTGTAGTTCAAAGCTGATTTTGTTGCCTTGTATTCATTTGGTTAAATATCAATTATTGCTAGAAGAGTATGTTCTCAGTGATGAGCTATGTTGGAACAAAGAATATGCCATAATATTTTTTCACATATAAGTTATTTTCTGAAATGAAGGAGAAAGGCAGGATGAAAACACAGAACCAAAACAACTCTAATCAGGATTTAATGTAAACCCTGTTTCTGTTCTACACTGACTCTAAATTACCAGTATATTTCACTTTTAGAATATTCGATAATCTCAGTATTGTAATTTGTAGAAATAAAAAAAAAAAACACCTGACCTATATCAATGAAGGGATAAACATTATTTTGAGACCCTAGTTTTTGACATTCTGCAAGTCATATTTACATATCACACAAATCAAATCGGTATCAGGAGCACAGAGAAGATGTCTGCAGGGAAGAGAATGTCTGCTGCTCTATTGCAGTTATCAGACACTGGAAGCATTTGACAGAATGTTCCTATAAGGATCAGAGAGCAGAGACTGCTTGTTTATAAATCCTTGCCTGAGCAGACTGAAACATGAGTAGTAAGGTTTATAAATTTAAATTCAGTTTGAAAACAATGTTGTTGATTTTCTCTTTCATCTGATAGCATTGTCCATCTATTCAATACTCTGTGTTAGGAAATAATCTAGTTCCCTAGCATAGAGTTAATGAAGCAAATCACTAATGAGCATCTCTCAGAAATGGAATAAAGGACATTTTTCATAGAGTGGGTGTTGGACTAAATGTTCTGTACAAGCCTTTCCAAACATAACAGTTTGAAAATTTAATAACCACCAAATTATTTCTAAAGTAATTACTCTGGCCACTACATATTCTAAATTATCTTTAAGGAGATGATATTAAGCTCCATTATTTATATTGTATTCTGAGTTTGAAAAGTCAGAAAATTATGAAACACTAACACTAAATATTTCAAGATTTGCAAAGTATAATGTCTAGTGAATACCCATCCTACTGCAGAAAAACAGCTGTAGAAAATAGGTCAAGCAATAAGCACTAACGGGCATCCCTGTTCTCTATGAAAGTTTGCACAAACTCATGCATATTTGGGTCATTGACAGTAGTTTTTGTGAAGCATGGAGTAATACACATCTTTGATTATGATACTAAGTTCTCAGAACTGGTCCCTTAAGAAAACTTGATATAATCCTATTTCCTGTGTGTTGAAACTTTGGCTCATTTCAGAGAAATATTTTTTGATGTAACAAATTTTCTTTCTTTATTATTATTATATCTCTAAACTTTCTCTATTACCAATGTCTCATATTAGACTAGCATTTATTTCTAATTATTTTTGTATCTTTTTATCCCTGCTGTCTCCTAAAATTCATGTTTGTCCATGAACAAAATTTTGAAGTGATTTGAACGAATAGATTAACAGCTTGAAATTAGAGTCAACAAACATCAACATCATTACAAAGTAAGTCTGAGTTTTGAGCAGTATAATGTGTCTGGTGGTCATAACCAGCAAAATTAAACATCTGGAGCAGCAGTAGACATTCTAGGAGAAACAGCAGACTCTGGAGCAGAGGCACATCTGGTTATAGGTCCTCAGAGCTCCACTCCAGGGAAAAGCAGTCATCTGAAGTAGAGCATGAAGACTCCCAACTTTTATTGGTCTCATTTTGTCCATGCTGAGAAAGTAAGGCTACCCTTAGACACTTGCACTTTCTTCCTCGGGCTACAAAATAGGATGGCTGTCTTCCAAGAGTCTTCTGGCATAACTGCATCTGAGTTATTTTTGCTTTTTTTTTTTGGGGGGGGGTGTTGGACATTTTTTGCAGAATATGAGTGTAGAGAGATTGATTCACACTTGGCATGGAGTTGTAGCTTCTAATGTGACTCTGAAGCCTTCTTTCTTCAACGTCTTCATTCATTTGGAAAGCTACTGCTTTGGTTGCCTGGAATGGTTTCCAGCTCTGGAAAACTGTGTTGTAATAGTTAACTTTTAGGGAAATAAACAAATAGAAAGGCTTCCTCAACAACCAAATGTGTGTCTAAGTTCCACTCATTCTTTGATTCTCAGCTTAACTATCATTTATTCAAACTAGCCTTTTGTTTTAACTATGTAATTCACTAATGTGATGGATTACCTGATGAAAGCAGTCCAAGGAGGGAACGATATATTTTGTCCCACAGTTTGAGAATAGCTCCTACCATAGTTTTTTTTATTTTTTTAACTTATCCATTTTACAGTCTCCCAGTCACTTTCTCTCATAATCCCAGCCCCCAAACCCTCCCTCCCCTTCTCCTCTGAGTGGGTCGGACCCTCCCTGGGTTTCCCCAACAACCAGGTAGCATACACAGGCTGGAGTTAGGCCTATCACACGTATGTAGCAGATGTGCAGCTCTGTCTTCATGAGGATCATGAACAGTTGGAGTGGTTGCTATTCCAAAATATGTGGGACATGTTGTTCTAGTTGGGCTGCCTTGTCTAATGTCCGTAGGAGAGGAGGTGCCTATGGTAGTTCTTAAGGAAGCTGAGCTCATTGAGTTGTCAACCAGAAAGAAGAGGCAAATGGAGCTGGGGCTTTGCTAGCTTCTTCCAGGTTAGAGTTCAGTCATGGAGACAGTCACTCAGCCTTCTCTCCTCTTTTAAAACACTTGGGAAGTTCCAGCCCTAAAATCTGTCAAATTGATTGACAGAGGATTGCACCTTCTGAAATAAAATGTAGAACCAGCCTTCATGAATCATCCTGTATATTGTAATGCACGTTTTCATTAAAATGCATATTCTTTTTTGATGTGTACACTCACATGGTTCTGTTCCTGGGAAAAAATATACTTCAATACTTCATAAATTTTTCTTTTTTTTTTTTTGCAAGCAAAAACCTAGTACTTTTTTACATACTTCTTGGTACATAGTAGGTTCTCAATCAATAGTTATTTAATGTGCAAATATGTAATTAAGCAGATGATGATTAACAAACTGTGAGCAGAAATAACTTCATTTTCATATTCTTTAGTGATTGCTATAGAAATTACTTGTGCAATTATTTCAATGTGTCTGATCAAATCATTACTCAGAGAGTAAATTTGTAAGATAAACAAAGTACATTTTTAATGAATCATTTTATATTCAGAAAATGAGGCTGATGTAATTCTGATGATAACTATGACTGTCTGTTTGAAAATAGGATTGAGAAGTACTACTGCAGGAGGTAGGCCTCTAGTTTCTGATTCTAAAGCTTACAGGTGTTTCTGATGAAACACAATTTCTTCCTGGGTGCCAAGGCTTTAAACTTTCCAGTTCACTTGACACCAGGTACCTGGGGCCAAGGTTTGTATTAGTCAGTGGTGAATGTATTTACTTTCACTCTTTCATAGAATGATCCATTTTAGCTTTTTAATCTCTTGTTTATCAGTAACACCTATGATCAATATACATCTCCTTCCTGATTATTGGCTTATCTTCAGGGAATGAAGACAATTAGTAAGCCATTTTGAGGAGAAGTAAGATCAGGGAGTAATTCCCCAACTCCAGAGTTTTAGGACATTCTTATAGGTTAGAATATAGCCTAGACAAATTTAAGGGATTTGAAAATTTAACCAGATAGGATTTAATCTTTATAATCTAAAGCAGATCAAACCCCATATTTTAAACAGGCTACTGTGGGCCCAGCAATAAAAGTACTAAATTCAATTATTAGGAGTTTTTTCAGCCTGATGATCACTCAGTAGTAAGGGTGCATAGTACTCTGATTAAGTGTAATTTTCATCTCAAATGCTAGTTAAGTCTTGAGGATAAGGATGAAAAGAAGTAAGACTAGAGAAGACCTCCTGTGCAGAATGGAAAATACATGAATCATGGATGAAGACTGCTCATCATCTGCTCTTAAAAATAGTGCCTCTCCCTGGAAGGAACTTCCTGGGGCTTTCCCATCACTAGTTAACACTGTTCTACCATTGCTAATCTTATTAATATTTCATAAATGAATTAACCATGAAAAGAAAACATTCTCTTCATAAGCATATTGATATTTTTATTTGTAATAACACTGTCAGTAATAAGATTTGTTTTATATAAGTATAAAGAATTACTAAAACCAAAATAATGTACTAATTAGTTAATTTAAGTAGAATAACAAATAAGAGATTTATGATATGATTTTAATTGTATAACTTTATCCTGTCATATGCCTAAATAGATATGAGGCATTTGGGGTTTTTAAACTGTAAGTTGTTGACCATCTTTTTCCTTTTACCCCATTATAATACAATAAAATTCTGTATTTAAAAATTACTAGCAATTTCCCCAATATTTTAACTGTTTATAGGCAATAGATGATGAGACAAAATAATAAACTGAAAAGAAACCCCAAATAGAAGAAAACTTCAACATAAAATATTTTATTTATCATAATATATGAAACAGTTGTAGATGCAAAGCAAACATACAGCTGATAGGACTCTGATGATTTAAGATTATGTAGTCATTATATCAAAGTGAAGAAGATGAACCAAAATTCCACTGTCTTTGAAAATTATTTTCTTTAGTCTTTCTGAAAATTGCATGTGGTGTATGTATTATTAAACTTTTAATTAATTATGTGTGTGTGTGCGTGTTCATGTGCCTGTGCATGTGCATGTGCATATGTACCTGTATACAATTATATTCACCCGAATGTGGGTGCCTAGGTATCCAGAGGCTTCAGGCTCTTTTGGAGACAGTTGTGGACCTCCTGAAATGGTCTGGCCACTAAACTTGTTCTTTCTTCCTTCCTTTCTTTCTTTCTTTCTTTCTTTCTTTCTTTCTTTCTTTCTTCCTTCCTTCCTTCCTTCCTTCCTTTCTTTCTTTCTTTTCTTCTTCTTCTTCTTCTTCTTCTTCTTCTTCTTCTTCTTCTTCTTCTTCTTCTTCTTCTTCTTCTTCTTCTTCTTCTTCTTCGTTGTCATTGCTTTGCAAGGACAGCAAGGGCTCTCAACAGATGATCCCAGACTCCAGTCTCTGAATTTTATTGAAAATAAATTAAATATGAAAAAAGTTATATATTCAGAAGCCAATCAATTAATCATTGTGACCAATCAATGTAACTGTCAAAACTTATATGTAAGACATTTACACACATTTCAGTAACAAAAGTTTGTGTTTTGTATTATGATCCAAATGTTAGAATATTCAAAGTACCTAATTATATGTGCTGTATGTATATGACATAATAACAAGAAATAAGATTTAAATGACTATATAAGTGAGTAGTTTGTAGAGGAAATAAATGTACTCCAGCCTTTTAAATAAAATTTTATTGTTAGAAATCTTCACTGTATAAGTAAGTTATGAATAATAAATACAAAGCACATCTTCTAGCATATCATTTTATAACTCTGAAAAGTAAATCTGTCAAAAATAAGCATTTTCTAAAAGGTTAAATAAATTGTACTTCCACTGAATTAAAGCTGTTGAAAGCTTTTAAAGGTCACTTTTCATGGGATCTCACTTATTTACAACTATACTGCTCATCAAAGAATTGTAAGACTGGCTTCATAGATTGGTGAAAATTCCAAGTATATGTGGAAAATATGCTACTTTTGACTCAGGTTGGCATGTAATATTACTATCTTAAAATTATAAAATAATCAATGAGAAGATAAGATGTGGCATGAAAACAAATTACATTTGCCTAATATTTAGTTTAGAGTAGGGTTGGATATATGGTCTTTTCAGTGGCATACATAAAGATACACTGTTTCCAACTGAAAGTATAAGGTTCCATGCATAAGGCCAATATATCCATTTCTCTACAGGAATCATTGCTGCTCTTCTGGTATCACTTTTCCTACATAATTGTTTTCACTGTCAAGTTGTAAATTATTAGTATATTATAGTAATTGAGTACATTTTCCATTGTATCCTTTAGGAAGCTAACAGAGTAATAAATACTCTTAAAAAGAGGAAATACCTAGAGCCCAGGAAGTAAAAAACATTGTTGGTATAAAAAAATGAAAAATTGAACTAAGTGGATATAATATAATTTGTTTTTGTCTTGAATTAGCCAAAACTTTAGGACTCATGAAGAACTGAACAGTCCCTCACTGCTCATGTCTTACATGACACCTTTTCTTTTATAGTTTTTTTTTTATTTTGGGGAGATCTTTAAAAGTCTTCTGAACATTTCCTGGAAATATAGGTTGATTGATAAAAATGTGTTTCATAACTGAATTAATCAGAATATTAGTTATTATCCTCCACACATCACTATTGTGACTTCAGAAACTAAAACACACACAAAGTTTTTACTTTGTAAATTAATCTAATATTGAGAGCCCAAGTTACTTGATAGATTCAAATCTGACACATAAAATGATCTATTACCTTGCATTCCAAAGGGAAATCTCTATCAAAAGACACAAAGGAATGAAGAATACTTGTCAGAAACATTTGGACACTGCCATTGTTTATTCTCTTTTTCATCCAATGCAAGTTTATGAAGCATCTTTTATATGAATATGGAGTCTTTGGGGCTGGGAGGTGGTGCAATGGTAAAGCCTGATGACCCACGTCTGTATTTCTGGAATTTATATCTTAAACAGTGTGATCTGGCAACTTAAATGTTTGTAGTCTCAGCACATCATTACTGGGTGATGGGAAGAGGAGGCAGTGGTGTTACTCTAAGGTAAAAAGCCAGGTGAATCCATCAGTGAACAAGACAGACACCATGTCAAAACATGGTGGAATGTAAGGAAGGACACTCTGTCATACTTTGTCCTACATACACATGTGCCCATGTCCACACCCAGGAACATTGGAGATCTGTCTGTCTCTGTTTGTCCTTATCTATCTATCTATCTATCTATCTATCTATCAATCAAACTTACTATATAGATTGATATTTCAGTTCTTCTGTCTTACTATTTATAAGTACAAATATACATTACTAAGAAATATTTAACAATGATTGTTATTTGTAAGAGAAAAATAACAACTCTGTGTTAAGGTGACCAAGTATTTAAATTTTAATTTTTAAAGTGAATTTTACTGTAAATAATACACTTAAAAGGTGAACATAGATCATTTTAGAATTTGTTCACCTGAATCTTGAAATATGTGTGTGTGTGTATGTATGCATGCATGTGTGTGTACATGCATGCATGTATGTATGTGTGTGTATAATTCTTTCTTTCTTTCTTTTTTTCTTTCTGTCTGTCTTTCTTTCTTTGTGGTATATTTTTGTACATGTGTGTAGAACAGTCATATATTGTCAATATTGACATCAGGGTATGTTCTGGTGTTGCTGTCTACTTTATGTTGTTTTTGAGATTTGGTCTCCCAAAGAAATTGGAGCCAGTGGTTTCAGCTAGCCTCCTTGGACAATTACCCCTAGCTTTGTCACTTCATTCATCCCTCACACACTCAGTGCTCTGCTTACACTTATGGGCACCATGTCTACCTACTAGAAGAACTGATGATTCAGACTCTGTTCTTCACGCTTTTGTCACAAAAACTTTGCAAACTAAGCCATTTCTTCAGTCAGAATACTTTAAATGTTAAATTGTAATCATTTATTAAATTTAAAGGTTTTGCAACACCTTGCTGCAAGTTATCTTGTGAATGTTTCACAAGATATATTATGTACCGTTTCCTTGCTTCACTTTTGCAAAAATATTCAAATAAATTTATCACAATGTAAAAATATTTTCAATCGATTATGTTCACTTCATTCTCTCTTATTAACCAAAATTATTTTCTGACATAAATGTGCAAACACAATTAACTCAGTATTTATTTCTTCTCAAAATTACTTAAAACCCATATTAGGTGAAATTTAAATTTGAGCAGAAAAATAGCACTGAAATGGAACTAAGTAGAGTTTTTGATTGATTTCATGTGATTAAATATATGAATATATTTTATTTGAAAACCTATGTTTCATTACATGGAGTAGCAAAAAGTAGCACTTCTTAAAACAGGATATGGATAATTAGTAATGTGACTTATTTTGTTAACTCAGCCGATGACCTTAAATACAAAAGGAGAAGTTTACATGATTAGATTCATCCTCATCATGGATTAAAAAAAAAAAATTAAAGCAGCGGTATGTTCATAGAGACAGGAAAATATTTCTATACCCAGATTTTTCTGTGTTGAACAAAAATGAAATTTTGTTTTCAGTTGCCTGCAATCATCATTGACCTTTTTAACTCCTGGTGTTGCCTTGGGATTGCTTTCTTTCTTCGCAGTCTCTGAAATGTTTTGCATAACAGTAAGTTATGAAGATATTTCCTTTAAATACCCCGAAGTATAAAGGAATATATATTGGAAAAGACACCTGGCAGCAAGTTCTAGCAACTAAGCATAACCAAAAAGAAAATGCTTTGGCTAATGCCCACCCAGAGTCTTTGAGGCTAATTTAATCTGTATCTGAAATTGTTTCCATTGAAAAAAAGATAATGTTTAAGTGACCCCACTTCATCTATTAGACATCTGTAAAATATTCATAGTTAGGAGATATATTCCTGACTATACATGTAAGGCTAATCTGACTTTTCACAAGCACAAAACACTCAACTCCTGACTTTGGGAATTAAAACACACTGGGAAGGAGCACTCAGTTAAAACAGAAAGACCTCCCAAAGCACAGTCCCAGAATGCCAGGGTACTAAGAGACCTAAGTTAATAATTTCAGCATTCAAGAATCTAACAGCTCATGGAAAATGTATATAAGGCTACATGTGCTTTGAACAAATATTTCTCCATATTAAATAAAATTTGTATTGAGATCCGGTCACACCTAAATGGAAGGAAATTAAAATTTAAAAGAACTCTCAGTGGCTTTCTACTCTAGCATATTGTGTGTTTTATGAAAATTTTACATGGATCTGAGTCTTTTAAAAATCTTTTTATTCATTCATTGATTCATTGTTTCATATCATGCACTCCAGTCCCACTCATCTCTCTAACTCTCATATCTGTCCTTTGCCCTTGCAACCTCTCTCTCAAATAAAACACACACACACACACACACACACACACCACAAACTATCATAACAAAACAAAGCTGCAGTGTATCACAGTATGTCCCACAATATTATCTGTCCACTTGCGAATGTCCATTGCAATGAATCATTGGGCTTCAAGATCTCTAGCTTTTGTGACACCATCAATATTGAATTCTTATAGGGAATTCTCTGCTTATACTGTTGGTACCCTGTGTCATGGAGATCCTGCAGCTTTGAGACAGCAGGCCTAGCCCTTTCACATATTCCAAACATTTTCAGATTGTATAGATTTTGGACTGGGCCAATTCAGAGCCCTGGGTCTGGGCCTAGGTGGAAGCTGATCAGCTATTGGTATCACCAGGGTGAGCCCTCCACACTGCTCTGGCTAGGTCACTCAGTGCCACCATCAGGGGGAGGCAGGGTCAGGTCTCTTGCTCTCATGCCCATGAGACCAGCGCACTAACATGCACCTCTCCAGAGCCAGCTCCACGATGTTTCCCAGGCAAGGTGCAGGGCCCACTCTCATAGGTGCTATAGCAACTGAGGGGAGGGAAGGGCCAGTTCTCACACTCTCATGTCCCAGAACCAGCTCTCTAAGCTGATAAAGGTGGAGGCGGGTGAGGGGGAGGACATCACCCCAGCACCCTTGGGCCTATCTCACCTGTACCCCTGCCACCAGGCTAAGTTCTGCTCTACTCTACAGGGAAGTCCAGGGTTACTCTCTTGAGTGCTTTTCTGACTGCCGGAGGGGTTGGGTGGAATGGGGTCTACCATCACTTCTATGCCCTCAACTTTCTCACACTCATGCCCTGGAGGTTGGGTCACCCACTCCTTGCCACCAGAGTCAGCTCCACTGTGCTGCTATGGCTAGGTATAGGGACTGCTGTCCCAAATGCTGCCCATGAGGCCAGCTTATCAGAGGACCGCATCCAGTGAGTGGTGGCAAATTGTGCACAACCCTTGAATATCTGAGTAGGCCCAGAAGCTGCCTCCCAAGGAATTACCCCATGTCCCATAGTGGTAATGTGAGGCACTGACATCAACAGCAGTCTCTTCTGCTGCATAGCCATGGACCCAGACATTGCACTCAGCAGCAGCTTGGGCTGGGACCTCACCATGGATCCAGGAGGCAAGGAGAGTTTCCGGTTCCATCTCTCTTTATAATAGTCAAGATACTCAACTTCCCTTTTTCTGCCATCGAGCCATAACATATTTTTACATTGAGGTGGCTACGGCTTTATTCAGGCTGGCCACATGGCTGGCAGGGTCCTGGGTGACATCCTCCATCTGTGCTGCATGGTGTGGGAGTTGTGGATGTCTATGGCCCACCTGTGCAGTACTAAGAGGAAAACTCATAGCTCTAAGTACCTACAAAAAGAAACTGGAGAGAGCATACATTAACAACTTGACAGCACACCTGAAAGCATTATAACAAAAAGAAGCAAACATACCTAAGAGGAGTAGACTGCAGGAAATAATCAAACTCAGGGCTGCAATCAAACAAGTAGAAACAAAAAGAACTATACAAAGTATCAACAAAACCAGGAGCTGGTTCTTTGAGAAAATCAACAAGATAGATAAACCCAGTGCCAGACTAATCAAAGGGTGCAGAGACAGTATTCAAATTAACAAAATCAGAACTGAAAAGGGAGACATAACAACAGAAATTGAGGAAATTTAAAAAAATCATCAAATCCTACTACAAAGGCTTATACTCAACAAAATTGGAAAATCTGAATGAAATGGACAATTTTCTAGACAGGTACCAGATACCAAAATTAAATCAGGAGCAGATAAACCATCAAAACAGTCCTATAAACCCTAAAGAAATAGAAGCAGTCATTAAAAGTCTCCCCACCAAAAAAAATAATCCAGGACCAGATGGTTTTAGTGCAGAATTCTATCAGACCTTCAAGGAAGATCTAATACCAATTTTCTTCAAGCTATTCCATCAAATATAAACAGAAGGAACACTACCCAATTCATTCTATGAAGCTACCGTTATGCACATACTCAAACCACAGAAAGACCCAACAAAGAATGAGAACTACAGACCAATCTCTCTTATGAATATTGATGCAAAAATACTCAATAAAATTCTTGCAAACCAAATCCAACAACACATCAAAACAATTATGAATCAAGATCAAGTAGGCTTTATCCCAGGAATGCAGAGGTGGTTCAATATTCAGAAATCCATCAATGTAATCCACTACATAAATAAACTCAAAGAAAAAAACGACATGGTCATCTCACTAGATGCTGAGAAGTCATTTGACAAAATTCAACATCCCTTTATGTTAAAAATCTTGGAAAGATCAGGAATTCAAGGCCCATACCTAAACATAGGAAAAGCAATATACAGCAAGCCAGTAGCCAACATCAAACTAAATGGAGAGAAACTTGAAGCAATCCCACTAAGATCAGGGACTAGGCAAGGCTGCCCACTCTCACCTTACCTATTCAATATAGTACTTGAAGTCTTCGCCAGAGCAATTAGACAACAAAAGGAAGTCAAAGGGATACAGATAGGAAAGGAAGAAGTCAAAATTTCACTATTTGCAGATGATATGATAGTATACTTAAGTGACTCTAAAACTTCCACCAGAGAACTCCTAACCTGATAAATAACCTTAGCAAAGTGGCTGGATATAAAATGAACTCAAACAAATCAGTAGCCTTCCACTATTCAAAGGATAAACAGGCTGAGAAAGAAATTAGGGAAATAACACCCTTCACAATAGTCACAAATAATATAAAATATCTTGGAGTGAATCTAACCAGGCAAGTGAAAGATCTGTATGACAAGAACTTCAAATCTCTGAAGAAAGAAATCGAAGATCTCAGAAGACAGAAAGATCTCCCATGCTCCTGGATTTCCAGGGTTAACTTAGTAAAAATGGCCATCTTGCCAAAAGCAATCTGCAGATTAAACGCAATCCCTATCAAATTCCAAATCAATTCTTCACAGAGATAGAAAGAGCAATTTGCAAATTCATTTGGAATAACAAAAAACCCAGGATAGGGAAAACTATTCTTAACAATAAAAGAACTTTTGGGGGAATCACCATCCCTGACCTCAAACTCTACTACAGAGCAGTAGTGATAAAAAACTGCATGGTATTGGTACAGAGACAGACAGGAAGAACAGTGGAATAGAATTGAAGATCCAGAAATGAACCCACACACCTATGGTCACATGATCTTTGACAAAGGAGCTAAAACCATCCAGTGGAAATAGGTCACCATTTTCAACAAATGGTGCTGGCTCAACTGGAGATCAGCATGTAGAAGAATGCAAATTCATCCATTCTTATCCCCTTGTACAAAGCTCAAGTCCAAGTGGATAAAGGACCTTCACATAAAACCAGATACACTGAAACTAATAGAAGAGAAGTTGAGGAAGACCCTCGAATACCTAGGCACAGGAAAAAAGTTCCTGAACAGAACACCAATGGCTTATGCTCTAAGATCAAGAATTGACAAATGGGACCTCATCAAATTGCAAAGCTTCTGTAAGGCAAAGTATACTGTCAATAAGACAAAATGGCAACCAACAGATTAGAAAAAGATCATTACCAACCCTAGATTCGATAGAGAGCTAATATCGAATATATACAAAGAACTCGAGAAATTAGACGTGAGACAACAAAATAACCCCATTAAAAATGGGGTTCAGAGTTAAACAAAGAATTCTCAACTGAGGAAACTCGAATGGCTGAGAAGCACCTTAAGATATCCTCAATATCCTTAATCATCAGGGAAATGCAAATCAAAACAACCCTGAGATACCACCTCACACCACTCAGAATGGCTAAGAACAAAAATTCAGGGGATAGTAGATTATGGTGAGGATGTGAAGAAAGAGGAACACTCCTCCATTGTTGGTATGGTTGCAAGCTGGTACAACCACTTTGGAAGTCCGTCTGGCGGTTCCTCAGAAAATTGAACATAGCACTACTTGAGGACCCAGCTATACCACTCCTGGGCATATATCCAGAAAATGCTGCAACATATAACCAGGGCATATGCTCCACTATGTTCATAGCAGCCTTTTTTTATAATAGCCCGAAGCTGAAAAGAACCCAGATGTCCTTCAACAGAGGAATTGATACAAAAAATGTGGTACATTTACACAATGGAATATTACTCAGCTATTAAAAAATAATGAATTTGAGAAATTCTTGGCTAAATGGATGGAACTAGAAAATATCATCCTGAGTGAGGTAACCCAATTACAAAAGAACACACATGGTATTTACTCACTGATAAGCAGAGATTAGCCCAAAAGTTTGAAACAACAAAGATTCAACTAACAGACCTCATGAAGAAGCAAGAACAAGTGTTTATGCCTAGGTCTTACTTAGAAGGAGTAACAAAATACCCTAGTGAGCAAATATGGAGACAAAGTGTGGGACAGAAACTGAAGGAGAGGTTGTATGGAGACCATTTCACATGGGTATTCATCCTATGTGCAGTCACCAAAAATAGACGCTGATATGGATGACAGAAAGTGCCTGCTGATAGCAGCCTGATATGGCTGTCTCCTTAGGGGTCCCCCCAGAGTCTGACATACCCAGAGGCAGATACTCATAGCTAACCATTAATCATGTCAACAGTTCCCAATGGAGAAATTAGAGAGAAGACTGAAGGAGCCGAAAGGGTTGGTGGCCCCATGAGGAAAGCAACAATACCAACCAACCAGAGCCTCCCAGGGTCTAAACTACCAGCCTAGGAGCACATAGGGAGGAACCCAGCTGTATATGTAGGGAAGAATGGCCTTGTTGGGCATAGGTGGGAGAGGAGATCTTTGGTCCCATGAAGGCTGAACACTGAGTAGGGGGGAATCTGAGGATGGAGAGGTGGGAGTGGGGCATAGGTGGGGGCACACCCTCAGAGAAGCAGGAGGAGGGGGGATGGGATAAGGGGATCCTGGGTGGTGGGGAGAATGGGGTAAGGGGATAAAATTCTAAATGTAAATATTATATTCAAATAAAGGGGGAAAAAAGAAAAGAAATGCTTTTAGAACCAACATCTTTAATAAAATATCAGCCATCTTAAAAAAATTATCTTTATACTAAAATTTGTTATGAGAATTGGACATTGCAGAATACACAGCCTTGGTGTATCTACTCATCAAGCAAGCTATGCAGACCTGCTCAAACCTCTCATGTCCTGGAATTCGAAGGGGATGCAGTGAAAACACAGCGTCGGAGGCTTATCAATTTACTCCTCCCTCCCCCCCCCCACCACTCTTCTAATATCTCAATGCCTGTAATCAGCTTGAAGAAGTTAATGAAGAGTCAGCGCCCCTCCCTATTCCCTGGGCTTGGGGACTAAGGTGGTTAATATTGGGCTGTCTTTCTAGGGAAAAGTAGTGGTTTTGTTGGTACAGAGAGGATTAGCTAGGACTTATTGCATAGACATAACCTATCGGTAGAAATCTGTATAATTATTATCAATCAAGATGAAGTTATAATTTCTTAAATGGTACAAAATTTACCTTGATTTTAAATTTAAGGTTTTCTTTGGTACGAGCTTCTTATTGACATAAAAGTGAGATGAATATTGATACTCTCATAGGCATTGTGCCTGTATAACACATTTAGGAATACAAGGCTTAGACCCAGTCCTTCTTTAACTTTTTCAACTGATTTGAGATGGTTAGCCTGTGAGTTAAGGGACTATAGCAAATTCATGGCTTGGAGTTTATTGTTAGGGTGTTTTCTATATTTTATTTAGAAATAGCTCAGTAGAGTTAACAGACAACAATCCAGATTACCTTACATAGATAGTTGGTTTTCAAAACATCAGAAGTCCACAGAATTGACAATACAAACATTTCTGTATTAATGTTCATTTTGATTAGAGACCTGTCTGCTCCTGACAGCTTCCTGTATTGGATCCTAAGAAGAAATTGAGCATCTTTGGAGTTACTCCAGTTGTGGTGAGACACCCACTAGGCAAGAATTGCCTCTTTTCATCTACAGACAAATTACTGTCCAGAAAAGAACACACTTGCAGAATAGTCGATTGATTATATCTGCCTAGACAGAGTAATCAGCCTTTAACAATTCTGTATCACTAGGTCTGTCAGATGATCCTGGCCCAGAAAGGTGAAGATCGGATGCTCCAACATTTTGTAGTAGAGGGAGTGTCCAGGTTTTTAGAGATCTCTATAAATTGGTTAAGTTTTAGAAGCTATGCTTTGTGCTTCCCATAATTTTAGTTAACTCAGTCATTCTGGATTTCTGACAGGGTTGAAAACTTATAGTCTCTCCCAATCCTGGCTATTTACCTTGAGAGAAGAGATTTGAGTGGATGGTTTTCAGCTGACATTCATTCTAAAGCCAAGAAAAAAGCCAGGTCCAGAACTAAGTGTTTTAGTTAGGAGAGATGACAGAGGTTCTGGTTAGTCAACAAAATGATGGACTGGGTATTAGGACTATCTTGTACCTCACTGGTACAAATTGTCATAATTATGTTCTAACTGTATTTTGAGAGATAAGTTTTATTTTAACAGGAAAAGTGATGTGTAGGAGGAGCTAAGGTGAGAGGGGTACTGAGAGGAAGAGAAGGAGTAAGGAGAGGAGGAGAAGAAGAAGAGGAGAATCTAGGTGATGAGAGAGAGAAAGAGAGGGTGGATATGGAGGCAGTTGTTCACGTGTTTCCACCAGTCAAAGATAGTTGATATATCTAGGCTAGGTATTAGGTTACACTTCTGATTGAGCATTACCAAACTTATAAAGCCTTTGATTAACATTTTTTCAAAGTGTATAAAAGCAAAAAGAAAAAGGGGGCATGGGATAGGGGTTTTCTTGGGGGGGGGATGGGGAAAGAGGATAGCATCTGAAATGTAAATAAAATATCCAAAAAAATGGCTTGTATTTTCCTACTTCCACCTCTACTTCCACAAAGGGGTCTACAGCACATAATTGTAGCCCGTGAGAAAGATCTGTGGGCAGTTGTAATCAATTGGAATGCATTTGAAAAAGTACTCATTTAATTTGATAAATAGAAAATACAAATATATTTGACCTTGACATTCAAATGCAAAATTTTAATACAGTGCAACTAGAAAACAATCCAGGTAGTATTCAAAACTACTGAAGCACAGCATTTTATTTCATTGAATTTATCAAATTCATAGGTGAAGATGTTGAGAAAATATAAAGAAAATTATCTCACATAATTTGCAAGTGTACTGGACCCATACTTGTTAGTTTCATATTTAAAGCTGGAAGAAAATAATGTTGTTATTATAGAAACCCCACAATATGTAATGATGATATTGTTTTTTATTACAATATTTATTTATTTATTGTATTTAAACTTCATAGAAATTTAATTCAGCATCTTTTTTTTATATTTTCATCCTATAAATGAAGTTTAGTGTCACTAACTATAAGCATTGTTCAAGGGCACCATGAAGAGCAGTAGCGGTTCTGAGATTCAAATGACAACGTGCAGCGAACATATTTTCTTAAGGTCAAATAAACCCATCAACTTCACTTTATCATGTTCTTTTTAATAGATAATGACTTCTTATTCTAATCCTTCTCGGTTCAGAGCACCCTTTATAGAAATAAAAATAAACTCCACTTTGAACAATTGGAATTTGAAATTAACAATGTTTTATTATCATATAACTAATTCTTTCATTAATAGTTTAAGTTCCTGGTAAATGAGGAGGGAGAATTGCTTAGACTTAGAATGTGTTCACTTGGAGTTTAATTTACGGTATGTAGTATAGCTTAAATAGGAATAATTCATCCTAAAAGTGGAGTTTTTAAAAATCCTTCTAATTATGTGCAAAGAGAGAAGTGAAACAAAAATAAAAAGTAGTCAATCCTCATATGGGATGAAACAATGAATACTAAACTGTATCAATGACTCAAGATCAATTCAAAAGATAATATAGTATTAGCAAAACCTATTTCCACAGCAGCAGAATTCTGGTTACTATTTGCTTGGATGTGAAAGAAAAATTAAAACTATGAGTAATGATGTATCAAATCCAAAACACAACTGTAAAACCTGAAATGATATGGTGAACAAAACATTAAGTATATGGCATGTCCATGTCCATATCAATTACTGGTCTATCTATCTATCTATCTATCTATCTATCTATCTATCCATCTAGCTTTCTATCCACACCTATCTATATCTAGAGATAGATAAAGACATACACACCCATACACATATGTGAATTTAAATATAAAATAAAATTATAGGTAATTTATAAATTAATAATATATAACAAATGCTTTTACCCATTCTTTTTCTTTACAGCATCTGATGTTTGCCATCTTCATTACATCCCTTCCTTCTGAGAGCTTCTCACAGATTCTGTATCATCTCATTTACCCTTTGCCTGACTCCTTGTCCTTGATTGCTCAACACAGCTATTATTGCTCTAGTTCATTTTTTCCAGCTTATAACCTTTCAAATATTTTTTGTTTCTTCTCCTTGTAGCATTTATCATCTTTACATAAAATGTTTTGTTTATTAACCTGCTGTTTCCATTAAACTATCAGCTCCTCAAAGCAAGCAAGAGAGAGATAATACTTATTGTAGAAGGTTATATGATTAGTATCAGGTAAATGTACACATACACATTAAAGTAGTTGTCAACAAAGACTGAACTTCTGTAGTATACACATAATGTTTATCAAGCAATACATTTACTTCAGAAAATATATTTATAGAAATATATTTATAAAAATATATTCAAAAATATAAGAATATATGTAAACTAAAATAAATATATAGAAGATGGTTGGATTTCCCATTCTTTGGCATTTAAAAGGCATAAAGTATAAAGTGGTTACACAGTCCACTTAGTTATTTATATTCCAGATCAATAAATATTTGACAGACATCTTTGAATGGCTGAAAGAAATTGTTGCTTAGCTTAATTAAACAACAATAAAATGGTAACCTTAATATGTATGAAGTGATCCAATATGTATTTGTATTCAAATTTCTTATATCTAACTCCATTTGCAATCTCTAAACAAAATTATAAAATAACGTAGATTTTAAAACATGAAATAGTAATTCATTCATGTTTAGAGTACCACTGATTCTTTATGGCATGGTCATAGTCATTTTATCTTCAACTTTTGCCTGAGGAATTCCACTGCCTTCTATCAGAGCTCTCACATGCACCCTTCTGGCTGCTTCAGTTTCTTTCAAAAATAGTACATTTTTCTCTTTGTTATCCATTGTATTATAATATGCTCTCTTTACCCTCCATTAAGATCTATTATTCCCCTTTCATGTATACATACATACATAGATACATATATGTAAACACTCATGTTCATACACATACATAATACATACATGTAAAAGCATACTTACATGTTCAAGTCTATGACTCACATATAAGAGAAAATTTAGAGTTTGTGTTCTCCACTCTGGCTCATATTAGTTATCACAATGATTTTCTGTTCCATCAGTTTTTCTAAAGATGTTTTTATTACATGTAGTTTCCAAGTAACTAATATCCTACTGTTCACAGACATGTGTAGTCTGTGGTAGATTCTGGACTCTGTGCTGTAATAAACAGTTGTATGACTATCTCTTCTTATGATAACACAAAATAATTTGTTTATCTATCAATAGTGGTGTAACTAAGTCCTATGGTAGGTCTGAAAGGACTGAGTTAGTCAGAGCCAGGCAGATTCCATGATAGATTACAAACTGGCAGTTTGGAAGACTAGGCCCAAGATTCTATTTCCCAGAAAGAAAAACTCATGTCCAGGAGCCCATGGTCAGCCAACCACAGTTGCACACAGCCATTTTGAGGACACCTTGTCATCTGGCCTGAAGTAAGAATTAGTAGCTAAATTGAATAAGCAGCCTACTTGGAAGTCTCCAAAGCATATCCAATTATAGAGTCAAGAACCCTAAAGGTAGAGCTAACCAATCATAGTAAAAGGACACTTAATTCCTTTCTGGAATTCCCCTGACAATAAAACTTGGCCTGTGATTCTACCGTGTGTCTTCTTTCCCAAATGGGGAGATCCCTGCATGTAAGAAATTCAGCTCTCTCTGTTTGCTTTTCCACACTATTTTGGTTTGGGGGATCATTCTTCAGCTATTCTTGGACCTCAACAGTTCTGGTTGCAGCTTCTCAGAAATCTTTATACTAATTACCACAAAGGCTGTGCAGTTTAGCACTGAATAAGTCTTCTTTACTCAAATCAGCATTAGCATTTATTATTGACGATAATCATTAGGGATGAGATTTCAAAGCAGTTTTAATTTCTAATGCCTAAGAAGCTATGTGTCTTCCCACTTAACCTGGAATTACTACCTTGCTATCTGTATTACAATAAATTGATGATCAAAGGTACCTCTGAACTGTTCCTCGCACCTCCCGTGTCCCCTTTCGCCCATGGAAGAGAGACACGAGAGGCAGAATTCGGGTGGTTACCACAGCGAGGGTTTAATCTTGTATCAGCAGAAGTGAAGAACGCAGAAGGGCCAAAGACAGGAAGAGGCACAGCTTAAATACACCCTAGAGTGACGTGTTCACCTCTGATTGGCTGTTCACTCATCACCCAATATTACGCCTCGGGATTGGCCAGTGACTTTGGCAGGCTTTCTGCCTTTGCACCTGCGCAGTTAATTGTTTACTAGTGGGAGGACACGATGTCCACACCATCTTGGAATGGCGGATACTGACATGCTCACTGTGGCTCCCAACACTGAACTGCCGGTTTTAAGTAACTATTGAAGTACATATCTATTGCCTCAAAGGTTGACTAACACCTCTGCTTGTGACATTAGGCTTGATAAGTCTTTTGCCCACGTACTTCAATAGTCTGGGAGTGGAACCAATCTACATAAGGACTTAAGTTATTTGCATGGAAAATAAACGAATAACCACCACATTTTTCAGTTGGCTTTAGTCTTTACATGAAAAATCAGTGTGTGTGTGTGTGTGTGTGTGTGTGTGAAGTACAATAAATAAACTTTACTACTATTGACCAAAATTTGCAGGTTAATATCATAATATTTATTCTTTATATAGAGAGTTTTCATACATCATAGTGTTGGATTTGAAATATTTTTTAATACATTGAATCTAATTGACACTTAAATGTTTCCAAAAGAATCTTAAAAATTATAGTCTATAGGAGAAAATAAAATTTAGAGATAGGAATGATATTTCTACTAATAGCACAATTGCTTATCATGAAGCAAGCAGCGAGTTTCATTTCTAACAATGCACAGAAAAAGAAAGAGAAGAGGGGGTGTATAGAGAATCTTTGTGCACAGTGTGAAAGTATCATTTGTCAATAAAAAATTGATTGGCTAGTGAGCTGAGGCAGGAAATAGAAAATGGGACGTCCAGCAGAGAGAGAAAGAATTCTGGAAAAGAGTCAACAGTCAGAGATTTTTACCCTAGACTTGGAGGAAACTGATGAATAAAACTGGGGAGAGGTAAATAGCTATGTGGCTGAACTCAGGTGAGAATAAACAGATTATGTAAAATAAGCTAGTCATGAAACAAGCCAAAAGCTTATGCATTTATTCATATATAATTACGTCTCAGAGTCGTTATTCTGGGAATAAAGAGTCTAGGTAGAAAAGCTCCTGGCTACACAAAAAAGGACAAAAGGAATGAAGGATGGAAGAAAGAAAGAAAGAAAGAAAGAAAGAAAGAAAGAAAGAAAGAAAGAAAGAAAGAAAGGAAGGAAGGAAGAAAGAAAGAAGAAAAGAAAAGAAAAGAAAAGAAAAGAAAAGAAAAGAAAAGAAAAGAAAGGAAGGAAGGAAGAAAGGGAGGGAGGGAGGAAGGGAAGGAGAATGGAAAGAAGGGAGGAAGAAAGATGGAAAGAGTATGATGATTGAGTATAATTTGATGTATCCCCATCTTGATCATTGCTCTGTGTCTTCTGGTTTCTTCTGTTATCTTGACCATTGCACAATGGTAATAATCTACATTTGATTTCTGCTTTAAAGGATAAACCTTCTAAACTGCTTTACAGTCTAGAAAAGCCTCAAGCATGAACATTTACTCTGTACAAGACGAAGAGCTGAGATGAAATCAGCTCTGAGCTACTTAGCATACTAATATGTAACTGAATAAAACAGAAATGTTCATTTTCCCTGTACAACAATGTGCCCACTTTTAACTTTCTCTCTCTCTCTCTCTCTCTCTCTCTCTCTCTCTCTCTCTCTCTCTCTCTCCTTATATTCTTTTAGTGTAGAGATTCAGACTTGGGTCTTCTGCCTTGTTTCTAATTTGTATTTCCACTGGAGCACAGCTTCTTCTCATTCACTATGACCAATTACAGTAAAACATTTGAGAAGATAAGCTCATGGATGGGACCAGATCCACAGACCTTCAATAACAGGCTCACATTACTTTAATAGCTTTGTCCTCATCTCTAATCCGTGAGTTTAATTAAACTCTATGCTTTTATTTTAGGCATTCATGTCCAGTCTTATTTTCTGATTTTTAAATTCTGATTCTGCCCCTGTCAAATGATACTTGAAAAAGTAACAGCAGAAGCTTAGAGTCAGTAAAAACTAGAGTTCGGAGTTCTGTATTAGATATTACTCCCTCAGGAAAGATTTGAACATCATACTTCCACATTTACATTATTTAAGTGAAAGTTTAGTGAGAAACGAAATGACAAGAAAAAGCCTTTGATGAAAATATTGAAATATAAACTTATTAACTGAAGACCTTTATATTAAACTTAGTTAGCAGATGCTAAAATGCACAAGTGGATATGAAATCAAGCACTGAAATCGATAAGAATTTCTCTATTTTTTTGTATTTGCATACCAACCACATAATTTACTTTTTATATTGAAAGGTGTTTGTTAAGGTTTTTGTTCTTAATCACACAAAAGGACAATGTATAGGAACAAATGTCTTAGGCTACTTAAACACATGGTTTCTAATTATTTAATTTTTTCTCTAAAGAAAGCAAAAGTATATATTAAACAAACCTAGTCTGTAAGTAATCCCAAGTTTGCAGTTAAGCGTGAAATATTCCACTTGAATCCCTTTCCCTGAACTGGGATGCCTTATCTAGCCTCAATAGAAGTCCCAAGTCCTACTGTAACTTGACATGTCAAGGTGATTGATATCTATGGGATGCCTTCCCTTCTTTAAAGAGGAGAGAAGGTGAGAATGTAGGAATGGAAGAATAGAAGGGAGGGCACACTATGATCAGGTTGTAATGCAATTCATTAAAAATTTAATAAATAAATAAATAAGCCCCAAATGTTCAAGATGGAGCATAACATCATAAATACGTAACAGTGAATTTCCTAGGTCTACAAAAATACTTACTTCCCTTTAGAGCATACTTCATCCATATTGAATGTTATTTAAGTGACCTGTCATTCTAAAGCAGAAATTGAACAACAGAAACTTAAAATTATTTTACCCAAAAAGTTAAATACTCATGATCACATTTTCTGGCATACACTCTTTATGTCTAACTCTCTACAGATCTAGCCTCAAAGCCCCAAAGCCCATAAATTCATGTTTCTTTTATCAAATAAGAAGCCTAGGACAATTTTCCATATCCATATTCTCAAGGGTGTAGAGCTACCTACTCAAATTTGGATGACATACCAGGGCCTTTTTCTTTAAAGAATACCAAGTATGTCTCCGTTCACAGCTATCAAATATCAATAGCATCTCAGCTAAATATGTGACCTCTTATAGATAATTTATTTTTAAACATACTATTGTGGAAGTCAAAGAAACTGCCTCTGAAAAATGTTTTTCTGAGACACTGCCTGCATTTTTCAGTACTTATCTCCAGGTAGGGTGCCATGGACTATTTTAGATTTTCTCTTGTTCAAAAGTTTAAGAATACATGTATGAGAATTCTGAGGCCCTTCTTATCATTTTGACTTGACTGGCTATAAAGAATAATGACTGTAATTCACATAGAAGAAAATTGCTTAAAAAATTAAATACCCAAATTTAAAATTAATGGAAAAATATTTAAAATAGGAAATGGATATTAAATCACATTAATTTTTAATATTCTTATTTCTGACAACTTACAAAACTTTTTTTTAGTAGCCAAAATGGCCAGGGAAAACAAAAGGGCTTCTAGGTACAGGAGCAGGGCAGCACATCCACTCAAGAAAAAGGCTTGTACTCAGAAACCAGCATTTCAATGCTGAGCTCTGCTAGACACTTGAAGAACTCATTGGAAAAAACCTCCAGTCTATTGTAAGAGGATCACTCATGACAGGAAACAAGACTGTTAATCAATTTGTGGCCCACATGGCCATCAGCTGACAATTAGAATTCTAGGTTCATCTGTATGATCTCAGTTCTTTGTGGATTGTGGAAGAGTGAGCATTTAGCAAATGTTTGATGGATAAATGAGTATCATTCAAAATGATTGATTGAAGCAAAAAGGGAAAGCTAAATTGTATTCGCCATACTATAAAATGAGTCAGAAAAGTGTGTCATAAGTTATTGAAGGTTTCTCAGCCAACAGTCATAATGGAAGTTTCAGTTAGCTGCAGGGAGAATTTCAATCATTTAGATAAAACGTATTTGTGACTTTGTTCATTTGTCGGGTAAATGAAGCTGAGTTACTGCAGTTATCAAATAAATATTCTCAAGGTCATAAATAATTAGTTATTTAGTTTTTTTACTCTTTTCACCTCAAATCTTTACATTTTTCTCCATCATTTTACTTGTGAAAAATAAAATATGTGGTTACCCATGGAATGAACGATGTGGGATTTCTCTTCTTATAAATGGCATATGATTGATAAAGAAACCAAATAATATACCACATTGTTTATAACACTTCTAGCGAAAGATGATGATTTTTCTCGTATTTATGGTTTCTATATTCCTGAAGTGTACTGTACTTTATACTTCCTGTGCAACATCACTGAAATGGCTGACTAGGAAAGGCACTTGCTGTCAAAACCAAAGTACTTAGCTCAAATCCTTGTACTCACATCATGAAAGGAGACAACTGCCTTCCACAAACTCTCCTCTGACCTTGACATGTCTGCACCTGTGTGTGTGAGCCAATGACACAGGCACATACAAATAAGTGAACAATAATTAAATGCCCAAAGTGTTTCCTATAAACACCAGTGCTCTTGTTAACTCTTTACCACGAATCATGTATAATTTAAAACTTATTTGTCTACTTATCTGGGCCTCTAAAACAACTTTTAAAATAACTAATTTAAGTCAATTTTTTTCCAGTTATCTAATTTGCATTAATTCACATTGTATAACCTAGAATATGTTTGATGGTGAAAACCACTACTGATATTTTTTTTATAGTGCTATACTTATTTCATATTTATGAGACTGTGTTGCTTCAATGAAACTGACAACATAATGCTGATCTTTACATATATGTTACAATATAATTCACAATCTTTACACATTCTCTCTGCATAGTAAGTAAATTAACTTATTACAGCAGTTCCTGGATATTTATGGTGTATGGATTCTGAAACCCTCCCAGATGTCAAAACGCCAGCTGCTGACGTGACCAATGTAATGCTGTGGTATACACACTACACATTCTGGTGTCCTATGTACCTTTCATCATGTAGAGATTGCTAATGCTCTATATTGTATGCAAAGGACATATCAACAGTATTTGCAATTCATTGTTTAGGGAGTTGTAAGAAAGAAGCTTAGTTAATACTCTATGTTGACTGAAATTATTTTTTCAACATTTTTCATTTTGCAATTTATTGAATATAAGGCTGTGGCACTCATGCATGAAGATAAAACACAGCATGAAAAACTGCTGTGCTTCCAAAATAGATCCCTAGATAAGAAAATAAAATATGTAAAAATCCATTTTTCCAAATTGTTTTGAGTATTAGGAAATTGTCATCTGTATAGAAACTAAACTTTAGGGCTTTGGTGATCAATTCGGTGGACAGCATGTTCCTGGATAGATTTTCACTAGAAATGGTGTATTCTTCAATTTCACTGAAAAAAAAAAATATAACATAGGGTTTTCTGTATGTATGTGTTAAGTGTGATTATTCATTACATTAACTGATAAGACATTTTTAAATTCCTCACGCCTACTCATTAAAAAGTTATCTCACCAACTCTTCAATTATATAGTGACAAATGCCTACTCAACTATCTAATAGTTTCAAGTAGAAAAATTCTATTTAAAATTGCCTATGAAATAGTTGATTCATTAATTACTTGCATACATGAATGACTTACACTAATCCTTCACAATTCTGTCCTGTTTGGTGAAATGGTTTCCTATTTTCATCTCCCTGGGGAACAGTGATTCAATTAGAGATTCTCGGCATAGAAATCTGTAACTTCTTTCTGTCTGGACGAGTGGACATCTGGTACAGCCTGTTGTTTGCATAAGTTGTTTCCTCAGCGTTTCTACTTAAGCCTGTCAAGGATTCAAGGAATGTTGCTTTGCCCCTAAGCCCAAGGCTAGAAGTTAACTCAATCAACTGATAATTTACATATGAGTACTCAAAAAATTATATTTAAAATTTGTATGCTCTTTTTTTCTGTATCTAATTTTATTTCTAACAGGTGCAATTGAAAGTTGCCAAGGTATACTTAAAGCATTTTGCATTGATACTCATATATTATTACTTCAAACATAAAATCAATTAACCAAAGGGATGTCACTCTAAAGCATTTTATGAGAATCTTAATATTATGGCTTATTTCTTTTGTAACTATTGCATATACAAACATTAAAAAAAATGAAAATAACTGCATTTCCTTTTTTAGCTGTTATTGTCGACAGTCCCTTCAAAATGTAAAAGCAAAAGGCATTCCTTTTTATGTGTATGTGTGTTTTGCCTGTGTGTATGTTTTTGCATTCCTTCATGCCTCGTGTCAGTGGAGGCCAGAAGAGTGTATAAGGTCCTCTCCAGATGGCTGTGATCTGCCAAATGGTTTCATAAGCAAAACCTGAGTCCTCGGGAAGAACAATCATTACTCTAAACAGATGAGCTATTACTCTCGGTCACACATATAGATTCTAAGATATAGTTTGATAATTTATGAATGTTGCTTTTATTTCTTTTTAGCTGTAAAGCAACTTGCAAGTCATTTGTGTTGAAATAAAGCTAGATTTTCAAAGAAATTTTTACCTTTAGCAAGATCTTTTCTTATTTCTCACTCTTTGCTATTCCTTTGACCTTCACAGTTTCCGTTTGTCCTCATATTGATATGAGACTGTCTGCTATAATGCAACAGATATTCAATGCGTTCTGTTGGGTAAGCTGTTTAATCTTGCTGAAGTCTATGAGTTCTTTTCATTTATTAAATAAAAAGGATAACACTTATATTTAATTTTGTACAAGTTAAACACACAACCTAATGTGTTTGTATTCTTAGCAGCTGCTGCAAACAATAACTTGGTGGATCTGATCTGTATCATTTAGAGAGGGCAGCTTATATATAATAAGTATGTTTATAAATGAGTGAAAATAAGTATCTGAAAGTAACTGAGATTAATGATTTAGTTATCTGAAGTAGTAAATGTGTGTGTGTGTGTGTGTGTGTGTGTGTGTAGTTTTGTACAACAATTTCCTCCAAACTTTAAATCTTTAAATATATATATATATATATATATATATATATATATATATATATATATTTCCTTTTTTAGCTGTTATTGTCGACAGTGCCTCAGTGCCTTCAAAATATAAAAGCAAAAGGTATTCTTTTTCCCTTTATGTGAATGTGTGTTTTATCTGTGTGTATGTTTTTGCATTATTTCATGCCTGATGTCAGTGGAGGCTAGAAGAGTGTATAAGGTCCTCTCCAGATGTGTATATATATTTTCATTTATCTTAGTGTATATATATATATATATACACTAAGGTAAATGAAATGTAGTAAATATAAAACACATTGGGAAATGTGCTTGTGATAAGTTTCACCAATCATATGTGTGAATATTTAAAATAAATTTTTTAGAAGTAATCCAAACAGAACATGAACTGTGTTTATATACAGTAGAGTCACTCATAATACAATGCCAATCAGTTATTCCACTAGGAATCCCTTTCTTTTCTGTCTGTATATTACTTTAAAAGGTGAATGGATCTTATAAGATCACTCAGCAAGTGAAAAAATTATTTCAAACCAGAAGATTCCAGAATCTACAAGGTGTAAAGGAGAGTCCAAAGTACTTTAAGTTGTTGTCAAACAACTCCAGATCCACAAACACACAACACAAGCACGCATGTATGCACGCACACATACAGAGACACACATGGTAAATAAATAAATATAAAAGGATTCTAAAAGGATGAACGTATCCTTTCCAGAAGTCATAAATACCAAAACTTACAATACAAATTACCAGTTTTAAATGAATCTTAAATTATTTTATAATCACCTCTTTAATGAAGGGCATCTTAAAAACAATCTATCTATTTGACAAACAAAATACAGACACACATACACACACATAAATATAAACAAAACATATTGTCAAGAGAACAGAATTTCTAGCTTGGGTAGAGAGACTTCCCATTCTAGTTGTGCTGGTTCAATCACTCTAGTAAAAAGACAAACCTAAAGAAGGTGTACTCATATTAACACAGAGTGAAATACTCACTTTCTTAATGAGCTACTGGACTTTCTTTCCCAGGATCCCAGTACCCAGCAAAGGAGCTCTATGGAGACAACATGCTGGATCATAAGTCTTCATACTCAGATAAGAATTGGGGCCTTTCCCTCATTGCTCTGAAATGTTTGACTCTTTTTCTAAAGCATCCTTCCCCTTCAGGTGGCTCTCTTTGTCTGCCATGTGACTACTGTCCACTCCTCCTATGCCTGCCTCCAGCATCATACCTGTTGTCCTCTTTTTCCTTCTAGTCCTCTCAACTACTACTGACACCATGCCTGCCCTGAGATTTCCTTTTAATCTGATAATAAACTTGCCCTTGTGCACCACTTCCTCTTAAATAAAACATTTGAAATTCAGCAGTGTATCATATTACTTGATACAAGATAAAGCAGTTACAGAATTGAAAGTAAACATCTGATACATATATTTATTGGCCAATCTTTAGAAAATCCATAAAAACAACTCAGTTAATTGTCATAATGTTTTAAAAAATTAATTTTTGAGGTGAATGGAATTAGAAAAGTAAAAAAATAACATATATTTTAAAGTTACTAGTATCATATTTGAAAGAGAAACCAAATAAAAAGCATGAAATTTGTTAGATGCAAAACACTGTGAATAATCAAAGGAGATGTGTTGAACCCATTTGTTTTTAAAATTTATTATAATAAGAGTTCAATTTAAAGAAACAAGAAATATATTTAGCTTCCAATCCATTGCTGCTAAATTGAACAAAGGTATTAGTTTCACTTTTCTTCTTCCTACTCTAGAATTAGTCATAGAAAATATAAAATTTTGAATGTTTTGAGAATTCAACTGATCAAACCATACAGTATTTGTAATTCCATATTTTACAGGTGTTAGTTTGCTTTCTTGTATGCATGTTTTTGTTTATGAAAATGCATATTTGTTTGTATGATTAGCAATAGTCTGGACGGGCTGATAGTGAACCCAAAGATTTGCTGTTTCTTCTTTACCAATGCAGGGACTAAAAGTACACCTTCCCAGCTTTTATAGGGCTGATGTAAATCAAGGGTAGATCATGCAAACTCCCTACTTCTGACACTAATGTATTCTCCTAAATGTCTTTCAATTGGAAAAGTACTCTCTCCTATTTTCACTTCAGTCCTTTAGTTGAGTAGGGTCAAAATCCAGAGAAAACACTTTACATTGGTGAAACAAAATAGTCGAGTAAATATTGAAAGACAGATAAAGTATTGCGTGCTTGTTCAGAGCTCATCATTAATTTAAAGACATTAATTTAATCTGTAAAGGGATGCATTCATGTACAAAACCAGTATAAAAAAACCTAACAACCTTCTGGATATTCATTCACCATAAAACTAATTTCACACCTACTCTGTTATGTAATGTGCTATAAAAGAACTTTTTGCTTTAAGATATTATATGAGCATGTAGGGGTGTGAATTTTTTCTTCCTGAAATGAAGATTCCACTGTCATCATAAGATTTTGGATTTGATGATAATGAATATTTTGCATGTATACAGAATTATTTTATTTCTAATAACTAATCAATATATAAGAACACAAGGATAAATATATGTAAGGATCACACACACACACACACACACACACAGAGAGAGAGAGAGAGAGAGAGAGAGAGAGAGAGAGAGAGAGAGAGAGAGAGAGAGAGAATTGTCCAGTTATCTATATGGATGAATGATGGGACAAAGTGTATAATAGTGCCCTTGTTATAGTTACATGGTGACTTTTTCCACTTATTTGCTGTTAATAGTTTTAGACAGACATGCCATATAAAAATACTCATGGCAAAATAGCTATTGATTAATAAAATGGAAACTTAAGCAGTCTTTGAAAAGTCAGTTGGATGTGATTGTGCTGGGGCAAACAGGCTAGTAGACATTTTGTTAAAGTTGACACAGGTGTGAAAGGCTAAGACAGATTCATAAAGGAATATTTCACTGAAGCATATGCAGGAGAGATGATACTCTGTTAGAGCAAACAAGTGAATGGACACCTGTTGATGGATTCTCTGCTAAGAACACATATGTATTAGATGTATTAGTCTGCCTTACATTATGAAGTTGAGCTGCATTTATCAGGACTCCATAGAGAGAAATGCACCAAACAAAAAGATCTGGTGGTGTGCTGCTATTTCTTGCCACTTCCTTGCTTGGACTTGGACTAATTGGATGCACATGCAGGTGTAGAACCCATGCTGAGGTAAGGGATGTGAAGCTAGGACTCCACAAAGTAACAGAGGGAGACCTTGGCTTGCTGATACACCTAGCTATGTAATGCTTGTGGGTCTTCCATCTTTGCTGATCTTAGCTTCCCTGAGAGAGGAAAAACAAACAGTTCTCCTGGTATTCCTGTTGATCCCCCCAGCTCACTCATCCTAGGCTCAGACCTGCCTGTCTGCTAGGTCATGGCATCCCTGTCACTAACCCAACTCTATCAAATTTGACTGCTGGTATATCTGTGAACTGTTTGCGATGGATCAAGCTGATGCTACCTGCTAACCCGTGAACTGAACTGCTGATTTCGAGACAACACAAAGGGAGAGTTGTTCCAAAGAACTTTTCTAAACAGGTCCACTTCCCATGTGCTTCCCACCCCTAATACCATGATTCTTTTCTTTTCCATTACTTCTGGTGGATGTTGGTTTACAAAGAAAGTTAAAGTGCTTAAGAACACTTATTAAACGTAGAATTTGAAAAAAAATTAAATATATAAATCAAATTAATTTGATTATAGAATCTTGATTCATCTCTAAGAATAATATTCTCAAAGTAAAAAACCTGTATCTTGTTTTATTTTCCCTAATTATTGTACTTTGTGAATGCAATGAATAGATAGATGGCTCTTATCATATTTTCTCTCTCTGTCTCTGTCTCTGTCTCTGTCTCTGTCTCTGTCTCTCTCTCTCTCTCTCTCTCTCTCCATTTACTTATGAATGGAAGATATTTTGCTGGGTACAACAGTAATGACTGCTTTCTGAGAACTATCAAAACATGAAATACAACATACAACATTCTAAGCTCTTCTTGCTTTTGAAGTGTCCAGCGAGAAAATAGCTGTTAAACTGGTGGGCCTCTCTTATCTCTCGAATTCTCCCAGGTTTTTTTCTTTTATTCTTCTGTTAAGATCTCTATCTTTTCTACTTCTCCTTAGAAACCAAACAGATTTCTAAGGAATAACAGTAAAATAAATAAAAAAAAATATTTTGAAATTCAAAATAGGACAAAACAAATAGAAGGACAAGACCCGAAGAAAAAGCACAGCAAATATGCATAAGTATAGAGATTCACTGTTGGGGTCTGAGGTTGCCTCACAAACCACATGTACATCAATCTTAGTCAGACAGGGAGAGTTTGTTGAGCATTCACCCCAGGACTGATCAATCCTGCCATTCTGGCAGAAAAGACTCAGAAGCTAACCGTGACCACAAAAGCTTTTCAGGGCCAGTTTATAAAGGCAAAAAACACAATGAGCTCATGTGCAGAAGGAGAAAGCACTGCCTTTTGATCAACTCTGACTCAAACTAATTTGGCAAGCTAGACAGGAACAATTCTAACTGATTTTTAATCTGATTGGTCCTAAGTGGACCTTATGGTTGTGGAATTTCTTAGGATCAACAAACCTCAGAGCATAACAGGGTGTGTGGTCAGCTTGGCCATGCTCTAAGTCAAGCTATTTTTCTGTGTCAGTAACAATCTTAAATAGCTGGCAGGCATAAAGCAAAATGGCTACAGTTATGCTGGGGGAGCAGGCTTCAACATACACAGTTGTCCACAAATAAATCCCATAAAAGCAGAAAACTGGAAGACATTTAAGACCTGTAGCACAGGTAACTAAATGTGAAGACATTGTTCTTAATTCATATATTAAATAAAAATTTTAAATAGGCATATATGCTTAATAAATGTATACCTTTTTTAAAAAACCTACAAATTACTAAAATTTTGGAAAAGAAGTTTCAAATCTTTAAAAATTTCTTATATTTCAATGGAAGTTATTCTGCTTTATATAGATTACAATTTCTTAAGAATTTAATGATCCACCTTTGTTGTAAAAATGTTTAATATCAATTTTCTTCCCTGTGTTTTATCATTCAGATCCCAGATCTAAGACACACAACTTTTATATTTATAATAAGACTTAGCGCTAAAGCAGAGAAGATATCTACCCACTATCCTATTGTGTCTATGTACCTATAAATAAGCTCGAGTTATAACTTGCTTTATTCCATCTGGAGTGCTCTTAACTTCAATTGGACAACTGTCATGGACACGTTTTCATAATTTACCTACTTTGTAACATCTCTCCTCTTTCTTCCTTCTTTCTCTCCTTTTCTCTCATGGTCTCCAGCCTCTGAGCCCAAGTTTGGAAACAAAAACTCTAACTATCTTTCTTCTGCCCAGCTAGAGGTTGCAAGCATCTTTATTTACCAATCAGAGATAACTTGGGTGAGGGGGTAGGCAGCGGCAAGGTTCCACAAGTCTACATATGGGTCTACTTAGGAATTTGGGAATTCTCTCACCCACGGAAAAGCCAGACCTTGTGGGCTGGTATTCAGCATTACAATATACAGCAAAAGACAGAACCTCAACACACCTTTGTGGAATTATTCTGAATTCGATTTTTATTTCCTTCCAAATAAGTAACATTGGCTAAAATATTTTGCATAAACTAACTCAGACAAGTGAAATGTGACTTTTTCCTATGTATGTTAGTGTGTATGTGTGTATGTTTGTGTTTGTTTGCAAATATGATTGTATGAAGGGTTTGTGTGTGTGTGCATGTGTGTGTGTGTATGTGTGTGTAGGTGTGTATTTGGCATTAACTATCATACAAAGGTCAGTTTATTCTGGGACATCACAGACCTTTGTATATCCTTCATCATTCATTTTATTGATGACAAAAGGAAAAGCTCCAAGGAACATGTCTTCCAGAGCTGCAAGTGCTGATGTAGCTGCCATCTGTGAGAAGAGGAGCGCTTCAGTCAGCTTCAGGAACATTCTGGCTCACATTTGTTTGCATATTAATGCCATCAAACTGTGACATGTCCCTTTTTGGGACCGATTTCACAGCACTTCTGATTTCATCAAATAACATGATAAAAGAATACACTAACCATCTTTTCAAAGTTCTGGGCACATAACATTAAGTAGTTCAGTGAAGCACAACTTTTTTCACATTCTGCTGATGTGGAAAACTCTAAAAATCTCAATAAGCAAGATACATGACATGTAACAATTAATTAGGTAGGAAGAACATTGCAGATTTCTAGTGACATTACCTTAGACTTATTCTCTATATAAAGAAAAGCAGTAGTTCTTGATCACTTAAGATCATTACCTTATCACCAGTAGCTTTATGTACTGACCATAGTTTATGTTTTCAAAATCTTACATTATGAATTTTTTCTTGGTTGTTAAATGTGAACATATGTTAGGACATATCTGTATAATTACACTCGGTATTTTCCCTTCTTGCAAATGCTAAACCAAAGATTTTTCTGTTTGTTTGTTTGTTTGTTTGTTTCTTTCTTTCTTTCTTTCTTTTTTTCAAAAATCATTTTTTTAAAACTACACAGGTAATTTATAATAAAAATACATAACAAAATTCCGTTGCCTTTATGTCTGACAGAAGCCTTTAATTTAATGTACATCATCATTATTTACAAAGTTCTCTCCTGTTTGAATGCACAATATTATAGATATTATTACCAGAGAGGAAATGTATGTAAAGTCAAGATGCAAGTTTCTCAATGTGAATGATCTTCAAATACTTCATGCTTTTTGATTCACTGTAGGAAACATTATTTTGCTAAATCTTTCAGTACCACATGTATCTGCTATGACAGTACCATATTACCAATGCCTGTGTGCTTGCTACTGAAAATATTCTTCATAAATTTTCTCTACTCTTAGGAATGGTAGTGTTATATATACATATTTTGAAGTGTTAGTCATTGATAAAGACAAGAATATTTTTCTTTGTAAGACAGACTAATTAGTAAAATGATACTTATCCTATATATTCATTAAAATTCTTCAACTTCTAAAAGAAGTGTGAAGTAAGTCTATGTACAAGGGAATACACAATTTCTGTAACAACAAGATCTACAAGGAAAAATTCAATAGCATCTTTACAGGTTCTGGTGTCTGCATAAGAAACCACTGATTTATGCAGCAAACGCTGTTTTACTTGCACACTAAATGTCTTTGTACAATTGCTATAATGAAAACTCTTAATATTTAAGCAAAATAAGCCTTTGCTTTTAATAAGTAAATGATTTCTAAGTATTTTTCTTCATATAAATAAAAATTGAAGAGAAACCTTTATTCAGCAACATGGCTGCTCTAGCAAGGGATCACATCCAAAGAACTTTTAGGTCTGTATGATCTGGCCAGATTGCAGACATGCTCTGGATTACATTATTATCTGTTCGGAATACAGAAAAGACTTTAGCACAGACATTTAATCCAAAACAAAGAAGGTAAAGATAGTTCATAGTAAAAAGCAGCCATGGTTGAAAATGACATCTAATTGAAGTGTAGACAAAGTGATGAATCAGAAATAGTTGACAAAATGAGTCAAAATTTGGAAATGTCCAACTCACAAGAGAACACCACAGAAAAGAGAATCTACTAAGATCAATGCAGAGAAAAAAGTGTGTGTGTGTGTGTGTGTGTGTGTGTGTGTGTGTGTGTGTGTCAGTTTGACTAGTCTCATGAATAATCAGGTAATTTTTAAAATTTGCTTCTCTTTTTCATAATATCATTTTTATATTTTTTATTTTTGTAAATTCTCCTTTTGCCCTGAGATTATTACAGCTATTTTGACTTATTCTTATTTTCTAATAGTTTTTCCCTAATTTATGTCACTAAATTAAAGGTATGTCTCTTGAAAAATAAACATGTTTTTATACATTTGTTTTGATCAATTAAATTGTCTTAGTTTGTTGATGTGTCACCTCTTAAAAATTAATTTAATATATTACATATTTAGCTCATGTTCTACTACTATCCTTACATCATTTATAAAATTGGATTTTTACAAAACTATAGGACATTTGTTATCTGGGCCATTTTACATTTAATCTGAAATCCCCTCTTTCTATAAACATGTACCTCAGTTATCTCACCACCTTACTTAGCAGTCATATGTCACCACGAGTCTATTTCTCATCATTACTGTGTTAATAGAACCTATTTATTATAATAATTCTCAGTTCTGAATTCTTCACAGCATAGCCATTAAGATTTACATTTACAAAGTCTATTAAACATTTCTTAGGGTTTTTTATCATGCTGTCAAAAATTGTTTGCCTTCTTCTTGTTGCCAATTCTATATCCATTTCCATATAAATAGATGTGTTTGTTTGTTTGTTTGTTTGTTTTTTGCAGTGACAAGCCATTTACAGATTCAAAACTTTTATTAGATTTTGGCTTCTGCTAAAACAAAATGTCAAATATTTTATATGTCAAAATAATATAAACATATTAACTTTGTTCTCTTCAAAGGTGCTGGATTACATTTTTTTATTACATTGGAGTTTTTTAGAAAGTCTCAAATAATTGTCTTATCTCAAAATCTTTAAAAGACCTCATTTATAATGCATATAAATAAAGCAGTTTGATGGATGGGTACTTTTGTAGGACTATCATTTTGCAAAAAGGAAGAAACAAAGCAAACAACAAATATCCCTGAACTTGGGAAAGTACACTCTAAGTTGATCCCCAGATTTCTAGGTTCTTGAGTTGTAAAACATAGTGATGCTATGTCCTGAAATAGATTTGAGAATGGGGAAATATTGACAGGTAACAGTGATCATGGTGACATTGTTTGTTATGTATTTGCTGTGTATCTTTTTTAAAGTTGTGGGAGACTTGAAGTTCTTGTCATACAGAGTTACACCAAGATATTTTATATTATTTGTGACTATTGTGAAGGGTATTGTTCCCCTATTTTTTCCTCAGGTTGTTTATCATTTATATAAAGAAAGACTACAGATTTGTTTCAATGAATTTTATGTCCAGCCACTTTGCTTCAGCAAAGTTTATCAGCTATAGAAGTTCTCTGGCAGAATTTTTGGGCTAGCTGATGTATACTATTGTATTATTTGCAAATAGTGATATATTGAATTCTTTGTCAATTTGTATCCCCTTGATCTCTTTTTGTTGTCTTATTACTCTAGCTAGAACTTCAAGCATTATATTGAATAGATATAAGTAGAGTGGGGATCCTTGTCTTTTCCCTGATTTTAGTAGTACTGCTTCAAGTATTTAATTTGATATTGGCTGTTGGTTTGATGTATATTGCTTTTATTATGTTTAGGTATGAACTTTGAATTCTTGATCTCTCCAACACCTATAACATGAAGTGTTGTTGTATTTTGTTAATTCCTTCTTCAGCATCTAATAAGAGGATCATGTGATTTTTTTCTTTTGAGTTTGTTTATATAGTAGATTGTGTTAATGGATTTTTATTTATTGAACCAACTTTGCATCCCTGGGAAGAATCCTTACTTGATCATGGTGAATGATTGTTTTAATGTGGTCCAGAATTTGGTTTCCTAGAATTTTATTGAGTATTTTTACATTGATATTCATAGGGAAATTGGTCTGAAGTTCTTATTCTTTGTTGTGTCACTGTGTAATTTAGGTATCAAAGCAATTGTGGGTTCATAGAATGAGTTAGGTAGTGGTCCTTCTCTTTCTGTTTTATGGAATAGTTAGAGGCGTGTTGGTATTAGCTCTTTGAATTCTGTGCAGAAGCCATCTGGCCCCTGGATTTTTGTTTTGTTTTGTTGTATTTTAATGTTATTGTTCTGAGGTTTTTAATGACTTCTATTTCTTTAAGGGATAAAAGATCCTTTAGATAGTTTATCTGCTCTTGATTTAACTTTGGCATATGGTATCTGTCTAGAAAATCATCCATTTCATCTAGATTTTCCAGTTTTGGTGAGTATAGGTTTTTGTAGTAGGATCTGATGGTTTTTTTTAATTTCCTCAATTTCTGTTGTTAAGTCTCCCTTTTCATTTCTGATTTTATTAATTTAGATACTGACTCTGGGCCCTTCAGTTTGTTTGGCTAGGGGTTTATCTATCTTGTTGATTTTCTCAGAAAACCAGAATTTGGTTTTGTTTCTTTAAATTGTTTACCTTGTTTCCATTGGTTGATTTTGGCCCTGATTTGACTATTTCTTGCTATCTACTCCTCTTGTGTGTGTTTTGTTATTTTTATTCTAGGGCTTTCAGGTGTGCTGGTAAGTTGTTAGTGCAGGATCTCTACTATTTCTTTACAAGGGCACTTAGTACTATGAATTTTCCCCTTAGCACTAATTTTATTGTGCTCCATAAGTTTTGGGTATGATGTGTCATCATTTTCATTGTATTCAAGGAAGTGTTAATGTCTTTCTTTATTTCTTCAATGACTAATTTATCATTGAATAGAAACTTGTTAAGTTTCCATGGGCATGTGAGTTTTCTGTTGTTTTTGTTGTTATTGAAGTCTATTCTTAGTCCAAGGTGATCTGATAGGATCCATGCAATTATTTCAATTTTCTTGTATCATTTGAGGCTTGTTTTGTAACACATTATATGGTCAATTTTGGAGAAGGTACCAGGAGGGGCTGAGAAGAAGGTATATTTTTTTGTTTTAAGGTGAAACATTATGTCCATATCTATTAAAAGCATTTAATCCATATCCTCTATTATTTTTATTGTGTCTATGTTTAGTTTCTGTTTCAATGACCTGGCTATTGGTGAGAGTAGTGTGTTAAAGTCGCCCACTATTATTGTTTGAGGTTAAACATGTGTTTTGAGCATTAGTAAAGTTTCTTTTGTGAATTTGGGTGCCCGTGCATTTGAGGCATTGCAGGCTGGGAGAGGGACAATAATTTGTCTATAAAAACCAAAAGTAATAAAAAGATGTTGAGTATTTTATGGATACACCAACAAAATGATATTTTGTAGCCTCAAAATATGTTCTACTTAAAGCCTTGTACTATGATCAACCAAATGTAGGTCATAAAAAAAAAAAAGTTGTGTGAGGCTATAGAGCAAGAAAATAACTTAATTCTTGGTTATAAACTTGAAGAATTCATTGCATAGAATTGACAAATATGAAGTGTTATTCTCATCACACTTGATAACTTTTGGTTGAAAGTCTATTTTATTGGTTATTAGGATTGCAACTCTAATTTGTTTCCTGGGACAATTTGCTTCAAAGACCTTTTTCCAACCTTTTATTCTGAGATATTGTCTGACTTTGTTATTGAAGTGTGTTTCTTGTGTGCAGCAAAATGCTTGATCTTGTTTGCTCATTCAGTCTGTTAACTTATGTCTTTTTATAAGTGAATTGAGACCATTAATATTGAGATATATTAAAGAAAGAAGACTGTTGGTTCTGTATATGTTCATTTTTATAGGTGGCTTTATGTGCTTGTGGATCTCTCCTTTTGACATTGTTGTGAGATGCTTAAGATTTTGTCTTTTCTTTGGCGCAATTACCTTCCTTGTGCTAGAGGTTTCCTTCTAGGATTCTCTGTAGGCTGGATTGGTAGATAGATACTTCTTGGATTTGGTTTTGTTTGAATTTTGTTTTCACATACACATGGAAATTGAACAACTCTTTACTCAATGATAATTTGATCAGGAAAGAAATAAAGAATGAAATTAAAGATTTCCTGGAATTTAATGGAAATGTTGACACATCATACCCAAATTTACAGAACACAATAAAAGCAGAGCTAAAAGGAAAACTCATAGCACTAAGTGCCCTTGTGAAGAAATAAGAGAGATCTTACACAAGCAACTTAATAACAAACTTGATAGCTCTAGAACAAAAGGAAGTAAACACACCCAAGAAGAATATATGGCAGGAAATAGTCAAACTCAGGGCCAAAATCACCAAATAGAAATAAGGAGAACAATACAAAGAATCAATAAAACCAAAAGCTGGTTCTTTGAGATAATCAACAAGATAGATAAACCCCTAGCAAAACTAATGAAGGGCCCAGAGGCAGTATCAAAATAAACAAAATCAGAAATGAAAAGGGAGACATAACAACAGAAAAGAAATAAATTGAAAAAAAAACAATCAGATCCTACTACAAAAACCTGTACTCAACAAAACTGGAAAATCAAGATGAAATAGATGATTTTCTAGGAAGATACCACATACCAAAGTTAAATCAAGAGCAAGTAAACTATCAAAACAGGCACATATCCCATAAAGAAATAGAGGAAGACACTAAAAATCTACCAACCAACAAAAAAAGCCCAGGTCCAGATGGATTTAATTCAGAATTCTAACAGACCTTCAAAGAAGACCTGATTCCCAACATTCTTCAAACTATTTCATAAAATAAAAGCAGAAGAAACCCTACCTAACTAATTCCATGATTCCACAATTACTCTGAAACCTAAACTACACAAGGACCCAAACAAAAACAAAACAAAACAAAACAAAAAAGAACTCCAGACCAATCTTGCTTATGAGTATCAATGCAAAAATACTAAATAAAATTCTTGCAAACCAAATCAAAGAACATATCACAACCATAATTCACCACAACCAAGTAGGCTTCAACCCAAGAATGCAAGGTTGATTCAATATATGAAAATTGATTAACATAATCCATTATTTAAACCAACTCACAGAAAAAAAACCACATGATCACCTTCCTAGATGCATAAAAAAGCATTTGACAAAAATATAACACCCCTTCATGTTAAAATAATTGGAGAGATTAGGAATTCAAATCCCATACCTAAACTTATTAAAAGCAATATACAGCAAACCAACATCCAGTATCAAAGTAAATGGAGAGATAGTTGAAACAATCCCACTAAAATTGGGGGCAAGACAAGGATGCCCACTCTTCCCTTATCTATTCAATATAGTACTCAAAGTGCTAGTTAGAAAATAGGACAACAAAAACAGATCAAGGGGATGCAAATTGGCAAAGAAGAAATAAAGTTATCACTATTTGCAGATGATATGATTGTGTACATAAGCAACCCCAAAGAAATCTACCAGAGAACTTCTCCAGCTGATAAACAAGTTCAGCAATATGGCCAGATATAAAATTAACTCAGATAAATCAGCTATGTTCCTTAATACAAATGATAAACAAGATGAGAAAGAAATTAGGGAAAGGAACCCATTCTCAATAGCTACATATAATATAAAATATCTTGGGGTAACTCTAACTAAACATGTGAAAGAACTGTCTGACAATAATTTTAAGTCTCTCAAGAAAGAAATTGAAGAAGATCTCAGAAAATGGAGAGATCTCCCATGCTTATGAATTGGCAGAATTAACAGTAAAAATGGCCATTCTACCAAGGGCAATCTACAGATTCAATGCAATCCTTATCAAAATTCTAACACAATTCTTTTTTTAAATTTATTTTTATTGAATATTTTATTTACATTTTAGATACCATCCTCTTTCCCCATTTCCCCTCCCTAGAAAACCCCTATTCCATCCCACCTTCTTTTTGCTTTTATACATTTTTTTTAATGTTCATCAAAGGCTTTATAAGTTTGATAATGCTCAATAATAAGATTCCCATACAATAGGAAGTGTAAACAAATAGCCAACCTAGATATATCAACTATCTTTGACTGGCTGAGACATGTGAACATCCACCTCCATGTTCTCCCCCCATCACCTAGCTCCTTCTCTCCTCCTCCTCCTCTCCTTACTCCTTCTACCTTAGCTCCTTCTACATATCACCCTTCCTGTTAAAATAAAACTTATCTCTCAAAATACAATTAGAACATACCTATACCAATTTGTGTCAGTTAGGTAAAGATGGACCTAATACCCACTCCATCAATTTGTTGACTAACCAGAACCTCTGTCATCTCTCCTAACTAAAAGACTTAGTTCTGAACCTGGCTTTTTCTTGGCTTTAGAATGAATGTCAGCTGAAAACCATCCTCTCAAATCTTTTCTCTCAAAGTAAATAGCCTGAATTGGCTATGAGACTATAAGTCTTCAACCTGTCAGAAATTCAGAATGACTGAGTTAACCCAGATTATGGGATGCACAGAGCAGAGCTTCTAAAACTTAGCCAATTTATAGAGACTGCTGAACACCTGAACAGGCCCTATACTACAAAACATTGAAGCATCTAATCTTCAGCCTTCTGGCTCAGGATCATCTGACAGACTTAGTGACGCAGAATTATTAAGGGCTGATTACTCTGTCTTGGCAGATATAATCATTCGACTATTCTGCAAGTGTATCCTTTTCTGGACAGTAATTTGTCTGTAGATGAAAACAGGCAATTCTTGCCTAGTGGCTATCTCACCACAACTCCAAAGATGCTCAATTTCTTCTTAGAATCCAAGACAGGAAGCTGTCAGGAGCAGACATGTCTCTGATCAAAATGAACATTAATACAGAAATGTTTGTAACATCAATTCTGTGGACTTCTGACATTTTGAAAACCAACTATCTATGTAAGGCAATCTGGACTGTTGTCTGTTAACTCCTCTCAGCTATTTTAAATAAAATATAGAAAACACCCTAACAATAAACTCAGAGCCATGAATTTGCTATAGGCCCTTAACTCACAGGCTAACCATCTCAAATCAGTTGAAAAAGTTAAAGAAGAACTGGGTCTAAGCCTTGTATTCCTAAATGTGTTATATAGGTACAATGCCTATGAAAGTAACAATATTAATCTCATGTTTATATCAATAAGAAGCTTATACCAATGAAAACCTTAAATTTGAAATCAAAGTAAATTTTGTACCATTTAAGAAATTATAACTTCATCTTAATAACAATTACACAGATTTCTACTGATAGGTTATGGCTATGCAATAAATCCTAGCTAATCCTCCCTGTTCCAACAAAACCACTACTTTTCCCTAGACAGACAGCCCAATATTAACCACCTCAGTCCCCAAGCCCAGGGAATTGGGGCACCGACTCTTCATTAACTTCTTCCAGCTGATTATGGGCATTGAGATATTAGAAGAGGGGCAGGGAGAAAAGTAAATTGATAAGCCTCTGATGCTATGTTTTTACTGCATCCAGCTGAAATTTCAGGACATCAGAGGTTCGAGCAGGTCTGCTCAGCTTGCTTGATGAGTAGATACACCAAGGCTGTGTATTCTGCAATATACAATTCTCAAAACAAATTTTAGTATCAAGATAATTTTTGTTTAAATTCTGGAATCTAGTCATCTGGTAGCCTGCCTCTGTCATGTCTAATTAATATAATTCTGGGAGTTTCTATGAGGGTGTGCTTTGGGGCGGGTTGTGCTGTCTCCTTACCTAAGATACTGTCTGGGTTAGAGCCTCTGGGAGGCCCACTTCCTCTAGGTTCTGTGAGATTGGGGGCAGAGCTACCACCTGGGATCTGCTCAGTCCAACACAATTCTTAAAGAAGTTGAAAGAGCAATTCTCCAATTCATCTGGAAGGGGAAAAAAAACCAGAATACCAAGACCAATACTTAACAATAAAGGAATGGCTGGGGGAAATCACCATCCCTGACCTCAAGCTTTACTACAGATTAATAGTGAAAAAACTGCATGGTATTGATACAGAGATAGACACATTCATCAGTGGAATAAAATTGATGACCCAGAAATAAAACCACACACTAATGGGCACTTGATCTCTGATGAAAAAAACAAACAAATAAAATGGAATAAAGAAAGCATCTTCAACAAATGGTAACTGGCTATCTGTATGTAGAAAAATGAAACTAAATTGTTGTGGTAATTATTTAAAAATGGCCACTAGTCAAGCTGACTATCTAAGCTGCAGTGACTCTGCCTAGCTCAGCCACCATGTTCTGTGGCCAGAGGCCACGTGCATGCCACAGCTAGAAACAGCCAGCCAGAAACACCAGTCCTGTCACCCACGAGATGCCAGCATGGGATGGCTCTGCCAATCTTCCATGCTGTCTTTGCCAGGCTGGGCATTGCCCAGACTATCCTGCCAACCATGGGGGCTCAGTACAAAAAAAAATGATACTCTAATGCTTAAATGTTAATCAAAGGCTTTATCTGTGTTGTAATGCTCAATAACAAGATGCACATACAATCAGAGGTATAACCCAATACCCAACCTAGGTATACCTACTACCTTTGTCTGCTAGAGACACTAGAACATCTGTCTCCATGTTCCCCTCTCTCATTCCTCTCCTAGTTCCTCCTATCCCTTCTCCTCACTCCTCCTCTTCCTCTCCTTACTCCTCCCACCTTAGCTCCTCCTACACTACATCCATATTTGTCACCTTGTACAATGCTCAAGTTCAAGTGGATCAAGGACCTCAACATAAAACCAGATATACTGAATCTAAAACAAGAGGAAGTGGGGAACAGCCTTAAACTCTTTGGCACTGGGTGAAACTTCCTAAACAGAACTACAATGGCTCATGCTCTAAGATCAAGAATTGATAAATGGGACCTCATGGAATTTGATTGTTGGGATTCCCAACAGAGGAATCTCAAATGGCTGAGATGCACTGAAAGAAATGTTCAAAGTCTTTAGTGATCAGAGAAATGCAAATCAAAAGGACCCCGAGATTGCATCTTACACCAATCAGAATGGCTAAGATCAAAACCTCAGGTGACAATACATGTTGGTGAGAGATGGAGAACAAGGAACAGTCCTCCACTGCTAATGGGATTACAAACTGGTACAACCACTCTGGAAATCAATCTGGGTGATCCTCAAAAAATGAGAAATAGATCTACCTGAAATCCTAGCAATACCACTCTTAGGAATATACTCAAAAGATGGACCACCATGCCACAGAGGCATGTGTCCCACTATGTTCACAGTGGCCTTATTTGTGATAGCCAGAAGCTGGAAACAACCCAGATGTCGTAAGAAAGAAGAATGGATATAGAAAATGTGGTTCATTTACACAATGGAATACTACTCAGTTATTAAGAATGAGGATATCCCGAGTTTTGGAGGCAAATAGGTTGAACTACAAAATATCCTGAATGAGGTAACTCAGATGCAAAAAGCCATGCATACTATGTACTCACTAGTAAGTGGATATTAGCCCCCTCCCAAAAAAAGAGTACAGCATACCCAAGATACAGTACACAGAATTAGAAAAAGATGAACAAGCTGAAGGGCTCAAGTGAGGACACCTCAGTAGGGTGGGAGAAGAAAGCAATTGCAAGTGAGGAGGGAGGGAGAAATCTGGGAGTGGACAGGGGTTGAAAGGAGAGGTGAACCTGCTCAGGTATTTTGTGAGGGAAAAGGACTAAAGCCCTCAGGGACAGCAATAAAAATGGAAACAGGCACCCTAGGGAGGTAGGAGGTTGGGGGGACCTTCCAGAATGAACCAGAGACCTGAGAGGTGAGTTGGGAATCAAAGAGAAGGAACCTTAGATGAAGTGCCCAATAGTAGAGAGAGAGAACTTATAGAGCCCACATCCAGCAGAAATACAGGGCCTCAAATGAGGGAGTGTATTACCATCTCACAGTCAAATCTCTAACCCATCACTGTTCCTGTTTGAAAGAACTATAGTGTTGAGAACAGCTCTGCCCCATGTTTAGGGGCCAAAATGTCACAGACTGCTCTGTCAATATTGGAACCAGCACTGCCAAAAGCCTTGGGGGCTAAACTGTTAGAGCCCGCATGGCCCTAAGCTGCTCCTGTCCGAGGGTCAGGGTTTAGCAAGAAAGAGAGTGAGGAACGAACTTGAAGAATGGAGACCAAACCGAGTGTGATTCAATCCCGTTTATTCTTCAGTCTCTCTTCTTCTCTCCAACTCCCTAGTTCCTAGTACCAAGTCTCAGGTTCTAATCCTAGTTCTAAGTTGCTAGTCTCTTTCCCAGTTCCAAATTACCTGCTCCAAGTCTCAAGTACTAATTCCTAGTTCCAGCTATAATAAGTCTCAAGTCCTTGCTTTTGGCACCAATTCCTAATCTCACTTCTCTAATCCAAGTGTCTAGTTTCTAGTTCTCTTTCCAAGTCTTGAGTGTCTAATAATTTTTTCTGTCTGCCTCTCGCTTTTTATATGTCTCACTTCTAAGCCACACCTTTAAGTCACACCCTTAGGTCTTATCTCTAAATCACACCTTTAAGTCTCACACACCCAAGGGAAAATCCTGGGTATCTAAAACAAGATGTTATCAGAGTGTGCTCAGGTGTTGTAGGCTATTGTAAACAAGTCTCTTGTCAGGGTATATGGCTCAAGATGGCTGCAAGGATGATAGCTGCCTTCTGTCATCTCCCCACACTACAAGAATAAAAATAGAGAGGAGCCTGAGGAAAAGTAGATCCAGTGATAAGTCCAAAATTGGATCCAGCTCAAGGGGAAGTCCCTGGTCTGACACTATTACTGAGACTATGGAGTTCTCTCAAAAATGAACCTATTGTGACTGCCTACTGAAAGACCCAACAAGGATCTGAAGGAGTCAGATGCAGATATTTGCACCCAGCCAATGGAAAGAAGCTGATGACCTTTGTGGTTGAATTAGCGGTATGCTGAAAGGAGAAGGGCCACCCTGTAGGAGGATCAGTAGTCTCAAACAGAATCTGGACCCGGAGATCTCTCAAACACTGGACCACCAAAAAGGCAGCATACAGCAGCTGATATGAGGCCCCCAACACATATACAGCAGAGGACTGTTGGGTCTGTGTTCAATCAGAGATGATGCACCTAACCCCCAAGAGACTAGAGGTCCCAGGGCTTTTAGAGGTCACATGGGGTTGGGGAGGGGGAGGGGACAACAGAGAAAAATTATGAATGTCAAGATCTCACAATATCCATTGAAATATAGTCCTTAAAGACTAAAACTCTAGAAAGGCACACAATCCTTAATTAGTGATATTTTAAGAATCTAACATTTAACATATGGACTTAAAGTGGACAAACATTTAATGAATAGCAACATTACTTAGAATATTGAGTATACGGCCAGTAATGTAGTTAATTTGGTAGAGTTCTTGATTCAGATGCATCAGGAGCTTAGTTTAATCACCATCACCACAATAATAAGGAATAGTGTTAATTATCTGCAATCTTGACATTTAGGAGATTGAAGCAGAAGCAACAATTCTTAAGGTCTTCTTTATTTATATAGAAATTTTGTGGGTGTATAGAAAATTTATATAGAAATTTTGGCTGACACTCCACCATCCTTCTATAAACCATAAAACCCACAGAGAATGCTAAGCATTAAATCTGTCCCAAGTCAGTGGGTTGATGTAGGATCCAATAGCAGTGATTGGACTAGATAATTGGACTCATTCCTTGGTAGTGAGTACTGTCATGTTTGGCATCATGCATGAGTTACTACAAGTACAATATTCTCCAATGCCATAAAACAATGACATATCAGTTTTAATCATTAAACAGTACAGTTTGGAGGGAGAAACCATTTCTTGCCCATCTTACTAGACACTGTATTTAGATTCTAAGACAAGGTAAGATAAGACAAAACTGTCCTCCAGTGTCAGGTGAAAATTTTTCTTAAAGCTCATATTTTTTCTTACTTTTGATCTTTCCTCTTTTTCACTAGAGTTTCATGAAGTAAGTAGTTTTGCCAGTCTTGTTCCCTCCTTTCTCATGGTTCTATGATCCAGGGTAGTCTTGACTCAGCTCCTAGCAGCTTGTTATGGTTAGAAACTGTAGAAATAGTTATGAGCTTTTTAGTCATTATAACAGAAGCAGTTTCCTTCGTGAATCCAATAAATATTCATTGTGTGAAATAACTATTACAATAAACCCCAGCTTCATTCCTTTATGTTTCTCATTACAGAGGTGAAGTCAATGAAAACTAAGGAAAGTTTCTAAGGACACATCATTAACAAATACCTGTATAGCATCTCTATGTGACTACACAATTAAACTGTAAACCACTACAATGAACTAAACAATTTATATAAAAATATGTAAATCCCTAATACATATTTGTAAAACAGAAAGCTCATAGATAATAAAAAGAATGCAATTTAAGACACAGAGAAGCATTTTTTTTTATGTACTTGGATGATTTTTTTATAACAAACGTGTGCACTAAAAAAAAATACCTCCAAAATATTTGAGGCATTGTAAATTATTAAACTTTCATGCAAACAACTCAACAATGTTTATTAGAAGCCTGTCACAGCTGCTCATCTTTCTATCCAGTAATTGTCCTGCTTATAAAAATTTTAGTAACAGAAAGTGGCATTAAACTGCCACTAATTTTAACATGTGCAACAATGAAGATACAAGTATAAAGATATAATAATCATCATATTGTGAAATTCTTCCTTCAAGTTTGTATAAAATCAAAAATTATGTTTACTATATAAGTGGAATGTGCTTGACCACATCAACCCGTTATGCATTTTATCTGTAAAAGTATCTTTCATTAGCCTGATATAATTGTTATCTTGAATGATTATTTCTCAACAAGCTAGCCTTTTCTAGTTCTTTCTTTATTCTTGCTAGTTGGCTTCTACTCCTTTCCAAGATAACTGACTCAAACTGTCTAATCTCAGCTTATGACTAAATTTCTCTACTTGGCCTCAAACTAACACTGGCAGTCTGTTCTAATCTACTGGCTCCATCTCATTCTTTTGCTTGGTCTATCTTCATCTATGTTCTGCCTGTTCTCTCTGCACCCTGTCTGTAAAAATGTCCTAATAAAACTACTCTGAACTCCATGAACTGAACTGCCACCAATAAAACTGTCACAAACTTAACTTTGCTGCCTCACTCTCAACTTACTCACTCAACTAAACTTCCTAACCAGGACTCAAGAGATCTGCATGCCTCTGTCTCCTGCGTGCTGGGATTAAAACATATGCCACCATGCTTGGACCAAAGTTTTTCTTTACTGGACATTTGCCTACACTAGGCTGACCTTGAACTCTGAGATCTGCTTGACTCTGTCTCCTGAAATTAAAGACATGTCTATATATTAGCTGGATCACACAAATCTAGAAGCACTTTGTATGTGACACTATCCCAGATTAGACATGTTGCTAGATTAAAATTATCCTACATTACCTAATAGTTTATCTATGCATCCAAACTATAATAAAGTATGCTTACACTTCAGGAAAGGGTTTATTTTCTTCACATAATTTTATAATTAAAAATTATATAAATGGAATCTATAACTTTAATTTTATTGAAAGGTGCAGAAAACTAAGTAAAGAACAAATCAGAAAAGATTGTGTGTGCTACATGACACTGTCTCTGGTAAGAATAGATCAGTACAGAAGTTCTACAAACTACCTTCATCTTTTCATTTCTAGGGGAAGCATAGGAAAAAAATAATACTTTCTCTATTTTAATTTATATTTTCATCTTTTAGTTTTTAAACTTTGTTTTCAGTTTTAAACAAAATCTTAATTTGTAGCCTAGGCCATCCTTGAACTTGAATTCCTCCTGCCTGAGACTAGAAAGTGCCATGATTTCACTTGTGTCCTATCTTCTGGCCTGGGAGTTTCAATAACATATTCCAATAGAGAGTTTTCCCATATTAGAGTAATATATCTTAAGATTTTTTTGAAGGTTCTATAGTAACTAGTTCAGAAGACAATGTTGATTTTAAAACAAGAATCAGATACAATGCAAATAGTAATTAAGTATTATCTGAAACAAAATTTAAATAATCTGTTTTCATTCAAATGCAATAATTTTTACCCTTTATTACATAATCAGTCTTGACTGTTTGTGTTTTAGATTTTCATTTTGAATCAGATGCATGCCTTCCTATTGTTTGACTAACAAGAATATAGTATATTCATTAAATAATATATAAGATGTACTTCTTGTGTCATTAAAGGACATTCACTATATCCTCCAAAGTTATTTGTACAATAAGTGTGAATAGCAATTGCCAGTCAATTTTATTCTAAGATGCTTTGAGATAATAAATACCTATTGAAAATCACCTACTATGCTGCCATACATATCTTCAGAGTTTACAAAAATGTGTGGTCATTGGTTAAAGTCATTGGTTATGTTCACAAACATAATTTATTTGTAGATACTCTATAGTACTACAACTTCAGACCAACAAAGTCAGCAGTGTGTGTATATAAATGATGGGCATATTTAAAATAATTTGGGGGCAAATTGCAAATAGTTGTAGACTGTCCTTGTTACATAGTCATTGTTAATAGCATTAGGATATTTTCAAATAACACAGTTCCCCTGTTTCCCAAAATATTGCTATTAAAATTATACTCTTATCTTATTAAGAAGTCTAACAATGTACTTTCATAAATCCTTCTGAAATGCCAACATATCATGCCACGAGCCATTGGAATTACAAATGATGGCATGTAAGGCACTGTTTTCATATGCCACTACAACACATATTAGTACATAGGACCATCTGCAAGAATTCCTCTTTTTAGTGGTCTAGAGGAAATTTTAAAGGGTAATTATATTTAAAAGGATCACATGCCCTATACTCATCTAAAACTCAGTTTTTCTTTGTTAAAAATTGGGGCATAGGAGACTTAAAAAGCAGTGTCAGCAGAGATAAAAGTGGAGAAGAGACTGAGGAAAAGGCTGTCCTTGGGATCCATCTCAAGGAAAGGCTCTAAAGTTTGACATTATTACTGATGGTATCATGGGCTTACAGACATGAGCCTATCATGGCTGTTCTCTGAGAGCCCAACAAGCAGCTGACTGAGACAGGTGCATATACTTACACTCAACCATTGGATTGAAGTCAGACCCCTTTGGTTGAATTAGGGAAAGACTGGAAGAAGTTGAGGAGGAGGGCGACCACATAGGAAGACCATCAGTCTCCACTAACCCAGACCTCTCAGATCTCTCAGACACTGAGCCACCAATCAGGTAGCATATATGATCTGGTCTGAGGCCAGACCAGCAGTGAACTGACTTGAGTCAGAGACTTGAGTCCCCTGCGTGTGGCAAGACCTGGCAGGGTGAGAGGGCATCTTTTTGGAGATGGGGGAGTTAGGCAGGAAGAATGGAGGAATGGTATGAGGAACTGTGGGAGGGCAAACTGGGAGGTTGGTAACAACTGGACTGTAAAAAACTTTAAGCAAATAAGGCAAACAAAAAAATCAGGACTCTTACATAGCCATTTTTGAAATTTACCTTCTAGAAATAGGATGTTAGACAGTTTAAACGTTTATTGGTTGAGAGTTGAGATGTCTAATTTTTCTATACATCACATGACTAATTAAAATTTCTAAATCTTATGTTTTAACTCTGACTTTCTTGTGAACATCTAATCACTCTGTCTGGTCTCCATTCTTTGCTTACGCCCTCATTCTCTCTCTTGCTGAACCCTGACCTGTGGACTGGAGCAGCAGTACAAGCTGGAACAATTTAGCCCCAAAGCTTGGGGCAGTGTGGGCTCTAACAATTTTGGCCCCCAAGCTTTTGGCAGTGCGGGTTCCAACATTTGGCAGAACAGTGTCCAACAGAAGGGAATTGTCTTTAAATCAAGTTAATTGCTATTTGGATCGGTTTACATGAACTGTTTCATGTCATAAATATATTGAAAGTTTTTTGTTTGTTTTTATTTTTGTTTGTTTGTTTGTTTGTTTTATACATTTGTATTAAACACACAAATAACCATTTTCAGCATGGAAATAGTTTCCTAAGCCTTTTATCCATTTCTTTCTAGAAAGCAACCAAATTGGTTTTTTCTTTTTCAGGTAAAAATTTCGGTTTAAAGTAAACATTACTAATAGGCTTTGTTTTTCTTAATAGTGGTTTAAATCGAAAAAGGCACATTACATCTGCTTATTGTGTAATATATATTATCTGTAATACAATACTAACTGTAAATAATATTGTGCACTGATTCATTATCAGTACCCCATTTCACCCTTCCCCATACAGTAGCAACTGCTATTTCTCCTTTGAGTTCAGCAACTTCAATGGCTCATGTAAAGTTGAATCCCACAGTATTTGTGACTATCATGTCACAATTACCTTCCTCAAGTTCCTCCATCTTGAAGTATCCAACAGGACTATACATTTTGAAAAGTATAAAATCCATTGAAACATTTTAGAATATAATCATATCTACTTCTGTATCATATTTTATTGATTACATTTTAGTATCTTTTCACTAATATATTATTTTATGACTAGTTTTATAATCTTATTTGTCATAACTTTTAGTAGCTTATATTCTGCAAATTGATGAGTTTATTTATGACAGTTTAATACATGTGTATTTTGCACTTTGATCTTAAAAAAAATAAAGGCTAAAACTGCAAAAAAAAAAAAAAAAAAAAAAAAAAAAAACACAATCAGCACATATGCAGGTACTGGGAGTGTCTCTTGGTGGTCAGCCCTGATTCAAGCTATCTTTAACATAAGAATTCATATTGACCTTTAATTTGATGAGTCCTATGTGAATCTTTTGGTTGTAGAATTTCTTAAGATTAACAGACCTCATAACATATAGAACATAACAGGCTATGTGGTCAGCATGACCCTGCTCTGAGTCAAGATTTTTTTGTGTATGTTCCTGACTGGCAGACATATTACAGAAACAATATGAAATAGCTTGCAGGCATGGAACAAAATGTCTATAGCTATGGTGGGGGTGAAAGATCCTCAACACAAACAAAAAAGAAAGAGGAGAAAAGATGCTGGGAAAGCAGGACATGCATATGCAAATCGATAAAATAGGATCTTTATTCTATTTGGGTTTTTTTGTTTTGTTTTGTTTTGAGACAAATTGTTTATTTTTAACATATGAAGATCAAATTAAAATTATCCTAGATACTTTTAGAACAAGATGAAATTTGATTTTTTTTATATTTACAGTCTTACATATAGTAAATAGCCATTTAGTAGTATAACAATAAATGCATTGGTATTTCATATATTTTGCATGTTTATGCATTGGTATTTTATGTATACTTATATTAAATGTATAATGTGCACTTTTTCTTAAGTAGTTTTTCCTAATGCCTTTTTAAAAGAAGTGTTCATGATTTAATATGTAAAATATCATCTCAGTATCTGTAACTGTATATACTATGTAATTTTTAAACTTAGTGACTGTCAAGTTGCAAGTATTTACTCTTTATAATAACTTCTCTGAGAAGAATTAATGTGAAGCCTTTATAATAAGCTTAGAAATGTGCTTATGTTCAAAGTGACAGTCTCAATTGTCACTTGCAGTGACCATGTATCAAGGAATTATAACAACATTAGGTAGAACAGCAGGTCCATTTGTTCAAACACTCCCTGAACATATGAGTGATGTTCTCTAACAAGGTCCCTAGGGAAGCAACTTGCATCCATCACTGCCTGCATTCTAACTGGAAGATAACTATTTTAAACTGTACTGGAATGTGTCATACTTCAGGACTGAAGCAAAGTGTATGTCAGAGTCTGGAGAAAACTGCAGTGTGGAACGCATAATGAGAAAAAATATGACAGAAGCCAGAAACTGCTGTTTTTGTTTTCATATATACTGTAGATAAACATGAAAAAATAACACAGAAACATAATTCCACAAGACAATTAGTCCATGAAAATAGACACAGATTTTTAAAAGTTGAGGTAATTGCACATTTTGACTTTCAAATGGATAAAAAATTTCACATATATTTGTGGGTCTGTAGCTTGTGCATGGGCGTGGGTTCTTGGGCTGAGTTGTGGTTCCCTAGGCAGCTGGAACAGTGGCTCAGAGGGCAGAAGGACTAAAATTTGACTGAGTTCACTCCATGCGGTACCGGGCAGACGTTGGGCTGTGAGAAGTCACAGAACTCTGCTCAGGACATGGAGCTATCACAGTCTGAGGTCCCGTGGGGCAGAGCTCTTAGGTGAAAATCTCCAGGGCAAGAAGGCATTAGGGGATTGACTGGTCTCAGATGCCTGGGCTCCCAGGTGCTGTAGGGATCCACAGAAGAGTTGAGACATGTGGTGTATGGGTGGAACCAGCCCACAGCATAGAGGGACTAGGGGGATCACCCCACAGGGTAGAGGCTCTGAGTCATGGCAACTTGCTTGTCTGAGTCATGGCTGGCTCAGCTAGCTTGCTTGAGTTGGCAGGCCTCTGTGGTTAGACCATAGAGAGGTCCTACAGTGGAAGATTAGGGGGCGGCTCATTAGTTGAAGGTTCTATGGTTCTCCATAGTTTTAAAAGATTTATTGTCATGGTGGAAAGTGGATGAAGCTGTACCCCATGTCCTCAGGGTGGGCCTGAGGTTAAATACCTTTTGCAAAGAGGAGAGTCTAGGAAGGAATGCTTAATTGGCTACATCCACTAGCCTTTAGGTATCTCATTAATATGGAGATCTCTTGAGGCTCTTCAGCCTATAGTCATGCCCTCTACCTGTTCTACCTGTGCTATGTGTGTACCTTACTTTGGGAGGGGCTATCGATAACTGAAAGGAACCAGGGCCCAGAAGCAAGGCTGAACACCTACTGTCCCATTAGGTTATTATCCAGCGTTCAAGGCCTGTGCTCAACCAGGTACCCAGCTGGCTCTCAATCCACCACCTCACATATATTTTATGGGTATTTGTAAAACAATTATGTAATAGATTTTGCTTTTGCCAAATCATTTGTTACTCCAGAGAATCTGGACAGCACCTATCCACTGAGGACCAACTTGCAAATACCTGGAAAAGAGAACACTTGGTTTAAAAATGCAGAAGGTTTTGATGAATGGAATTCTCTAAGTACAGATATTTTTTGCACTCCATAGACTTTGCATTTATTTGTTACTACACAAAGACTAATGTTAATCAATCAAAATCTATGTTAGTATATTTGACTGAGAACCTTGAATTGTAATTAAATATCTATCATTTTGTGTAAAACATCATGTCTTAGGATTTAATTGCTATGAACAGATACCATTACCAAAGCAAATCTTATAAAAGACAACATTTAATTGGGGCTGGCTTACAGGTTCAGAGGTTCAGCCCATTATTATCTAGGTCAGAACAGGGCAGCATCTAGGCAGACAGGGTGCTGAAGAAGGAGGTCAGAATTATACATCTCCATCCACAGGCAGTTGAAGAAACTGTGAGCCACAGTGGGGTATAGCTTGAGCATATGAAACATCAAATCCCACCCCCACAATAACACACCTACTCCAACAAGGCCACATCTTCTAATTCTGCCACTCCCTGGGCCAAACATATATAAACCATGACAGATCCCAACTCAATATTTGATAATAGTTGTTGCAATAGAAGTAAAATACCTCATTGAACTTAGGTAAAGGATGCTATACAGAGTTACAGAAACATAGATTTGTAAAATATCTCTATTGCTTAGCCATCTCATAATCAAACCTTCAAATAATGTGAAAAACAAAAAACCCCAAACTATAATTTTAGTTAATTCCTTACTACCCTGACTAGTGAAACTTAAAAAAGAAAGGATTTATTTTGACCCAGAGTTCTAGAAGGGCATAGTTCACTGTAACAAGGAAGATTAAATATCAGACAAAGAAGCCATGGCAACAGGAACCAAAGACTGCAGTTCACATGGCATTTCTAATCATGAAGTAGACAGTAGGTAGGACTTGTGTTCCACATATACAATCTTAAGGCCTGTGCTTAATGACTATTTTCCTCCCTGAAGGTAAAGCAAACTAAAGGTTCTAAACATTTCCAAACAGCATGGTCAGCTGGAGACTATGTATTCTAGTGGCTGAGTGATTTGAAGAAGTCTTGGATATAAAACACAAGTAATGCAACTTACTCTATTGCACTCTAACAGATATGTGATATACTGTAGTTAGCAGGCTTTTGCTACATGTCTTTTGAATGAAGGAAATGTGCTCAGTGGTAGCAACAAGGAAGTGAGTTCTTCATTTATTAAGAGTAACAGAATTTGAATATAGTAGAGAAATCTGTAGACGTGAATACACATGAATGATATTAATTCATTCCTATTACAGATCAAGATGAAGCAGAGATTTTTGTACTATCTTGATGAAATCGTAAATCTTCTGAGATATATTAGGACTTAAAATATGTCCCCAACACTAGGGAATCCAGCCTTCCAGGAACCAAGGCCCTCCTCTCCCACTGATGCCTGACAAGCCCATCCTCAACTACCTATACAGGTGGAGCCATGGGTCCCCCTCTTAGTGTTCCCAGGTGGGAGGTTTAGACACTGGAAGCTATGGTTATTGGTATTGTCACTCTCCCCATGGAGCTGTCAGACTCTTCAGCTCCTTCAGTCTTCTTTCTAACTCCTTCATTGGGGACCCTGTGATCAGTTCAATGGTTAGCTGCAAGCATCTGTTTATGTTTATGTCAAGCACTTGGAGAGCCTCTCAGAAGACAGGTATTTTAGGCTCCTGTCAGCATGTAGGTCCTGGCATCCACAACAGTGTCTGCATTTGGAGACTGCACATGGAATGGATCCCCATGTGGGGCCATTTCCAGACAGTCCTGCCTCCAGACTCTGCTCCACGCTTTGTCTTCTTACTTGCTCCCAGTAAGAAGTAAGCTTCAGACATGAAAATGACTTTGGACTAGGAGAAGGAAGTAAGCTCAAATATTTTCATCATCCTGATAAGCCCTTAGAAATAATGATCATAGGAGTGATGAGGGACTCTGTTTATTGTCCTGCTTATTGTTTGACTCTCTGGGTTTATTGTCTTGCTTGTTTCTTGACTATTTGCATCTATTGAACTGCTAGTTCCTCAACCTAGAACTGACCTTAACACTTGTATGTAATTTAAATGATACAAAAGCAAAAATGAGGAAGAGGGATGGGATAGAGGGTTGACGGGGGGCAGGGGAAGGGAATAACATCTGAAATGTAAATAAATAAAATATCTAATAAAAATATATAAATATCATAATAGAGTTTTCAACAAAAAACAATATAAAAGGAGTCATAGCTTATTAATATGTTTCAGTGCAAATTACAACTCATTAAAGGAGCAATTTTAATCTGTCTAGCAATGCACATACCAATATTCAGATTTTCTCAAGTCAGTTAAAGTGCTTGTAACCACAAATCAGATAATCACACTGAATAAAATAGTCATATTATTTATTGAGATTATTAGATATTGATTACATAATAATTAACATTTTCTCACTAGGAAAGTCAGAGTAGATAATAGAATTCTGTATGTACCATGAAAATGTGTGCCATCTGACTCTTAAATATGGTTGCAAACGTCAATAGTAGTCATTTAGTTGTCTTTTTAATTTTATCTTTAATTGAGCAACAATGAACTGACCATTCTGACTTTTTTGAATTAGTTGTAGCAGATAATACGCTCAACAAAAGATAGATTAGCTTAATTGAGTGACATAGAGTTAGGAAATTACATATAAATTGTCACTAAGGACCTGATACTGCCCAGGTGCTTTTAAGTTGCATCTCTATTCACAATAGCCTCTACACAACATTACTTGACTACAAATATCATGATACTGAGGTTATGTGAAACTATACCATATGTTTGCTTTAAGAGAATAAATTGGGATGTTCTTGATATAACAAAATACAAAATACCACATATATGTAACTATAAAAGTTATTCTCATATTTCTAACTGATAAAAAGTCCTAATTTAAGATTTCAGCAGAGATAGTGTGATATTAAAGAACAGACTTACTAAACTGGAATCTCCTGCTGAGTCCTCACATATGTTAAGAAACATAAGCTATTAGTCTTTCTGTCAACCACTATAAAATTCATATCTTATCATAAGTACATAAACATTCTGACACCTTGTCTGATCGAAATAAAAATCATTTTTGATTGCACTTATTTCAAATAAGTAATATTCAATTGTTATACATGCTTAAATAATTAGTACATACTGGAGCAAATATTAGAACTTTATAAAGGTACTTCTTGTACAGTAGCGGGATTCATATGACAGCTATGAGAATAATCTTCACTAAAATTTCTTTGCTAAGTGGGTCACAGCTTGTGTAATCTAGATCAAAATTTCACATAAATCTCATAACTTATTTGTTAAACTAATTAATTAAGATACCAGTTATTTACTTAGAAGGAAAATATAGGAACCCAAATTAGACAATTCCCTTGATGACATGCCTTTACTTCTAATTGAATGCTACATGTAATCATAGTACAACGATTCTTTAGCTTTTGCCAGCAGGTACAGAAATGTATACAAATCTAAAGAGACAAAAAAAAAAGAAAAAAAACAAGACAAATGAACAATAACAAATACATTCCTGAATAATATATTAGGGGCTCCCAGTATTCTGAGGTATACAGAAAGAATGCCCACTTTCTCAAGGCTCTAAAGTAATGGTCTCATATGATTATGTTATTAATGATTCTTATAACTTGAGATCATCAGATATTATTTTCTACCTTGGTGTTATGTTTATGTGTTCTTAAAATTTGATTTTCTGTAGTGACTTAAAATGCATGATAATTATTAGGTAATCAATTAAATCATTTTTAGCTCTCTGAATCCAAGGTATGCCATTCAATGTGGGCTTGTCCACTGAGACATGAAGAACATGTGAGGTACCCCCAGCCCCCCAAAATGACTTTCTTTCCACAGAACCATCAAAGCCCCACAGCTTCTCAGGTAACAATTCAGGGCTGATATTTGGAGATACATAATAGTGGTGATTTTTGAAGAAAGTACATTGTACACATGAAATGTTTAACTATTTGTTTTTTTGAATTGAGCACCCTTCTGTATAATATGTAAGTTACCTTTGCTGTAATGCATAAACTTCTACCCATTATCTCTATCAAGAAAGTCAAATCTGCTGGGTGGTGGTGGTGCACGCCTTAAATCCCAGCACTTGGGAGGCAGAGGCAGGCAGATTTCTGAGTTCGAGGCCAGCCTGGTCTCAGAGTGAGTTCCAGGACAGCCAGGGCTACACAGAGAAACCCTGCCTCAAAAAAAAAAAAAAAAAAAAAAAAAAAAAAAAAAAATCAAATCAATCACAGTGGGTCACACACATAAAGATAGGAAAAGAATAGAAAAATTAAGGAGTAAGTATTCAGTAAAGAGAAATGAGAAGGTGACTGTGGGTAAAATGAAAAACTTCAAAATATAAGGTTATAAAAAAGAAACAAAAATATAAAAATAAAAAAAAAACCATATTCCTCCATAAAACATTAAACAAGCAGACAAGAAAAGCTCAGATAATTTATGCCTTATCAATGGCAATTGTTTTAAAATAATACCACAGGTTTGCCTAGCCACTCATAACTTAAACTTATATAGGAATAAAATATATAAGAGATTTTAATATTAATACACTAACTTTATTCATACCAAAGCTACTTTTGTAAAAAGAGTAAGTGATACATATGCATTTAAGAAATAAGAATAGTTTTGAAAAAAATTTGTTATATACAGGATGAAAACACATTGCAACAAATATCCTAATTAAAAGTAGAAGTTTTTTCATATACAGAACGTGAAAACAATGGAAGTTTTGCATGTACCCTTTAAACATAAGAATTAAACAAACACGCTTCGATGAATAAGAATACAAATTTTGGACAATTTTATACAAACAGGGAAACCAATAAATATTCATGCATATCACTGGCTGCATTTAAATATTCCAATATATCTCTCACACTTCTTGTTTTAGAAAATAAGTGAATGCTGAATTATAATTATCATAGCAACTATCCCTCTTATATTCAAAGCTGAATTCTAAATCAGTGATGAGGCACCAAATTGGCTAGTTTACATAGTATGCAGAAGTACAGAAGGAAAAGCCTGCAGTGTAATTACTGGCAGTTGAATAATCAGTAACTTGTGTGGATTTAAGCCAGCCTATTAATGTGACACATATACCCATGAACATTTATGAGCAATTAATATTCTGAAAGACAAAGGGACAGACATCTGAGCCTCTCTAAGGTAGGGCTATTCACACAACCATGTCAGTTATTCCTTTTTGACCATCTCAATTAAAATACTTTTCTTTCCTCTTTTAAACCACAAATGAACAAATTATACACAAATTTATTTATTACATTTTAACTTAGGAACACAGACAATTGTTCACCAAGATTTAACACATCTTCATTATTTGCCAGATTATCTCAAACCATCCATTTGTCTACGAATAATGCTTAATAACCAAGAGAAAACATTGACCTGGATTCACAAAGTAAATAATAGTATTGCTTCAAAATGTAATTTGTATCTCTTCATGTATAGAATAGAAAGATGTGCAAATGTGTGCCATAGCTAAAATTGAAGTCATTAATTCATTGCTTTGACCTAGTGTGTGTGTGTGTGTGTGTGTGTGTGTGTGTACAAGTATGTGTGTGTGTGTGCACGCATGCATGTCTCCAAACATATTGTACTGGGTTTATGTGCTGTCTGTGCTTGTGTATTGTGTGGCCTCAAATTTTCCACAAAAGAATATTTACTTTCAGAATCTACTATTCCTTATTTGAATGACCCTATTAGCTTTCAAAGTTATTTCTACAAAATTTGGAACAGTAAAAACCATATTAGAATTCCTTCATTCTATTTTATGAAAGAGACAATAAGTTGTCTTTTACTATTACATCACATCTGAATTTAGATGACTAATTTTATCTATTTTTATAATTCCAGTAGAGTATGTGCTTTATAAGATTTCAAATATATATAAACAAACATGTAATTTTAAATGTGTTGTTACAATATTTTAGAGCATGACCAAATTGTTATGCAATATAAAACATTTAAAAAGTATTTTTCATACATCAATATCCCCATAAATTTATAAAAATAATATCAACAATTAAAAATATTTTTTGGAAACCTTTTGCATTTCTAAGGCTTAAAATCAGGACCAATGCAATCTGGACAAGCAATATAAAATGAAGCTCCTTCCCCAGCCTTGGAATACCTTTTTAAACTAAGTTCTTTTATAACATCTGTCTTAGAAAACTTCTCCCACCATGAAGGAGAAACTTTCTGACACATTGCAGATTGTTCGCATAAATTTCAAGGTAAAAATTGGAATAGATATCAATTTCAAAAGTAGAAAAACAGCAGGGTATATCATGAACAATCTCATGCATCATTTAGGTGAAAATTGCTTAACTATTTTGTAGTGAAGGAATAAAGAAACATGCTACTTTGTTTATGCCTATAATTTAGATGTTCACATACACATACCAAACACATATATATCGTATATATGCATAAAACAGTGACAGTAATATTCATGATCTCAGAATTCACATCATTTGGAAGAGGATTGTAGGAAATAGGAGAAAACCTAAAGCAATAAACAATTTTATATTACATTAATGACACATATGATTTTAGATGTCAAATTGTGTATAAAATGGATCTCAATAATTATAATTGATGAGGTACACATAGTGTTAAAAAACCTGCTAATGCATTCTGTTAATGAGTTAATGCAAGCATGCTGCATCTTCACAGACCAATTTCACTGACAAATCTTAGACCATGAAGTATCAGCAATGATTGGAAAGCAACTTCCAGGATTTGCAAGACACACAGGAGAGCCTGCATGAGACCAAAAATGACAGCGACTCACGCAGGGCTATGCTATGCTAAAACACAGAAATGTTGTCCATGGACACATATAAAAGTCTCATGAGAAACAAGATTTCCTGTTCAATTACATAATAAGTAGTGGGGTTTCAAAATAATGGAGAGTAAATTGTTAGCAACGGAACTCAGGTGATCAAATAATGATAATAAAAATAACTTTTCCTTTGTGATTATGATGAAATTCATAAAAAAAATGTAGTGTGTGTCTGTCTGTGTGTCTGTGTGTATGTAGTCTAGTTGACGTGAATGTGTGCTTCCAGGCAAATGTAGACATAAGACAGAGTGTGCTTCTTCAAACCTTTCATCCATATTGCCCCAAGAAAAAGTCCTCTGTAGTTGGAAGCTTGTATGTCAGGTAAAAAGCTGGCCAGTGATCTCCTGTTATCTGCTTGTCTCCACCTCCCAGTGCTTGTTTGATAGACATGTTCTGACAAAGCTGTTGTTTCGGGTGTGTGCTGGAAATTCAAACATTTCAAATGTTCGTTTCCGCAGTCTTCCTTCTGAAAACCCACATCCTATCGAGCTCCCCTTCACCTCTAAGAGGTTGCTCCCCCATCTACCCACCCACCCACCCACTCCTGCCTCGCCACTCCAACATCCTCTTAGGCTGGGCATCATTCCTCCACAGGACCAAGGCTCTCTCCTCCCCTCCACTCCCACTGATTCCGGATAAGTGAATTTTCTGTGACACGTATAGCTAGAGCTGAAAATCTATCTTGAACTTAGGAAAATAGAGGAAAAATAAGCACCTCAAAAATCTTGTATCTAGGGACAATAAAGTTTATCCAATCTCTATAATGTATTTGCATGCACACACACGTACTTATAAATATGTAAAATGTTAGCTATCATCTCTGAAAGTAAGCCATCAGATAGTAAAATAAAATCATGTTAAAATTGCTTGTTATTTTTTACAACAACAAAGAGAATAACACTCTATTAAAATCCACCTGTACTCCTGAAGCATGAAGTCTACCGTATCAGGGAAGCCTGTACCATGCTAAATCACTGTCCATAAAAGGAGCTAGTCTCTAGGGAAATGGAATGACTTCAACCTATATAAAATTGTGTAGTAAGGTAATAGAATGGGTAGACTTCTCTACTCCATCTATTTTGCATCTTAAAACTTCCAACAAATTTGTAACTATAATCTCATCAATCTTGCTAGTAAAAGCAACTGAATGGTGCTGTATAATGTGAAAGGCATGAGAAAGAGGCATAGGAAACTGTCAGACTAGCATTATTTAGTTAGGGAACCAGATAACATTTCTCAAAAAGAAATTTTAAACAGAAAACTTAATCAAGTTGCTTCATCTGTTTATTTTCATTTATGTTATTTTTATTTATATATGTGTGTACTAAACATAAATAAATTTATGGTGTTTTTCTGAATCTAGCATAACTTAGATAAGAAGAATTTGTTAATGAAAATATTTCCTTTGACATTCTGAGGATATGGCATATATATATATATATATATATATATATATATATATATATAAAGAAATTTGACATGGCTTTTGTAATAGTTTAATCACATAATCACCAAATAAATTTTATAGAAATTATATGGATAACCACCACATAGATTTCAGAGAAGTTACATGGATATCATATAATTGTTCATTATATTTAAATTTTAGTAGAAATCATATGAATATTATGTATTCATTACAATTTTAGTTTTTGCCTCATATGTATAAAAGTTAGATGTTATTAATATTTATGAGGTTTGAAACTAAACACTATAAATAATACAATGCTTTTTATACCTTTTATAATACCTACATGCTTCAAAATCAATCAATTAGCTAAAAGTATCTTGTATTCCAAGAGCTAGTTTCTAACATGAAGCCACTGAACAAGGAAAACTGAGTAATTATCCACACATCTTGCAGTTACTCAAGATTTTCAGCTGTGTCCATGGGGAACAGATGCCCTTTTAGAGTTTTTCCTTGCATATTTACCTTGAATTAAAACATACAGCATGTACACACATACATGCACACACACACACACACACACAGAGAGAGAGAGAGAGAGAGAGAGAGAGAGAGAGAGAGAGAGACAGAGAGACAGAGAGAGACAGAAAGAAACATAGAGACAAACGCAGAGAGAAATATATATACACATATAAGCAAATAAATAAATATTTGTGTATGTAAGTATATGTGAGTCGTAATAGTATGTAAGTTTTAGCCAATGGTGAATCATATATCAGAGACTTGTTCCATAAAATCACAACAGTATTGAAAAGTTCTCCTTCCCATAGTTACTTCATTCTTCTAATTGTATGCATATATATGTCTATATCAATGAGTAAAACAGTGTTTCATTCTATACAAGTATAGAACAGTATACATTCTATACAAGCTTATCTAGGTGTTAAGTCTAAGAGCCAAGGTTAGTATGCAGTAAACATGAACATTAATATGAACCTGTGAGGGGAAAAGGTAAAGAATATTTCTTTGAACATATTTCAATGTTTGAATAATAGTAAACCTAATTCCTGTGTTTTAAACATTTACAAACTGCTAACAATAAAATGTAAAGAAGCTCATTCAGACTTTTTGGAAATGTCAACTTCTGATTTGCATCTAAGGACCACACTACAAGAGATGAAGCTACCAAAGTCATGGTGTTTCAGGTGATTCATTAGCACATTGAACAGACTATAATATGTCTTAAAATATATTGAGGTATTTATTATAACTATATTATGTGAGTATTAAAGATTTTCTGTTAGTATCTTTTAATATAATATATTATTATTTTGTTTAGAATTTTATAGAATGTGTTTTGATTGTATTAATAGGCTACTCCTCCTCCAGCTCTTAACAGAAACACGTTTTACACCTACAATCTATCCAAAGTTCTGATCTTTTTTTGTAGTAATTCATAGAGTCCAATTTGTGCTGATCATATACTCTTAGAATCAAATTCCTCTACAGGACTGATGTCGACGTTGCAGCAGTCAAACACTTAAATAGTGTAAGCTACATCCTCTGAAGCCATCAAGTGTCAATACCCCCTCAGACAGGGCTAGAAATTTGTGAGCTCATTCATGAGCCGTAGTTGAATATTGTTTAATTTGATTTGGTGAAACATTTTCTTAGAACCAATCACAGCAGCTCTGAGTTTATGAGTAGATGATCCTGATACATTTACAAAACACTGTTTTAATTCTTGTCTTCCTAGATAACTGGCTTTTATTTATTTTTTTGTTACAATCTTTTGTTTTGTGATAGTCTGTGAGATTTGGAGAGGCATGATATATTTACCTTGTTTTAATAATAAGATGTTAGAGAATTGTTCTCATCCAAAGGAAGAACAGGGACAAAAACCCAACCAACTAACCAAACAAACAAAAAAACAGAACAGAGATTGAAGGAGGAGCTAACCCGGGATTGCTACATCTAGAGGAACAGAGGGGGATTGCAGCTCCATTGGAAGAACAACATAGGTTGGCCTGACCACCAAGTTCTCCCAGAAACTTGACCACCAACCAATCAGTGTACAGGGATGGATCCAGAAATATATGTAGCAGAGGATGGCCTTGTCTGACATCAATGGGAGGGAGGCCCTTGGTCCCAGGGAAGTTTAATGGCACAACATAGGGGGATGCTGGAGCAGTGGGATAGACGAGTGTGTGGGGAGGGGGCACCCTCATACAGGCAAAGGGTAGGGGGAAGAGCTAATGTGGAATGGGGGAATGCTGGACAGGTAACTGAGAAGTGGGATATCATTTGAGATGTAAACGAATAAAATGATTAATAAAAAAGTAAAATAAAAAAATAATAGCGGCTCAACATTAGATTGCAGTCCATAGTAACTTTCCCAAAGTCGTACTTTTCTAATCTTATTACTCTTACGATATCTCTGGTTATAGTATTAACATAATCGAAGGCAAGCTCCATATATGTGGGCACCTCTCACCTGAGAGATTCAGAATGAAGGGTTTAGGAAAGGAATTTCTTTTATAAGCAAACAAGATAACTTAAGATTCTATGAGATTAATTTTAAAAATTACAAATTCTATAAACTACAAAAATGAAAATCAGACATATTATGAAGTTAATTTGGGAGAAGAAATTATAGACTTCTTTATAAACAATGCACAAGTCAAAGAAAATGTTTAAATGCATTTTTATACATTGAAATAGATTTTTTTCACACTATTATATGTATATAAATAAATGTAAATCTTATAGCTTAATTTTAAATAGCCTATAAAATACATGTAAATGTAACAAGTAAGTTTATCTCACTATAACTTAGCCTTAATTGACATTTTAAATTTATATAAAAAGTGTATTAATTTTATTTCTAAACATATTTGTATTGATAAATTATAATAGCATTATAACAAAGTAACATATATTTATTTAATTTAAAATATTATGGTGTTTGTTTTTTGGAATCTTTCATTCTGTCAATGTAAGTATACCATTAAAATGTAATTCAAAGTCTATTCTGACATATTTCATTGGATGCAATAGTTTTCAGTATCCATTAAGAATCAGAGCTAGAAGAAGCCGACTCTAAGTTTTCCCCTAACATATCATCTTAGAGATAAGTGCAGTGAACATGGCAAAATGCCAGAGCTGTCGGAACACTGTGGAAAGCAGATAAATGATATCAAATAATTGTGAATAACTGTTTAAGAGGAGAGAAAGGTTATCTTTCTTGTCAGAAAGATAGTGCTGGGTTTTGAAAGCCTCTTACTTTGAACAGAATATTGCATTGACCAGATACTCAAGATCTGAAAGAAATACATCAAGAACTAAAAAAATAATTTGCATTTTAAAGCAATTTAAAAATATCACAGTCCAATGTGCTGCATATATTATATAAAGGCTTAGTGAAGGATTAGATCTTCTCTGATCATTATACTTAGGTTCACCAAGACATTCATTTGTATCCAAATATAAGGAAATGGTTTTTCACTCAAGATTCTTAATACCTTGTAGTATACAGATGTGATAGTCAAATGATTACAATTTACTCATTCAATAAATGACAATATCGACAATATCCAAAATTATTTTACCATGAAACAAAATGAGGACCTGAATTAGCAGTAAAGTATACTTTAAATATTATATAAAATAATTTATATTTTCATATATTTCTTAATGATGAGAATACTGTTCATGAAATGTATCATTAAGCAAATTATAAATACCAGACACTTATAGAAACTACATTAGCTATGGTATTATTTATGCAATCCCAAGTGACCACAGCTCTATTTGCTACATATTATTGATCAAAATGTTTCTTTGAATTGTATTACAATTTTTATGATTTACCATATGATGTTCTATATATGTCACCACAATAGAATAACCAAATAAATACATCAACACATATATTGCCTGGCAGATTTACTGTTTGATTTGTAAGATGAAAGATATTAATGTCAGTAATGTTCAAATATGCAATGTTATTATTAACCATTCTCATCACTACATATAATATTTTTCTTGAACTAAATCTTATGTTGTAACTGAGATTTTTGTATGCACTAAAGAACATAACTGCAATTACCTCATTCTAAGCTGTAGTGACTATTGAGTATCACACTATTTTATTACTATGGGTATTAATATCTAGATTTACATTGGTGTAAAGATATGTTTTGTCTTTTGAGGCTACTTATTTTATTTTCCAAAATCTCTCTAAAGTTTACCTAATTTATCACAAAGCACTCGCTATATACAACTACAAACAGATACACACACACAGACACACACACACACTCATACAATCATAGCAATATTTGTTTTCATTCAGTCATTGATGAATGTCTAAGTTGGTTTCATATCTACTTATTGTTATTATTGGCTCTCTAAGCATGATAGTTCACATTTACCTCTGATATATGAATATAGTTTCCATCAGAAAGATGGCTAATATCAGAAATTAATGAATCTTGTGCTTGTTCAGTTCTGAATTCTCAGAGAAATCACTATTGTCCTTTCCACATTTATAAACCAGACAGGAATATGCAAGTATTCCCCATCTCTACATGTTCAACAGCACATGATATCTTTTCATTGTTTTTAATAATAGCTGTAATAAATGAACTGGATATTAGAATCTAAGAGTTGGAAGTAAGTCTCAAACCACTATGTGAAAGCATGAAAAGCATGAAAGACTTCTGTGAGTTTGGGCTCCAAAGCTATGTTTTGTGTTGTGAAATATCCTCAAAAGAACATACAATAAAGGAAAAAAAAAACAAATTGGATTACACCAACATGAAGTGGCATAAAATTGAAAGAAACCATCACTAAAAAGAAAGGAATGTAACTCTCTTACATACTCAAAGTTTTATTATTTGTTGCTTCTGTCATCTGTAACCAGAGCAAGCTATTCCAAGATTAAACAATATATTGAAATGGACAAACCATTTTTACACTATACATTTGATAAAGGATTGGTATTTAAAATATACAACAGACATACAAAGTACTAATAATCTAGTCTAGCATTGCAAGATTATAACCCCAGCTCCTTGGAGAACTGAGTCTGGAGGATCTCAAGTTCAAGGCAAACATGGACAACTAATAAGATTGTGTTTCAATATAAAAGATAAAAAAACAAAAACAAAACAAACCTGGAATGTAGATAATAGGTACTGTGCTTACTAACATACAAGAAACCCTATGATCAATCTTTAGCACTAAGACAAGTAAAAGAAATAACACACATGAGCACACTTACTTCAAAAGAATATATGTAATAGACCAACAAATTTTTGAAACTATGCTTGCCTTGCCAGTCAGAAAGAGCAAGATAATGAAAACCATAATGAGATATTATCACATATCAGCTACAATAGAAACAAGCACAAAATATCATACATGACTTTCTTAATTATTATTTGGAAAAAATTATATTTGAAACTCTAGACCAATTATTTAAAGCATCATTTTCTTGGTATAAACTGCATTTGTTTTCAAGGAATACTATCCTACATAAAATAAGACATATTATTCATTATGTTTTATCTTGATTAATAAAAGAAGGAAATAGTAACTATACAAAATAAGACATAGAATCTATTATGTAAATATCCATCTTGTGATTATTGTCTCAAAAATCTACAAAAGTATGTCAGTGATTGTTAGCACATGTAACCTTATTAAGTCTCTTACATTCCCAGACTGGGCTTCAATAATTGCCTCTTCTGGCATCTGTAATTAGAACAGGCTATCCCAAGATTAAACTGTAATTTGCTCTAGATGATAAATGAGTTATATAATTCACCATACCATGCATTATAAATTTGATTGACTACAGATGAGTCTTGTCACAGAGGTGTGAAAAATAGTACTAACAATTTGTTTTATATAGTCATTACTTACTGAAATATACAATGACTTGAACTTATGAAGTTTAAATAATGAATCAGTTATAAAATCATGGCATTATATTGTGACAGTTAAATCTCAAATCTCTACCCAAACACTGTGGGTCAAAAGGTTTAATTCTTGACCTGATGATCGTTGACCAATGTAAAAATGCTGAAAACAGGGATGAGAGACCTTACTTTCATTATTGTTGCTGAGCTCATGACAATCTCAGTGACATCTAAATTTTGTGGTTTCTTTTACATCTTATTCTTACGGTGATGGACTCTCTTGCTTTAGACAAAGAATCAACTATCTCTTTCTAGTTCTTGACCTCTGAAACATATTATTTGCTTAATGGTTTTAGAACATTATTGCTGTATGAGCTCAAGTATCTTTTACAACATATTTTGTTCTATGTCTATTTTGAATGTTTAGTAAAGTGTTTTGAGACACAACAGTGATAATATTATCCCAATAGCTGTGCTCCCATTTAAAGAAAATGTAAGGTAGGATTATACATATGATAAAAGTTGTGCAAAGTTTGATCTAGTAACATGGTATCAAAAAGATAGTTTTAAAAACAGATGGGAAGTATCACAGTATAGATTTCAGAGAGGGTACAGTAGATTATGGCTCTTACCATTCAGCCTGATGATCTGAAACTTATTCCAGGGTCTCACATCTGAGAAGGAATGTACTCATTACTTTTACTCCTGAAAGTAGTCATGTGTAATGCATACAAATGTGGTGACATTGCACATCCAGAACATAAATAATATATAAACAAATGAGGAAAAACACAAATAGTAAGAGAAGAAAGCAATCACAAGTGGGGAGGGAGGGAGGAACCTGGGAGGGAAAGTGGATGGGTTGTGAGGGAGAGAGGGGAACCTGATCTGTTATTGAATGAGAGAAAAGGACTGAAGCCCTGAAGGCCAGCAGAAAGAATAGAAATAGGCAACGTAGGAAGGCAGGGGGACCCTCCAGAATGCACCAGAAACCTGAGAGGTGAGATAATCTCAAGACTCAAAAGGAGGGACCTTAAATGAAATGCCCCACAGTAGGGAGACAGAACTTAAAGAGCCCACTTCCAGCAGAAAGACTGGGCATCATGTGAGGAAGGGGTTGCCATCCTACAGTCAAAACTCTCCTCATAGTTGTTCCTGTCTGAAAGAACTGCAGGGATGGAAATGGAGAGGAGCCTGAAGAAAAAGGGACCTAGCATGATCACACTCCAGAAGCCCCAACAAGCAGCTGAAAGAGTCAGATGCAGATATTTGTACCCTACCAATGGACTGATGACCCCTGTGGTTGAATTAGGGAAAGGCTGGAAGAAGTTGAGGAGGAGGGCATTCCTGTAGGAGAACCAGCAGTTTCAATTAATCTGGACCCTCGAGAACTCTCAGACACTGGACCACCAACCTGGCAGCATATACTAGCTAATATGAGGCCCCCAACACATATACAGTAAAGGACTGCCGGGTCTTGGTTCAGTCAAAGAAGATGCCCTATCCCTCGAGAGACTGGAGGCCCCAGGGAATTTAGAGGTGTAGTTAGGTAAGGGAGTGTGTGTGTTGTCATTCTCATGGAGATGGGAGGAGGTATGAGATATGGAACAGGTGGAAGGTGGGCAGGGGTAGGGGGAGTAAAATCTGGAGTGTAAAAAAAATAAAATAAAATAAAAAACCTAAAAGACCAAAAAGAAATACAGAGGAAAGTATTAGTCAGGTATAATTAACAGTTAGAGTCACCTAGAAGCAATGGAGCTTAATTCTGGCTTACGAAGGAGAAAAAGCATTTTTCTAAGCAAGACACTGAGCAAGGTGACCAGCTTAGAATTGGGTATTGTCTCAGGTAAGTCGTAATTTGAAAAAAAAAACAAATGACCAAATAAACAAAAAAAAACAACAACCAAAAAAAAAAAAAACACTAAAACAAAACAAAACAAAAAAGGAAAGGAAAAAACAAAAAAAGAAAAAAGATGGAAAGGAAAAAGAAAACCATATTCTCTATTCAGTTCTAAATAGAATGTCATAAAACACTTCCCCTCAGAATTAAGGGATCTATGCTGAGGAGGAGACAGAAAGATTTTAAGAGTCAAAGGGGAAGGATGACACAAAAGAAACTTCCAGATACAAGAAGAGAGATGAAAATATAAATCCACAGATACCATGGCAACATACACAAGTCATTATAGGTTTTTTTTTGTATTGAATGTAAGTTGAATTACATAATTTGTCTTTATTATGATTTTCCTTCTATTTCTTTCTGTTCCTCCCCTCAGTTTTGCTTCCATTCCTGTTCTGTTGCCAATTAGAATATGAGTAGGTTTCAAGGGTAGATAATATGATATAAAATGCAGTAGGACAAGATAATAATATAACAATATGATACAATAAGATAAAGGCATACAGCCATTAGAGTTGGATAAAACAAACAAAAAGAAAGAAAAATGCCAAAAAGAACTCATTTGTTCACTCACTCAAAAATCCCATAAAAACTCTAAACTGAAAGCTATAATATAATTTTAGAGGAACTGGTACAGATGGGATCTCGCCATTAAAAAGAGATATGGACACAGTCAACAACCAAGAGACACTATCTCTAACCAAGACAGTTTTCTCCAAAGTAGTCTCAAAGGACATGCAAACCTACTTAACAAAGGACTCATACCCAACAGTAAGTAGCCAACACAAAATGAACTCAATTCCATTTTTGTAGACTTTCTGTCTTATATTGGTTTTTTTTGGGAGGGGAGGTGGCTTTTACTGATCTTTTGCTAGGATATTATAGTTTCTGATTTTGGTTTTTATGTGTGTGTTTCTTTTTTCTTCTTTTTTTTTCTATTTTTGTTGATTCTGGTTTTTTGTTTATGTGTTTGTTTTTGTTCTTTTTGGCTGTTTGGATGTTGTTTGCAAAGAGATACTGAAAGAAAGGACATGCAGTTGGGTAGAAGTGAGAGTATGAAGAACCTGGTGAGAGTTAGAGGGAGGAAAACTGGTAAGATCTATTCTCTCTCTCTCTCTCTGTCTCTCTCTCTTTCAGTAAAAATAGCAACAAAAAACAAAGTATAGCATCCTACTGCTAGGGGAATGCTTTTTAATTTCAGTGTTTATATAGCAATTTCAGTTATATCCAGGTTCATTGTAATTAACAACTGCAACATTTCTGTAAATACAAAAAAAAAACCCTCATTTCCATCTGAATAATAATATAAATAATAGTTAATATAAAATGCGCAAAGGAAAGTAAATAAACAAAAGTAAATTGTTCTTCTAAATAACATTTATTTTACTCCACATTCAAAATTGATAAATGTTGCCAGATTGTTTTCTACAACAGAAAACAATGATTCATTGATTTTTGTTAAATAAAATATTCAAAAAATTTATATGTCAACACACACACACACACACACACACACACACACACACATATATATATATATATATATATATATATATATTAAATAATTGTATCCAAAAATCTTTGTGCACTAGTCATAGACTTGCTTAGAGTTTAAGTGAATGTTGATGAAATTTTGAAGGGTAAGTTCTGTTAAACCTATATTACAAATAATTTTTATTTTTGCCTCCTAATGTCAAGGAAGAATGTAAATCTATTATTACATTTGCATTCCATAGAAAGGATTATACACTAATGTAAAAATCATAATATATATTAATGTTTACATCAAATTACTTTAAATATAAAATACATTAATATTAAGTATAATTTTAATAAATTATATACTTCATATATACTAAGTCTAAGTAAGATATTGCATTATTAGTGTGATATCTTATTAAATTGATACTTATTTACAAAATGATAATATCTCAATATAGAGATGCAAATTGTTCATTTCATATGTTTTAGGAAATAAAAAGTTCCATGCAATTAACAGTCTAGTAGTAATCATAAATCTTTCTTTCTAACAGATTCTTACATTCAGCACGTTAATGTTTTTCTTTCTGTATCTATGTCTTTGAATGCCAACTGCAACCATGCTTATCTCAATGTGAGAAGCTGCCATCAACTTTAATTTATATGCAAATAATATTGGTAGCTTTGTGTTACAACTTTCACTATACACAATGTGTCCATATGCCTCCATAATGCAGGTTGAGAAAAGCAAACTAATTATGACACTATGTCCCCTTCCACAGGGAAATAAAACCATAGGGAACAACATGATGAATCCTTAGACATTACATCTTCAATGCCTAGAGAAACTCGTCGGCAGTGAATGCTTATGTTAATAGTTCACAGAATCTTCCCTGGTCACTGAGTCATCTGGGGCATGCCAAGCTGCCTGAAGCAGTCTGCTATCCTCTCTGAACCTCCGTTTTCCCCATACCTTTCATCCCACCATCACCAGACTTTGTAAGCCTGAACCAAACAAGTGAACTTCCCTACCCCTACCCATCTCTTCCACTGCTTTAGTTATCTGGAACACACTAACTTGCAATGAGCAGTCTGCTATCTCATGATATGAGAATGAATCTCCTAGCACATTTCTGCCACCTTCATAGGACCTGTAAATTCTGAACCATACAGACCTGCTGATCTAGAATCAGACAGCCCAAGGATACCTACCAGAGGCTGGCCACCAAGGACTATAGAGGTTAACTCCCTCTGAACACGTACAATAGTAGAAACATCTGGGAACAAAGCCATTCAGATGGCAAAAGGCTCTTGAAAAAAATACAATGATTAAAAGCAAAAAAAAAAAAAAAAAGATACTTTTATAACTACACTCCTACTGTAATCCCTGGATAGCCTAACACAATCATAAGAAAATTACTTTAAATTCAATCTTATAAAAATTGACAGAGGTCATCAAAAGAGAAGTTAATAAATCTCTTAAACAAACACAGGAAGATATAATCAAACAAGTAGACACCTTTAAAAAGGAATTAAATTCCTTAAAGACATAAGGAAAATACAACTAAACAGGTGACAGAAAGAAATAAAACTGTGCAAGACCTAAAAGTAGAAATAGGATTAGTAAAGATAACATAAACAAAGGAAATCCTGGAGATAGAAAATCTATGGAAGAAAATAGGAACAACAGATACAAGCATCACCAACAAAATACAAGAGCTGGAAGATAGCATTTCAGATGTTGAAGATACAATAGAAGAAATTGATACATCAGTCAAAAAATTTTAAATCTAAAGCATTTCTAACATAAAACATCCAGTTAATGTAGAATACCATGAAAAGATCTAACCATAGAATAATAGGAATAGAAGAAGGTGAAGAGTCCCAGTTACAAAGCCCAGAAAAATATTTTCAACAAAATCATAAAAGAAAACTTTCTTAATGTAAATAGAGAGGTGCTTATCAACATACAAGAAACTTATAGAAAACCAATTAAAGTAAACAGAAAATACTCCTGCCACTTAATAATCAAACCAAAAAATCTGCAGATTGAAGAAAGAATATTAAAAGTTGCAAAGGCAAAAGACCATGTAACATATAAAGGCATTTTTGCACCTATCAGTATTGCACCTGATTTCTCAAAAGAAACTCGAAATGCTAGAAGGACCTGGAAAAATATCTTGCAACTACTAAAAATCCCATAGGTGCCAACATAGACTACTATAAACAACAAACTATCAATCACGATAATGGCAAAACAAGATATTTTAAAACAAATCCTGTCCAGGTCAGCTGGACAATCAAGTGGGACCCCTAGACCCTTTAGAGAGGACTGAGATGCACAAGAAAATAAAAAGTCACAGCAAGTCAAGAAGTCTGAACAAGCTGGCAAAGATTTTATTGTTCACACAGGTTATATACTCTGAAAACAGGATATGGGGAGGGTAGGAAAGGAAAGAGGGCTTTACAGGTGGAGGAAGCTAGCTGCAGCTGTGGGGTCTAAGTTATACCTGTTGTTCTCACAAAGCTTTGCCATTACCAGGGGTTCTAAAAACATCTATCTAGCAGGATGTTGGCTAAATCTAAAGATCAGGAGGAAGGGTTACTAAGGTGGGTTGCTATGAGGCCTTGTTTGAAGTTCTGAGAACTGACAAGTGAATCATGAAAAGTAAGCAGAAAGAAGAATAGTAGATAGGAGAGCCAAGGGTGAGTGTTTGCCAAGAGTAAGGCCTTGCCATGGCTTCCCACAAAATCCAAATTCGAATAATATCTATCCACAAATCTAGGCCTACAGAAAATACTACAAGGAAATCTCCAAATCATAGAGGATAACTACATCCAAGAAAATATAGGAAGTAAATAATCCCACACCAGAAGAAACAAGTGACACAAACACACACATACACAGACACAGACACACACAGACACACACACACACACACATACACACGCACACACACCAACACCACAAATAACAAAATAAAATGAATTAACAAGTACTGGTTATTAATATCTATCAACATCAATGGACTCAATTCTCCAATAAAAAAACCACAGACTAGCAGAATGATATAAAAGCAGGATCCACCATTATGCTGCCTACAAGAAGAGAAGCACACCCCAACAATAAAGATAGATATTATCTCAGAATAAAGGGCTGAAAAAAGTTTTCCAAACAAATCAATTCAAGAAGCAAGCTGGAGTAGCCATTCTAATAACTAATAAAATGGATATCCAATCAAAATTCATCAAAAGAGACAGGAGCATACACTTCATACTCATTAAAAGGAAAATATACTAAGATGATATCTCAATTCTTAAAATTTATGTCTGAAACACGAGGACAACCACACTTGCCAAAGAAACATTGCTAAAGATTAAATTACACACTAAACACCACACATTAATAGTGGGAGACTTCAACACCACACTTTCCCCAACTGACAGGTCATCAAGACAGAATACAAGAAATAATGAAACTAACAGACACCATGAATCAAATGAACCTATCTGACATCTATGGAATATTTCACCAAAACACAATTGAATTGTAAAGTGAACAGTACTTTGGAAATTATTTGGTGTTGGATGGTGTTTTGCTGGGACAAAACCATGATGGACTGTTTCCCTGAAATGAACACTCAAGTGAAAGGCTAAGGCAGAATCTTGAAGGAACAATTAACTGAAACAGACACAGGAGAATAGATGTTCAACTAAAGCAAGGATGTAAAAGGACACATGATGAAGGATTCTTCCCTAATGATGTGCATACTGGTCTGCCTATGATACACTGCATAGTTAAGCTACATTCCAGAGGACTCCATAGAGTGAAACCTACCAAAAACTTCTGGTGGTCCGCTGATTTCATGGAGTTGGACTAATTGGCAGAGTGATGTCAGCTGAAACATCTCCACTTAAACATGCTTATAACCCCTAACAAAATACAAACAGTCATTAAAAGACTTCCAATAAAAAAAAATCAGGGCCAGATGGTATTATTGCGGAATTCCACCAGACTTTCAAAGAAGAGCTAACATCAATATAACTCAAACTATTCCACAAAATGGAAACAGAAGCAAAACTGCCAAACTTATTTTATGAGGCCACAGTCACCCTGATACCTAAACAACACAAAGACTCAACAAAGACAGAGAACTTCAAACGGATTTATTTTATGAACATCGATACAAAAATACTCAATAAAATACTCACAAAATGGTCCAGGAATACATAAAAAACATCATCCATCATCATCAATAGGCTTTATCTCAGGGATGCAGGGATAGTTCAATATATGAAAATCCATCAATGTAATCCACCATATAAATGAACTAAAAAAAAAAAATCACATGATTATCTCATGACAGAAAATCTGCTATTGACAGGGGTGGGGAGGTGGGGGAATCTCCAGGACATGACAGAGACCTGGCATAAGGGAAGTGCCCAAAATTAATGGGGATGATCTTAGCTGTGACCCACAGCATTGGAGATACAGAACCAAAAAAAATGCCATCTCCTGTAGCCAGGCAGGAACCTTAGTGGAGAGATAGGAACAACAAACCATCCACAAAACTTTCAACCCAAAATTTATCCTGTCTACAAGAAACATAGGGATGGATGGGGGATGGGGCAGAAACTCAAGGAATTACCAACCAACAACCAGCACAATTTGAGACCCATCCCAAGGACAAGCACCAATTCCCGACACTATTAATGATACTCTGTAATATTGGCAGATAGGAGCCAAGTATGGCTGTCTCTCAGAGAGGCTGTACCTGGCATTTGACTCAGCTCCATGCAGACACTCACAGCCAAATGGCGGATGGAGCTTGTGGAAGAGTAGGAGGAATGATTGAAAGACCCCGAAGGGGATAGGAACTCCACAAGGTGGGGTGATACCCAGGAATCCCCCTACCTCTCAGAGGAGAAGGGGAGGTGGAAGGGTGAAAAGCTGAAGGAGGAGGTGACATTAGTGGGGGTGGGGGGCAGTGAGTGAGATGTAATGTAAATAAATACATTTTAAAAAAATGTCATGGAACTAATCTGTCCGTTTTTAACGTTCTTAACTTTCAAAGCGTCCCTTCCAAAATGTCCTTATCATAGATCTAAACTGCCATTTATTTATCTAACTTATTGAACATTTTTGCATTTCCTAATTGCTCTGTCTTAAGCAGTATGAGGAAAGTGGACTCTGGCAGTTCCATTAAGATTAAATCAGTCTGATCAAACTGTTTTCCATATTATTTCAAGCCTGTATTTTACTTGGATTTAAAGGATCCAATTCCAATCTTTTGCCGTTTAGTCTATCATTTGCACCGTTAACATTTAAGGTCTCACTTCTTTGGTCACACTAGTCAGGGAAATGATGTGTGAAAATGATGATCAGATAAATATTTTCAACAAAAATACAGTTCACTGAAGATAGAACTCTTACCAAACATCTTATGGAAAACAACAGTGTTCTTATTCCTGGCTACTACTATCTGTTAATGTAATTGTCTGATTTTGGGTTAATTTTTAATCCCATCTTCTTTACATATCATATTCAAATTCTAAGTTTTTATCCCTGGAAGAAGCCATACTCCAAATTCCCACAGGTGTCTGATTTGATGTATTTTTACTTATCCTTCCCACACTTCTTCCAATTAATCTTAATATACATATGATTTTACTTATGTAATTTCCTGACTCTTGTTTATTAGGCTGAACAATACTAGTAAAGAAAAATATTATACATGGATATTTCAATAAATAAGTATTCATATTTACCTTTGGCAATATCTTTAAACCAGAGTTTTCTAGATTGTGGAAAATAAGAGTGTATAAAATCAGAAAAACTAATATTTGTCATATATGAATGAAAAAAAGATTCCATGATAAAGTCAATAGAAATGGCATACTTGCCTAAGTTTTGCCTTTGTCAGACAGGAAGAGTTTATTCAAGAAAACAGAAAATTTTTGATTCATACTGCTGACATTTTTCACTGTTGAGTGAAGTGGCAATGGTTGTAACTTTTCCTTGTTATAAAAACCTACTGTCTACATTTTCTCTTTTTTATACCATGTATTTCCATGTAATAGACTGAATGGTTTATTAAACAGTTTCATTAGAATTCATAGAAGAATAAATCCCTACTGGTATTCATTCTCTAAGCTAAAATGGACAATACCATCTATCCAGTGAAAAATTTCTTATTTTCACACTTATCTCAGGAACACTATGTTGCTGTCTTTGATATTTCAGAGGGAGTTGTATTAGGTAGGGTAGGCTAGACAAACAGAACATACCAGGATAGAGGATTATATTGAATGACAAAAATCCACAGTCTTAGAACCTTTACTGTGTTTTAGTTTGAGCCTCAGAATTACACTATCCTCGCATTATATTGTCTGTGTTCCCCAATCTGAATTTAGATGCTTGACATAAGCTACATTTCCAAGTTTTCTCAAAATGCACTGACTTCTGTGAAATTCCATTAGGCTCTTTATGTGCATGATTAAATAAGACACCAAGGACTTAAATTTATTTCACAAAGTTCTCATGCATTTTCTGCCTTATGAAAAGGAAATGCAGCGTGATCCCAGGGGAATCATGAAACAAAATAACAATATCTCAATGAAATATTCCTTCTGCAGCTTTTTCACTTCTTCCTTATAAATTTACCTGTTCCAATATCTGGTTTCTATAATTTTGACCCACCTCATCATCTAAATCTTAAGTAATTTTAGTTTTGTACTATTTTTAAACAACTGGCACTATCTGTTGAGTGTAATTTTTAAATGCATGCTTCCTCCTTGCCCAGTGCCAGCAACAGCTATCTTACCCAGCTCCCATGGCTAGTTTCTCCAAGCCTCTCACAACAGCCCTGTCAGTGTGGAAAACAGCAAGCAGCCTTTTATTTTAAAACTAGCCACATAGTTCAATGGCTGTGCTATATCTTGCCTCATCATCCTTAGTTGCCACAGCTACCTACAGAGGCTACAAACTATTGGTCCCTGAGAGTTACAAGTCTGCTACTTCCTATCTGCTCCACAGCTTGGTCTGAATCCCTCTCCCCTCCTCTTCCTTCTGGGACCCAGAAATCCCATCTTATCCTTCACCCAGGGATTAGCTTCTGCCATCTTTATTGACCAGTTAAAATAGGGAGAAGGTTCACATGGAATCACCTGAGTCTATGAGCCATTCCTTGTAGGGGCAACCCCTTCAGAGAAAGCAGAATTCATATCAAAACACAAACAGCATCAGGGCAATCCACAAGAATTATCTTGCATTGTTTGAGAAGTTGAGCTCTAATTTATATTTCTAATAGTCTTGACTCATGAATGCATTCTACTGGTAAGATTTGGATTCTAGTAAATATGTAAGCAACTTATATTTAATTAACTTGATGTATAAAAATTTTGCAAGGATTGCCTTAATATGAGACTATGGTTTATTCTTTGTTTTATCTCATTTTAATTATGTTTCTTTATTTTTTGTTTTGTACTAAATTGATAAACAAAATTGTCAGTCTACTATTTAGTTAGTAAAATGTTAATTTATCATCCTTTAAATTATCGATATATAATTTAATTTTAATTTATACTCAATTACCCTTCTCTTGTTTTCACAATGCTATGCTAATGGAATTTTATTCAGTATTTATTTTAAACTCAGAATATATTTTATATTAACATAGATATACTTAGTATTTGACCTCTTTACAAAGGTGTATTACTTTCTATATCCACGAATCTCTAGCTGGAGGTGTTTTCATTTGCTTGAAGAGTACTCTTCATACTTTTACTTTTAGTGTGACATTTTGCCTAAAAAATTTCTGGTTCTACTTCTGAAGAATTTTTATTGCGTAGTAAGTTGCCATCTATATATTTCATTAAAGAATCTTTAATTGATTGATGAACAATTGTTGTTTCAGGTATAAATTAAATTGTAGACACCTAGATATTAATTTCTACATTTTATTAATGTAGCTAAAATGGCTTCTTGGATTCATGATATATTGTTTCTGACTTGAATTTTTATCAGCCTTTTACCCTCTGTATGCTTATCTTCTCTGCTGTAGAACATTTAAGGTAGTTGATCAAGTATCCTTGCGGGATGGCGAAATTTTTTTTGAGTATATGTTCAGGAGTGGTATAGCTGTGTCTTGAGTTAGAAAAATTCCCTTTAGAATGGTTTCTGAGAAACTGCCAAATAAATTTCCAAAGTGATTGTACAAGTTTATGCTCCCACTAGGAATATTCCTCTAACTCCATATCCTATGTGCTATCCCTCTAGATTTTGATTTTAGCTATTTTGATTTTATTTTGCTATTTATATAGCAAGCCCTGAATATCCTAACATATCAGAATCACAAAAAACGTACCTTAAATCTATGATGATGATAAAGTCAATTATGATGATGATAAAGTCCTTTAAAGAAGAAATGAATAAATCCCTTAAAGAAATACAGGAAAATACAATTAAAGAAACAGAGGGCCTAAAAGTGTAAATAAATAAATATAAAGAAATATAGAAGGACACCCTCACAGAGACAGGGTGAAAGAAGGAGGTATAGGATGTGGAATCGTCAGAGGGTGGACTGGGAGGTGAATAAAATCTGGAGTGTAAATGAATAAATAAATAAATAGATAAATAGATAGATAAATAAAAGATTTAAAAAAGAAATATAGGACAATACACTCAAGCAAGTGAAAGAAATGAACAAAATTGTTCAAGATCTGAAAATTTAAATAAAGGCACTGGGAAGATCTAGTGAGGTGGGGGTTGGGGGTTGGGGACATTCTGTAGAGATGGAGGGAGGAGGTATGGGATGTAGAACAGTCAGAGGGTGGACCAGGAGGGGCATACAGTCTGGACTATAAAAATATTAAATAACATTTTTAAAAAGAAATGTTCAATATTCTTAGTTATTAGGGAAATTCAGAGCAAAACAACTCTGAGATTCCACCTTACACACATCAAAATAGCTAAGATCAAAATCTCGAGGGATAGCACATAGGATATGGAGTTAGAAGAACATTCCTACATTGCTGGTGGGAGAACAAACTTGTATAATCACTTTGAAAATTTACTTGGTGGTTTCTCAGAAACCGTTCTAAAGGGAACCATTGTTAACTCAAGACCCAGCTATACCACTCCTTGAACATATACCCAAAAAAGTGTTTCACCATCCCACAAGGATACTTGCTCAACTATGTTCATAGCAGCTTTATTTGTAATAGCCAGAAATTGGAAACATCCTATATGTCCCTCAAGTGAAGAATAGATAAAGAATGTGATTCATTTACACAATGGAAAAGTACTCAGCTATTAAAAACAAAGACATCATCAATTTTGCAGGCAAATGTTGAAACTAGAAAGTATCAAGGTAACTCATACACAAAAGTAAATGCCTTGTTTGTACTCACTTATAAATGGATATTAACCATAAAGTACAGGATAACTGTGCTATAATCCACAGACCCAGAGAACCCAAAAAACAAGGATGGCCCAAGGTAAGATGGTTGATCTTTTACAGAAGAAGAAATGAAATAGATATCAGAAGTGGATGGAGGGAGGAAACTGGGTGAGAGTGTATGAGGAGATCTGGGTGAGGGCATCTGGTGAAGAGAGAGCAGAGGAGAAAGAATAGGAACCAGAGGTGTAGGTGGGATGGTGGGGAAGCCCCAGGTTGTCTATGAAAGTGACTCTACCTGAGACTTCCAGCAGTGAGCAATATGGATTTTGAAGTAGCCACTCCTTGTAGCCAGGCAGGACTCCAAGTAGTGGGATAAGGATAGAAACACACCAACAAAAATCTTTGACTCACCAGCAGTGGTGGCACATGCCTTTAATCCCAGCACTTGGGAGGCAGAAGCAGGTGGATTTCTGAGTTCGAGGACATCCTGGTCTACAGCCTGAGTTCCAGGACAGCCAGGACTACATAGAGAAACTTTGTCAAAAAAAAATTCTTTGACCCAAAATTTGTCCTACCTACAATATTTTTGGGGATATAGACAAAGCAGAGAGATGGAATACCCAATTAATAACTGGTCCAAATTAGACCTAACTCATGAGCAAGAACCAATCCCTGACACTATTAATGATACTCTGATCTGCTTGCAGATACATGCCTAGCGTAACTGTCTTCTTAGAGGCTCCACCAGGTACCCAATGGAAACAGATGCAGAGACCGTCAGCCAAAAATTAGATGGAGCCATCAGGGAGTCTTATGGAAGAGTTGGGGGAAGGATTGAGGAACCAGAAAAGGACATGGATTCTACAGAAAAACCCAGACAGTTAAGTAACCTGGACCTTTGGGGGCTTTTAGAGACTGAACCACCAACCAGAGAAAAAGAATAGACTGGATCTATGTCCCTACATATGTTTGTCAGAGGTGTAGCTTGATTTTCCTGTGGGTTTCCCTCCAACTGGAGAAGGAGTTGTCCGTGAATTTGTTGCCAGCCTGTGGATCCCATTTTCCTAATGGGGCCACATTGTCTGTCCTAGATAAGAGAGTATGAGCTTAGCTTTGTAGTGACTTGATGAGCTAGAGGAGTGTTGCAATACATGGGGTTTATCTCCCTTCCTAGAGGAGAAAAAGGAAGGAGGGGATGGAGAAAAGATCTGTCTGAGGAGACAGACTAGGTGGAGAGGGAGATTGATTTTAAGATTTAAAGTGAACAAATACATAAATTAATGAAAAAATGGCATTGTTTCACTGGTAAGAACACCCATGTTTGAGTTCCTTCTTGCACCTCTTCTACCCACACAGTGAAGCTGATCTGTGTAGGCCATGGCCTCTGGGCAGACAACAGTTTATGGAGTATCTATATACATGACTCCCTCCTTTCTAATATTTTTATTTTATTTTCTGGTTAATTCTACTCTTTATTTTTCCACTATTACTCTTCTTAGTTGGATTTTAGGAGATAATTTCCACATTTTGTCTTTGTTTATAATTTTTACTTAGAATAATTTATTCAAAAACCTTCAAGTATTGATGAAAAATTAATTATATAAGTCCAGTGTAACTCACAACATTTTAGATAATAATAGTGTGATTTTAAGATTTATAATTTTTTATGAGTGAATAACTTATTTTGTTTATAATCATTATTTAACCCTTGTACAGGATGCAAGTAAAGTAAGCTTAAAAGTGTGAATACATTATTAAGTTAACAAATAAGCATATCAGGTTAAGTGCTTATACGTTGAAAATTAAATTATATTAATTTCTCATCCATTTTTGGAATTTTTCATATAGGATTTGTGAGTCTGTCAAAACATATTATTAACTCACAGTAAATCAGTGAAATGTTACACCTAATACCGAGTGTTCTCTTGAAAGAGTGTGTTTATTGAGAAATTGTCTGCAAGATGAATAAAGATGTGATTTAAAATGTAAATGTCTCTGAAACTTAAAAGTATCTAAAAAGTTTTAATATTAGGTATCACTAACAAATTTATATTATCTCATTCAGGTATTATGAATTTATGATATTTAAAGTTTATATTTGAGACCCGTCTTCGCCTGCTGGGTTGTGTCATCCAGCCTTGATAGGAGGGTTTATGGCTTTATAGTAACTTCTTAGGCTATATTTACTTAGCATTCCTGAAGAGCCTGCTCCTTTTATGTTAAAGGGAAAAAGAGGAAGCTTGGACATGGGGAGAGTAGAGCTAGGGAGAGGGATTGGGAAGATCAGAAGAAGAAACTGTGGTTAAAATGTAATGTATAAGAGAAGAAAAGGAAAAAAGTTTACACTATACAATGGCAGGCATAATGGAAGAAAAACAAAAGAGAATAGGTGAAATTCAAACTAATAAAAGATGTTGAAACAAGATAGTTTTGAAATAGGCAAAATACTTGCAGTGTCCTTTGTATTAATAAATACAAATGAGAGTTAAATTGACACCCATGCCTAATCCTTTAAAAAGTTATTTTGTCTGAGCTGTACCTATGTGTTCACTGAAAGATCTTATCCTTTTTTTTTTTTAAACAGAAATGGCAAGTTGTAGCCATACATGTACTGAGACCAATATTGAACAATAAAGGAAACATCTGAGACTTGGTCTGAAATGTGGATTAGTATACACTTAGCAAAAAATTATTGTGGAAGAAATTTCCCTGTCCAATTTATTTGCAGTGGGAAGCCTGTGATTTGAGAGGGAAAAGGGTAGCAGAGAGAAAGACACAGGGAGAAATGTGAGAGAATGAATATGGAAGCAGACATAAAACCAGTATAGCTTTAATTATCCATATAGAAAGATGATATGAAAAGGTTGGGATAATTGGGATAAATTGTCTATTATGTGTTGGTATTTTACCATTATTCAATTGGCTTTGAAATGTTTGTGTGGGCATCTAGGGATTTGAGTATTTGTTGATATATAAACCTGATTGTTTTACTGTAAACACTAAGAGTTTTGACTTTACTGAGTTACTGGTTATTGTGATATCTAACCATGAGCATGGCTGTTATTGCATGGGGCCAGGCCTAGCACAGTGGAGGCTGAGAAGGCAAGGGGCAGGCCGGCAGGTGCCACTAAGACCACCTCTGATGTTGAAATTGTTGTTGAGCTGGCAGCCAAGTAGGACACCTCTTTTTTAATAACTACCACTACAGCTTCTAACTCCAAACACTCTGTCATTCATTCCATTGTACAATTGAGATGAAGATTTATTAGTCTGAACATTTAGTGATTATTTAAAGGACGACACAACCATGCCCAACTGGTCTACCTGTCACCACATTTATTTTCTGGTGGCCAGTAAAATGATTCTGAGTGTAAACATGATTTCAGTACACATCCAAAGATCTGAGTTTGGTTCCCACAGTGGCAGGAGAAACAAGACTCAAAAGTTTACACACAAACACACACACACACACACACACACACACACACACACACACACACACACGTTGTGGATACCCATGCCCTTGTATTTTGATACTAATTCCCTTTTCCTGTGAAGGACTGCAGAGGAGGTGTGAGTCATTACACAGGTAAATTCTAGTGAACCTTCTGCCCATCTTAATTGGTAAAATGAAGGCTGGAGCAAGTGATTGGGCAGAAGAAGTGGAGGTGGAGAAGAAATGGTTGGTGGAAGAGAGCAGAGGGAGGACTGGAGGAAGACAACAAAGAAGAGGACGACTAGGAAGCAGGAGGTAGGACAGACTCAGGGTCTGTAAAATCCTCAAATTATAAGGGTCTCATAGCTGGGGAACAGAGTAGTGTAGGTGTATCTGCCCAATCTAGGCTTACAGAATATATTTTTAATTACTTGGTTGTGTTTTCATTGACTGGTCATATTTGGGTTGGAGATTTAAATATCTCCTACTACAAAGATCTTAAATGTTTTTATGAAACATTTAAACCAAAAAAATATATAAAAGTATATAGGAAGTCAATAGTGTGTATAGCTTGAATTTTGATAAATCAACAAATAAGTACATAAATATATAAATCATAAATATAAACAAAAAATGTGGGAAACAGAATCAAATTACAACAAATTTACATAAGAATGTTGTAAGAGAATCATAGTGGATAAATCCAACAAGACAATCAGAAAGGCTATCTCAATTCTCTAATTGATATCACTGAAAACCAAAAGTAAGGCTTGGACACACCTTACTTTACCCAAAAAGATTTTCATAAATAAAAATCTGTCATGTTTATTAAGAAAAGCATAACCATGCAAACAAAAATAGTCATTTACAAGATAGAATGTATACATCAGATCTAAAAGGATAGTGTATGCATGTGTGTGGGATCTGTAGGTTTATGTTAATGAATGAAGGAAGGAAAGACTATTCTGAGGGAGGGAGGAAGAGATAGTGAACAGCTATTATCTCAATACACTGAAGTAGAAAGAAGTAAAAGTTGTTTTTAAAACCCACTTCATAAAAGCACTTTACCTTATTTACATAAGTCCTTCTGCAAATTCCACCTTCAGCTTCTTCCCTGAGACTCTATTGCAAAGGGCCACTATAGAATTCTGAGTAAAGTTCACTTTTTTCTTTATTTCCTCATTCAAAATCCATTAATTTCCCCTTCACTCTGTGGTTTCTGCTGACCTTTACAATAATGTGAAAAGTATACTAACCGTGATGGGTAGAGGGGGGAAAAGACCTGAGATTTTAACCCAGAGGGAAACTTAGTATAATTTTTTCACAAATGTGATCAAAGTTCAAAATGTGAATACCAATTAAATGCTGTTAAATGGTGATAAAACCATGTGACTGAGGGCATTTTATACTAATATTTTTAATGGGCTGGAATGATGGCTCAGTGGTTAAGAGCACTGGCTGCTAAGCCAAAAGTCCCGAGTTCAATTCCTAGCAACCACATGGTGGCTCACAGTGATTTGTAATGGGATCCGGTGTTCCTTTTTTGGTATGTCTGAAGTATGTCTATAGTGTATTCATGTACATAAAATAAGTATTTTTTTTAAAAACATGTATGGTTATCTAACTCATATCTCTGCCTAACATACTCATATTAACATATGTCACTGTAAAAACCTCATGAAATCAGGGTCTAGTAGCTTTATGAAGAGCTGAAATTATGGTGAGTCATCTGAGATATGATAACTGGTTTTCTAGCATTGTCTCTCTTTTTTTTTCATTTTTATAGGACACATATTCTCAGGCTTGTAATTTTCATTGTTATATGTTTTATTGGATTTATCCCTGCTAAATATCACTTGTCTGTCTATCTACAGTTATATACAACTAGAAATGATTGAATTGGGTAGGTACAAAGACTTAAATGAATAATGCCTAGGCAGGAGCACTAGGTATTATGAACATGTTTCTAATGTCAGGCTATGGCAGAAAAACGTAATACTCGAAAGTTACCCTGTTTTTCAAATGGAGCTGTATATTGCTTCTTTAATGTAGGTAAAAAACTGTGTTGGAATTTTGATGGGAATTACATTGAATTTGTAGATTGCTGTTGGTAAGATGACTACTTTCACTATGCTAACCCCACTGATCTAATAGCATGTGAGATTTTTCCATCTTCTGATGTCTTCTTCAGTGTCTTCTTTAAAAAAACATGAAGTTCTTGTCATGTAGGTTTTTAACTTGCACAGTTAGTGTTACTACAAAGTATTTTATATCATTAGTGGCTATTATGGAGGGTGTTGTTTCTTTGATGTTTTTCTCAGCCAGTTTGATTTTTGTACATAAGAGGATTATTGATTTTTTTTTTTTAGATAATTTTGTATTCAGACAATACAATGAACGTGTTGATTGGCTGTAGAAGTTTCCTGGTAAAATTTTTAGGGTTGCTTTTGTACACTAGAATATTATCTGCCAATAGTGATACTCTGACTTCTTCCTTTCCAATTTGTATTCCTTTGATCTTTTTTGGCTGTCTTATTGTTTTAGCTAGAACTTCAAGTACTATATTAAATAGATATGAAATGATTTGGAGATCCTTGTCTTTGTCCTGATCTTAGTAGATTTGCTTTGAGTTTCTCTCCATTTAAACTGATGTTGGTTATTCTCTTTCTGTAAATTGCTTTTATTATGTTTTCATGTCTCATGTATGCCTAATCTCTCCAAGACTTATGATCAAGCGGTGTTGGAGTTTTGAAAAATGGTTTTTGCAGCATCTAATGAGATGACTATTTATTTTCTTTCAGTTAGTTTATATGATGAACTATTTATATAGATTTTTGTGTGGTATATGATTCCTGCATCTCTGGAATGAAGCCTACTTGATCATGGTGGATTATCTCTGTGGTGTGTTCTTGGAATGTGTTTATAAGTATTTTATTAAGTATTTTTACAACAATGTTTATGAGGAAAGTTGATCTGTAAATTTTTGCATTCCTTGAGTCATTGTTTTGGTATCAGAATGACTATGGCTTCAGAGAATGACTTTGGCAATGTTTCTTCTGTTTCTCTTTTGTGGAATAATTTGAGGATTATATATTCAATTGTTGCTGCCCGAGCTGCCCCACATTGGGCCCCAAAATATGGAGAGCCGCTCTATCAATGTTGGAACCCGCACTGCCAAAAGCCTTGGGGTCTAAGTTGTTAGAGCCTTTACTGCCCCAAGCTGGTCCGGTCCACGGGTCGGGGTTCAGCAAGAGAGAGAGTGAGGATGGGCACAAAGAATGGAGACCAGACAGAGTGTGATTCAATCCTGTCTATTCTTCAGTCTCTCTTCCTAGTCCAAGTCCCAAGTCTTGAGTTCCTAGTCCCTAGTGCCTCCAAGTTCCAAGTTACTTCTCCCAAGTGCTAAGTGCCTAATACCTAATAATAATAATTTCTTCTGTCTGCTTCTCACCTTTTATATGTCTCACTTCTAAGCCACTCCTTTAAGTCACTCCTTTAAGTCATGTCCTTAGGTCTTGTCTCTAAATCTGATCTCTAAGTCACGCCCTTAAGTCACACACCTTTAAGTCTCATATACCCAAGGGAAAATCCTGGGTATCTAAAACAAGATGTTATCAGAGTGTGCTCAGCTGTTGTAGGCTATTGTAATCAAGTCTCTTGTTAGGGTATATGGCTCAAGATGGCTGTAAGGATGATAGCCGCCTTCTGTCGGCTGCCCACACTCAATTTCATATGGAAAAACAAAAATCCCAGGATACCTAAAATGGTTCTGAACAGTAAAAGAATATCTGGAGGTATCACTGTCAATGATTTCAAGCTCTACTATAAAGCTTATTAATAAAACCCCATGATATTAGAATCAATCAGATAGGGAGATCAATAGAATTGAACAGAAGACACCACACAACTCTGGACACCTGATATTTGATAAATAAGCTACATTGTACAATGAAAAAGTATTTTTAAAAAATGGTGTTGGTCTAACTGGATGTCTGTAGGTAAAAGAATGAAAATAGATCCACATACATAACCCTGAAGAAAATTAAACTTGAAGTTGATCAAAAACCTCAACATGAAACCAGCTACACTGTACTTGATAGAAGAGAAAGAAGACAGATTCCTGAACAGAACACCAGTAGCACAGCCACTAAGATCATCAATTAACAAATGAAATATCATAAAACTCAAAAGCTTCCGTAAGGCAAGAGACAGCCCACAAAGGCTAAAATGGTAGGTTACAGATGGGGAAAGATCTTCACAAACCCATATATGACACAGGGCTGATATCCAAAGTACATAAAGAACTCAAGAATCTACACATCAATAAACCAATTGATCCAATTTTTAAAATGGGGTACAGATCTAAGTAGAGAATTCTCAACAATTGATATTCTAATGGTAGAGAAGCACTTAAATGTTCAACATCCTTAACCATCACCAAAATACAAGTCAGAACATATTACATGATGCATATTACAAAATGTAATTCTGTCATATTACACGTAAGAGAATGGCTAAGATCAATAACACAAGTGACAGAATATTATTGTAAAGATTTGGGGCAAAAGAAACAATCCTCCATTGATGGGGAGTGTAAACTTGTACAACTACTTGGTAAATCAATTCAGCCATTTCTCAGAAAACTGAGAATTCATTTACCTCAAGACCCAGCAATACTACTCCAGGCCATATACACAAAGCTCCATCCAACCAAAAAGATACTTGTTCAACTATGTCCATAGCAGCTTTCCTCATAATAGCAAGGAATTAGAAACAATATAAATATCCCTCAAAAGAAGAATGACTAAAGAACACATGGCATATACACACAATGAAGAATTATCCAGTTGTTAAACAAAATAGCACCATTAAATTTGCAGGCAAATGGATGGAACTAGAAAAAATTATATTGAGTGGGGTAACCTAAAATGACAAATATGGTATGTACTCACTTATAAGTGGATATAAGCTGTAAAGTAAAAGATAATGATGTTACAATCCATAGAATATGAGAAGCTAAGTAACAAGGAAGGATCAAGGGGGTATGTCCAAATCCCCCTGAAAAAGGGAAATACATTAAACAGTACTGATGGACAGGCCTGAGCGTTGGCTGGGGGTTGGGAACAAGGGGAATGAGGTGTGTGAAGGATAGAAAAAGGGAGTACTGGGAGAAACAACTCAAACTAGAGGACATCTTTGGTATGAGCCAAAAATATAGTGCAATGGAAACTCCAAAGAATTTATGGGGGTGACCTTCATTAGTACTCCTAAGGATGGGAGATACAGAGCATGAACTAGCCATCTTCCATAACCAGACAAAACTTCCAGTAGAAAAATCAGGAAACCAACCCAGACACAAAAGCTTCAACCTACAGTTTATCCTACCTACAAGATGTGCTAGGATAAAGATGAAAAAGTGGCACAGAAATTGTTAAATTGTCCAGGTTGAGACCCATAACAAAGATGAAATATAATCCTGACACTTCATATTAAAGTTCAATAATATAATTACTGATGATATTCCGCTATACTCACAGATTGGTACTTAGCTCAATTGTCATCAGAGGCTTCATCCAACAACTGGTGGAAATGATGAAGATACCCACAGGCAAAATTAGGTGGAGTTCAGAGATCCCTGCTAAAGAGTGGGAGGATAGAATATAGAAGGCAGAGGGGTCAAGCACAGCATAAGAAACCTGACAAAATTATTTAAGCTGGACTCATAGTTGTCTACAAAGACTGAACTGACAATCAGAAAGCTTGCATGGTAATGACCTAAGCCCTCTGCATATATGTTACAGCTGTATAGTTTGGTCCTCTTGTGGGACTCTTATCAATCTGAACAAAACCTGTTTCTGGCTATTTGCCTGTTTTGGGGACACCTTTTTTCAAACTGGGTTGTTTTGTACAGCTTTACTCTGATATAAGGTGGCTAGTCTTACTGAAACTTGGTATATCATATTTGGTAAACATCCATGAGAGTCCTGCTCTTTTCTAAAGGGAAATTGAGGTGATGGAGTGTCTGGAAGGGGTAGAGGGATGTTAGAAAGGAAAAGAAAAGAGAAGAGGGTGTAGAGCTTCAGTTGGGTATTAAAAAGGTTACCTTGGTTCCCTAGAAATAAGAAGTTTCCTGTTGTATCTTATTTTGTCCTCTTAGAGTCCTGCTTTTATTTGAAAAGCAAATGGAAGGAATGTGTTGCACTTGGAGAGAGGGGAGGAACATCCCTTCCAGGTCATATGAACATATTGTATGGGAAAGTAATCTATTTTAAGTAAACAATTTTACAAATATCAAAAAGATTATTTTCTTAAACTTTTTCAACTTTAAAACAAAACTGATTACTGCATGTGTGACCAACTTCATCTCTGGAATATGGAATTTAGAGTCATAAAGACAGACTCCTCTGTTTAGCTTGCTCCTTTTGTAGTAATTTGCTAGCTTCAGAAGTAGAGATTTCCACATTTACATCTGATTAATGATAGAAATTAATATTTTAAAACATATTAATATGTCATATGTCCTTTGTGATTTAGTTGCTTTAGAATAACTCAATGAATTATTTCAGGCATGGAAGTGAGTTTGGCTGTTACAGACATTGCTCACTGCTAAGTGATTTATATAGAATGTGAGTGCTTCACAGGCACCCACTAGGATTTCACTGAGAACCAATAGTGATTACGTTTGAATAAATTTTGACCGCATATAAAATTAATAAATGTTTATTGGTTTTTATTTTTAATACAACAACAAATCAATAATATTTGTCATTTATCTAATAAAAGAACATATATATTTATTTTATATGGCATTCAAAATAGATTTTTACCATTTACTAATTACACAGTCCTAACAACTTAAATTGTCTTTTGTTGTTGTATATATCTGTATATACTCATGAAAATTGAATTTTATCTAGAAATTTATTATGATAATGGAGTAACTATTCAAAAATTATTCCAGTATTTATTTCAAAATCTGTACACAAATTAAGCTACAAAAATAGCCAAAAATGATGTTAATACCAATTGGTGAGACGTAATTTTTAAGAAAGTGATATGACTTGAGAAACTTCTGGTTTTATTGAATGATTCATGCAGAATTTATTGAAGAACTTAATATATGAGTCTTTTTTATTTTTGAAAATAGCACCTCTGCAATGAGTTTCAATGGAAATATAGTGGTGTATCTAACATTTTTAAAAAATCATATTTCATAAAAAGGCAATAACTGAAAGGGTCAATGTTACACTCTTTCACATAGCTAAAACTTCAACACAGTAGAAATGTTATTGTCTCTAAACTTGGAATCATGTGAAGCAGAATAGAAGAATGGCTAGACATATCATTTCAGTCAGAATGTTACTATCTAGTCAGAACTGGATTTTCCTGGAATTCTGTAATTCCATAGATGAAGGGGTAAGATGAGAGCCAAACCCAAACTTTAACAAATATATGGCTTGGGCTGAGCCCAGAGTGTTTTATATCTATCCCTAAGCCTACTCATGTAAGCTTCTAGCCTCTGAAAAATCTAATCTTCTGCAAGCCAGACTTGAAGGCTTCAGATTTCAGACACTGTCTGCTATCCCAGGCCTAGATTGCTTCATCCTCTAAGACTTGCTGTGAAATAATCTCACACTTTCTAGCTTTTTCTGAACTCTGGCTGTTCAACTCAGCTGATAAAGGCTTAAATGCCTCTCCAAGTTGACTGATTAAAATTGGTTTCTTTTGTCTTCTGGCTGAACTGCTCTTCTTCGAAACTGCTCTGAACTCTTTGAATTAGACTGCCATGACTCGGTGACTACATGAACAGAAAGGAACTTAATGAACCTTCCTGGACTCAGTTTGGCTAGAATGCACTGAACTCAGCTCAATTTTATTCAACTGAAATCCATTCAACTCTCTTGCTGCACTGCTCTTAAGTAGCCTCTCTTTCCTGTCTGTTCACCTGGGAGTTGGGCATTTTCTATTTCTGACTCATTCTGTCAAATCTTTCTGATTCCTCACTTTGTTTGCCCTCAACTTGATGTCATTGTTTGGGATTAAAGGTGTGAACTAAATATGTGTCTATAATACAGCCAGAGGGATTAAAGATGTATAGTAAGGGCATCTCTGTATTCTAGCCAGATCACACACACCAAGGTCTTTGTATGTGATTCCTTGTCAGCGTGACCATGATGCTGGATTAAATTTCTGCTACAAATTCAAGATAGTCATATCTAAGTCTAGAGGGTCAGAATTTTATACTGATAGGTATTTCTAGTTGGTACAGGAAATACATAATAGTGATGACACTGGTTTTGTTGGCTTTGTGGACAGTCATGTTTCTATTCTGAAGAGGACCAGAGAGAAACTGAATTTGTGTTCTGGTTTCAGCCAACTTCATATGTTTGAAGGGAAACAGCTTCTCTTTGTTCTGGGTTCCATAAGAAAGCAGGTGGAGCAAACCATCTGCTGGCTCCAGATTTCTGCCTTGTTTGAGTCCTTTTTTATGTTATTTGTTTATTTATTTTGATGAACTATGATGTGGGTGGAACCATAAGCCAAATAATTGAATATATTCTTACTTCTCCAAGTTGCTTTGACCATAATGTTACATCACAGCAACAATAATGCTAAGTCAGTAGGCTTGCTAGACTATGTGCTGGTAACATAGTATTCTGTATTGAGGTAGGATCAGATACAAAGGGTCAAACCCACTGTAACTGAAACTGTGATCCAGTGCATATATTTACTCTATTTGGGTGTACTTTTGGCTATTTCATTAAAGTAAGCCAACTAATAGAAAAATTGATACAGGGAATTTGAACAGTATCTGCCAATATAGTTGTTTACATTATATTACATCAATGGAAACTGTTGGAAACACAGCCACTCCTCAGCCTGAAGGGACAGTAAATACAAATAACTTTGCAAAGATACAACCTGCTGATATAAGATCACAACATTGTATTTTTTTTCTGTGAAAAATGTGAGAATTTCCTAGGAAAATTTCCAAGGGAAAGAAGGTGTGTACGAATGAGTGGCTGTCTGAGAAGTAGTATGCAAGTTGGAAACGATTCAGGAAAATAATTATTTTTTCTTTAGAAAGTCCAGATCTCCAGGCCCTTTCATCTGTTATAGAACTAAAGAACAAGAAATTTCAATGTGTTGCTCTAGGAAAGATAATTTCTTTGTGGTGGCAGCTGTCAAGCATTGTGATGAAACAAGCCTTATCATCGTATATGGATTAAAGTATCTACTTCAAAGCAATGATAGAGCAAACACAGCAGAGGCATATGGTCTCTGTCTTTTATTATCCTGTTGACTGAGATGCTAATCTATGACTCATCTTGTGAACATGCAGTGATGTTTTCCTTCCTCTAATGGAGATTCTCATTCTTAGTATACTTTCTTCATATGGAAAATGTAACTGATGAAGTTAGATGAAAAAAATAGACTTGTTCCCTCCTTTTTCATTAGTTTTCTTTCTTTTTTCAGAATTGCATGCAGTATTGATAAACACTTGACTTCTCCCAGATGTATCCACTCAAATTTGTGTGTGTTCTTTTGGTTTTCTTAAAATACATCAAGTATATTTTGCACTGCTGATATATTCTTCCATACTTGGTCATTCAATGGCATAGGGTGGCCATTTATAAGTTGCCACATTCTTTAAGAACAGTGTGTTTCCCTCTACCAGCAATGGCAGTTTCCCAATAGCTCCTTAAGCAGAGTAGGTCTTTTTAGTAACCTCCTCTTTCCATGCTGGGATTTCATCTGGTATATGCTTTCACAGATCTTCTACAAACTTTCACAACCACTGTGAGTTCATGTGTGCAACTAATTTGGTTTGTTATATTCAGAAAACAGCATTTTCTTATAACTATTCACTTGCTCTCTGGGTCTTACAATGCTTAAACCTTTTTTTTTTTTTTTTCAATGATTTCTGAGCATTGATAAGAAAGGGTAAGAAAAAAACTACATCTTTGAAAGCAGGCATTTAGAACTTAAACAAAAGTATATACAAGGCTTTTCTAGAAGTCAAGTGCTTATTCTTCCATCAAGAAATGTACATTCTGAAGGGGTTTGCAACCAATAGGAAGAACAACAGTATCAGCCAACCAAACATCCCAGAGCTCCCAGGAACTAAACCACCAACCAAATAGTACACATGGAGGGACCCATGGCTCCAGCCACATATGTAGCAGAGGATGGCTTTGACGGACATTGTTGGGGAGGAGAGGTCCTTGGTCCTGAGAAGGCTAGATGTCCTAGTGTGAGGGAATGCCAGGGCAGGGAGGCAGGAGTGGGTTGGTGGGGGAGCATCCTCATAGAAGCAGCGGGGGGGGTAAATGTAATAGGTGGTTTCTGTAGGGGAAAGCGGGAAAGAGAATAACATTTGAAATGTAAATAAATAAAATATGCAGTAAAAATGAAAGAAAATGAAATGTACATTCTTCAAACCTGCAGAGTTCCTATACAGCTTCTTTCCAATACAGAGGAATAAATATCTGACCATCATATCGCAAACCCAACATATCTTTATGAGACTTTACAAAAGTTTGTGCTATGAAGTTATACCTTCTGCTCTTCCTCCATGGCTGTGTCTGTGAGAACCATATGAACTTTAAAAAAATAAATAGTTAAAAAGATCTTTATATACATTTTTAAATGTACACTTAACTTGGAACCAACCTATTTCAAGGTGTTGCCCTGGTAAAGTACATGCTAAGGTACATGAAATGCTTTTGGAAATCTATGAAAACACAAAAAATATCATCAGGCAATTTAATTTTGTATGTCTTGATCGAAAAGAAGCTTGCATTAAACTTTTTTTCCTCTAACTTCCATTCAGTTGAATAAAAGTTGAAGTTAGCACATTTAGAAAAGCAAATGTAGATTATTAATATAATAATATGTTCTGAGGGTTCTTACCTCTGAGTTACTCAAGGGTTCAGTATTCTTTTTTCTTAATTGGTTATTTTATGTATTTATATTTCAAAGTTTGTCCCCCTTCCCATTTTTCCCTCTGCAAACCCCCTAGTTCACCTTCTCCACCTGGTCTATGAGGGTGCTCACCCACCCACTCCCACCTCACTGTCCTAACTTCCCACAAAGTTGGGGCACTGACCCTCCAGAGGACCAAGGGCCTCCACTCCCATTGATGCCAGATAGGACAATACTCTGTGGCTGTGCCTATCCTCTGGATATGGTCTTTACAGGTTCTATCTCCCCTTTTTGGGTATTTTTGCTAATGATATGCCTGTTGTATTCTGGGAAACTCTTCCTTCCCTGGTATCTGTGACTTTCTAGTAGCTACCCTTGTTCCTCATTCCCTATTGCTATACACCTCTTTTCAATTTCCTGACCTTCTCCCAAAAGCTCAGAATACCCACGATACAACCCACAGATCATATGAAGCTCAAGAAGAAGGAAGACCAAGTGTGGATGCCTCAGTCCTATGTAGCAGGGCAGAATAAAATGATCACGGGATGTAGAAGTAGGGTGGGACCTTTGAAGGAAATGAGGAGGAGGGAAAAAGGGGGTCAGGATCAGGTGTAAGAGGAGAGCAGACAGAAGTACAGAGGGTTAGGAAGTTGAACCAAAGTGTGTAGCAGTGGGGGATGGGGAACTGTGATAGCCACTATTCTTAATTCATGAATTTGTGAAGAATGTTTTACTGAAGACTAATTTATGTAATTTGTCTTTTAGACTAAAACATCTATTTAGTTTGCAATAAGTTATAGTATGCTGTTACTACGTATGTCCCATAACATTATGAAATATGAAAAAAACGTCTTCATATAACAGACATGGTTATCTAGATGTAGGCCTCTAATGAATATTAATTGTATCATATTTAAAATGAAGGATCAAACTGATCAATTTTCTCAGTATGATTGACTGAAATTAATCAAGAAAAAAAGTAAAATTGAATCCCAATCCTTAGTATTAAGCTGAAATTCTGGCTATTATTTCTAAGGAGAAAGCATAAGCCTCATCCTATGATACTGATCATGTTCTAAAATTATCAGAGGGAACAATTCTGAAAATTATTGTATATTATACCTCTGAATGAATTGATTTGGTTCTTAAACTAATATTATTTCTATGATTGGATATTTGCTCCAAACATTAGAACATTTTTTCCCTTAGTATTTTCCTTTAAATATTTATTATTAAAAAATTTCATATATATATATGTATATATGTCCATATATATGTGTGTGTATGTATATATATATACATATATATATATATATGTGTGTGTGTAAATATGTATATATGTGTGTATATACACACACACACACATATATATATATATATATATATATATATATATATATATATATATGCTGAATTTATGCAGAGAATGTCAAAACATTATCTCTGTCCCCTCAAACTATTCCTGGGCATTCCTGCATGCCTCCCTTCTAACCTCAAGCTCCATTTATTATTGTTGTTTGCTGTTAGATAAAATTAGTTGCTCACTAAGACCAAATAGGGCTTTGCACAGACCCTACTTTCTTATAATAAAATTGTATACAGAAGATTTGTGTTAGTGAAAATACTTGACCTTTTTAGTACTTAGTAAAGCTAAACAGTGGAAGCTCTGATCCAATCACATCTGAATGTCAAATATTCTAGAATCCAATGTCATTCTATGTGTAGAAATGTGTGAACACCAGAGGTTAATTTTATGGACAAAAATTTGTGAATTCTTACTGTGTATTTTTCCCAATAACCCAAGTGAAAAAGACAATATAACTTCATAAAACATTGAAAACCAAAACAAATTACACTTACTATACCACTTAATTTTTAAAAATGAAAAGATAGGTTATATCTATTTATGTTAACAAAAGAATGGTTATTTTATTTATGCAAAACAACAAAAATTATGTATACTTTCTCCTTATTCCTACAAATATGTTACTAGTTACAAACTCACATATAGTCATATAGTGACTTTTAAAAATCTGGTTTTTGCATATAAAAAATATAATTAGAATTATTATTTAAAATAAATTAACCTATTTTCAATAAATTTTATTCTTATGATGAACTGATTATAAAACTGCTTCCAATTCCATTTATCTTACCATTTTAACAATTGTTTGATATATTTTTGCACAATGTCTGAAAGAAAGGCAAGAAGGCAGATATAGCCAGGGGCAAAGAGAATTATGAAGTGATATAATTATCTGTTATCAGTAGAGAAATTCCTTCTATTCCAAAATGAAGTGTGAGAAATAGTTTATTTCTTATTAAAGTATATTATAGACATAACCATGTCCTGACTTATGGCTTGCAAAAATTTCTATATTATCAGTTGAGTAGGAAGATTACTGCAAAAATTGCCTGGTAATTCTTAAAATTGTTAATTAAAAGATTAGCTTTTGAAAATTTACAGAGTATGTGATGTTGGGTTACACATGTCCAAACACTACTACAAATATCCTTTAAACATAAAATTAACTTGACCTTCTTCTAGGGAGACAGTTTATTCCCAGTTACATAAAAACTGCATAATGGTACCTACTGATTTGAGTAAATAATAAAATGTTCTTTAAGTCATATTTGAATACATTTAGATGAGTCATATTTTCATATTTAAGAAGAATTTCATATTCTTCCAAAAATTCTTGGTAAAATTTTCTCTAACTTGCTTAATCGAAAGTAGTACATTTAAATATTTTTATATTATATGTGCAAAAATATAAATTAATATTGATCCTTCTTTGTGGCATTTTAATTGAGAAAAATATCACGCCATTTTGAATTACAGAACATAAACTGTTAGTATCTACTATTTGTTTTTATTGGTTATTTTATTTATTTAGATTTCAAATGTTATCCCTCTTCCTGATTTCCCCTCCAATCCCCTATCCCATCTCCCTCCCACCTACTTCTATGAGGATGTACCACCACCCACCCACCAAATTCTGCTTCACTCTCCTAGCATTCCCCTGCACTGGGGCATTAAGCTTCCACAGGACCAAGGACCTCCTCTCCATTGATGCCAGATAAGGCAATTCTCTGCTACACATGCAACTGGAGCCATGGGTCCCTCCATGTGCATTCTTTGGTCAGGGTTTAGTCTCTGGGGCCTCTGGGGCACTCTGGTTTGTTGATATTGTTGGTCTTCCTATGGGGTTACATTGCCTTTCTGTTCCTTCAGTTCTTCCCCTAAGTCCTCTATTGGGGTTCCCTTGTTTAGATAGCTGCGGGGATCCTCATCTATATTGGACAGGCTCTGGCAGAGCCTCTCAGGGAACAGCTATACCAGGTTCCTGTCAGTAAGCAATACTTGACATCAGCAATGGTGTCTGGGTTTGGTGTCGGCAAATGAGATAGATCTCTAGGTAGGGTGGTCACTAAATTGTCATTTCTTCAGTATTTGATCGACAGTTTTTCCATGCATTTCCTCTAGACAGGAGCAATTCTGGGTTAATATTTTTGAGATTGGTGGATTGCCCCATCTCCTCAACCAGGGACTGTGCCTAACCTCTGGATATGATCTCCACGGGTTCTATCTCTACTTGGGTCCTGGGACCTTCTTGTTTTCCTTGTCTCAGGGACTTTCTAGTGGCTACTTCCAGTTCCCCATCCCCCACTGCTACAGACCTCCTTTCAATTTTCTGACCGTCTGTACTTCTCCCCTGTCTCTCCCCATACCTGATCCTGCCCCCCTTTTTTCTTCCCCTCCTCACTCCTTCCTAGGTCCCTCCATCTCTCTACCTCCTGTGATAACTTTATTCTCCCTTCTACATAGAACTGAAATATCCACATGTTTGTCTTCTTCTTGAGCTTCATATGGTATGTGTGTTGTATTTTGGGTATTCTGAAGTTTTGCCTAATATTCACTCATCAGTGAGTACATACCATGTGTGTTCTTTTGTGACTTGGTTACCTAACTCAGGATTATATTGTCTAGTTCCACCCATTTGCCGGCTATTTTTATGAAGTCATTATTTTTAATAGCTGAGTAGTACTCCATTGTGTAAATGTACCACATTTTCTGTATCCTTTCCTCTGTTGAGGAACATCTGGGTTGTTTCCAGCTTCTGGCTACTATAAATGAGGTACTATGAACATAGTGGAGCGTGTGTTCTTGTGATATGTTGGAGTATCATTTGGGTATATGCGCAGGAGTGGTATAGCTGCGTCCCAGATAGTACTATGTACAATTTTCTCAGAAACTGCCCCACTGATTTCCAGAGTGCTTGTACCAGCTTGCAATCTCACCAGTAATGGAGGAGAGTTCTTTCTTCACATCCTTGCAGGCATCTGCTGTCAACCTGAGTTTTTGATCTTAGCCATTCTCACTAGTCTAAGGTGGAATCTCAGCATCATTTTGATTTGTATTTCCCCAATAACTAAGGATGCTGAACATTTCCTTAGGTGCTTCTTGGCCATTCAAGATTCCTCAGTTGAGAATTTTTTTGTTTAGCTCTGTATTTCATTTTTAAATAGGGTTGTTTGGTTCTATGGAGTCTAACTTTTTTAGTTCTTTGTATACATTGGATATTAGGCCTATATTGGATGTAGGGTTGGTAAAGATCTTTTCCCAATCTGTAGGTTGTCATTTTGTCTTCTTGAACCTTTTCAAGACGTGTTCTTTGCCTTACAGAACATGTTCAGTTTTATGAGATCCCATTTGTCTATAGTTGATCACAGAGCCTGAGCCACTTGTGTTCTGTTCAGGAAATTTTCCCCTGTACTGATGTGTTTGAGGCTCTTTCCCATTTTCTCTTCTATTAGATTCAGTGTATCTGATTTTATGTGGACATCCTCTGGGAGAATCACCATCCCTGACTTCAAGCTGTACCACAGAGCAATAGTGATAAAATATTTATGATATCGGTACAGTGACAGGCAGGTAAATCAATGGAATAGAATAGAAGACCCAGAATTAAATCCAAAGACCTAGGATCACTTGATCTTCAACTAGGAATCCAAAAACACCCAGTGGAAAAAAGACAGCATATTCAAAAAAATGGTAACTTGCTCAAGTGGTGGTCAGTATGTTCAAGAATACAAACTGATCCATTCTTATCTCCTTGTACAAAGCTCAAGTATCTATTACTCCTAAATCATATTTTGCAAATGACTTAATTTTTGGTCTTCTTTTATGGATTAATAATAACCATGTAAATTTATGCTTTGTATGAAAGTCAATACATATTATAAAGTTTATATTGATAATTCTTGTATTGTAACAGACATGTTTTCAAGTGGCCATAATCATTTTTATTTATTCCAATAAATACAAGAAGGTGTAATCATAATCAACATGTGTTAAATGCATGCATAGAAAAGCCATAATGAAATTTCTTTTATTTTACAATTAACATAAACATAAAAAATAATTTTAAGAAATCTAAGAAAAGTTATGTTTATATCAATTACTCATTGTATGACTAGACTAAAACCACTATTGTATTTTGCTGATGTTGAATCACATCTAGTGTTATTTTTCATCTCAAAAGCATAGTCCTGAATAACCTATTTCTACATTTAATGTGTGTTACACAAGCAGTCTCCATTTTTCTGCTCAGGTAGGTCTATCTCTAGGTCAAACACTGTCAAGGCTTGCAAACTATAGTTGAACAAAACTTATTTTATTATTTTACCATATATTTCTCATATATGAACTTCTTTGTTGCACATTGCTCAGCATGCATACATCTCATTTTTATTTATATTTCAATATTCTCTTTAAAAGCACTCTAGCTATTGCCCTTGGTGATTGAGGTTTATATTTCTCTGAGCTTCTTGCCTGTGTCTCAGATTGTGCCTAACCAGAGACTCTGTTGCTCTCCTAACCAGTGCTTGTCTTGTTATACTCTGAGGTAGGTTCGCAGATACTCACTCAAGTATGAATGAATCATTTATCTAGGTTCTCATTGCTGTCAGGAGACAAATTGCAACTATCATATTTCTTTGGACTTTGTCACAAGTGGAAAGAAATAGATAGTCTAAGTTTATGTTCATGTCTGGTGAAAGTTCAATTCATTGATGGATGCTTTTTTTGTGTAGAACATGAGGACATGAGCATGGTCCCAATGACTTCACACCTGCCACAGTTGCAAATAATTTAAAGGGGAAACAGCAGCTTGATAATGTTTGCTAAGTTACTTGTGGCTGCTGTCAACACAGCATTTCATAACTTCTACTGATTGGCCATATCTTCCACTTTCCCTATTTAGACATTGAGCAGAAAATATACCTTAAAATATAAATAGTAATGTCTCAGAATCTGGTTCTAGATAAACTTAACACAAGACACTACTTATGATTTAAATGCTGTTGTCTGTCCTTGCCACTCTTTGTTGAAATCTTTCTGTGTACAAAATCAAGTATTAATATGGAGTGTTTTATTTTCTCCTTCACATGTAATTTAGAGATGCATACCAATGGAGTATTCATGGTATATAGACCAACTAACTTTCACAAGAAGACAAGGGATGAAATAATATACAATAGTTTCCTACCTTGCAAACCAACAAGTGTAGAGACAAAATATAAATATAACTATTTATAATATCTCTCATACTTTATTGTATTTCAAGATACTTATTTAATATAATTCTGTTATTAAAATGGCTGTGCAAGAAACTTTATTGTATACACTTTCCACTACACATATTTGATCTATCATTTACTTGGTTTAAACTGGTAAAGCAAAGATTAACATTATAAATAAGAAGCAAAAAGCCGTAGAAGTAGAAAGTTGGATCATGGAAGAATGTTTTAAGAGAAAGAGATGAAGGTGGTATTTGGAGTTACTAATAAGTTTTTTGGAAAGTTAGATAGACACATGTATTTAAGCAAATTATAATTAAATACAAAAATGTAGAGAAGCAGCTGCCTTGATCTTCCACCTTGGAAAATAGTTTTAGCCATATGATGAACAGGGTTTATGAGAACTAGGAAACTTGTGTGCTTTAAATTCTAAGCAGTATTATAACCTAGAATGCAGAACTATGAGTAACATTGGATAGACCTTTTATTTCTGTAAGGGATTATCTTTTCACTAAAAATTTCTTCACAAGGTTTAGTATGTGATAACCTTGGCATTAGAGCAGTGTCAAGAAAAGATTCATTCATAGCATGACAAGCAAAGACCTGCTCTCCTGGCCTTTTGTTTTTTGACACAGTTTCCCATTATGCTTGAATTTATTCTAAATCACTTAGGATTTAATCGCTTCAGAGATGATAGAGGGTGGTTCACGTATTTCATGTTCTTAATATATTTCTCATTAGGCAAGCTTCCAAAAATGTTTCCTTATTAGGAGACAATCCCAGCAGATGATCTATAAATAGATTGTAATATTCCCTCTATCAACTCTTTGACAATGGAGGCTTTTCGTATTTCAATAGAAAAATGCCCCAGTGCACTGAGCTAATGGTTTGAGACCATCCATAGATCTCAGAGGAACTATGATTTCAAACCTAGAAGATATAATGAACTAAATAAATACAAGATAGGTTAGCTATTATTAATATAAATGATTTAAATTGTTTGTTATAAATTGTTATAGATAATGTATCACTTGTCTTTAGTATGTATTTATATTTTTTTCCAGAAGATCTAACCCCAAATGATCTTATTAACTTTTGATCGACTGTACACTTATAGAGCATACATAAATCTATAGCATGGTGTGTCTAAAAGATAACTCCCTAGTATACAAGCTATTCACAGAGCTCAATATCTGAAACTATATGAAATAAAGAATTGTTACTATCATATTCTTATAGTAAGCATAAAATTATCTGGATAGCATAACAAAAATGGGCATACAATTAATTTCAACCCCTAACATTTTTCTCAATGATGGCCTTTTCCAATCCTTTCTCAAAACTTGTTTGTTTTATAACATTAGCACATCATAAGTGATAGGCAGAGTCTACTATGAGGTCAGAATGGCCGCAGCTACTTCTTCTACATATCTAAGGATTCTTCCCTAGGGAAGTCTGCTCAATATGACCAGCCTGTTCCCATTAAAATGACCATGGTGTTGCTGTTATCAGCCAGAGCTGTTAAAGGTACCCAGCTTTTGACAACATCCTATGACCAGAGAGCCTGCTAACCCCTTGGTTAATTTATAGACTGCCGGGGACAGCATACAGTGACAGGGATTGCCTGTAGTAGGCCAGGATGGAGACATCTCAGAATCCTGTGGCAGCTCCTTGTAAAAAAAAAAATGGCATCTGGGACCCTGAGAAGCAGTAGGCTGTGATGGAGACATCTCAGTAGCCCATGGCAGCTCTTTGTATAAAAAACAAACAAACAAAAAAACCCTGTTGTTCCCATTTCTCCTAACCTTAGCCTGGAAAATGGCTGTATAGATTTCATTTGTGTGTGACTGTTTTTCAGTTGGCATTGCTGTGCATAATTATTTTATTATATCTTACTTTCTTACTTCTTTCTCCTTCTGTTCTGGTGAATTCTGTGAAACTAGATGTTCCTTGATGTAATGGTTCTTAAACAATTAAAAACTGAGGCATAAGGCACAGCACAGTCCTAATGGCCAGGTGCATGCTGTGTGTTCACATCTTGGAAACAATGCAATAACTGCACAACGATAGTTCCAAAATAATGATTGACTTGCAAAGAAAGTTTGAAGAAATTATTAGAAAATAAAACAGAGCCAACACTGGGACCCCAAGAAAGGAAAAGTCTATTGAAGTTATAAAATACATTTTGCACAGCATTTAAGAGTGGTTCCTATATAAGCAAGTATAGAATGAATAAAATTACATATTAGTAAAACTAAGTCAAATCACTGGAGATCTTAGGAGAGTCATTGGGTGCAATGCACGGAAGTAGAAAGCTAGTAGAACTACTAAGTTAAGAGTTTATTCGATTCTTTCTGACCACTGCCTGGCAGCTTTGTCCATGTCATTTATCATTAGAGCTTCACAAGAAAATCAAGTAGCTAATCTCAGAGCTCTGAGCTCTGAAGTATAATAAGTTAAAGTTAAAGTTTAAATAATAGTAAGTTTGCAATTATTATTATTTTGGCTATAGGCCCGGGAATAGGGAAGATTGAAACTTCGGGGAATAATGTAATTTTTGATTCTTTGTGGGACGTGGTTATTCTTTTGAATTTGATTTGGCAATGATTATACAATGATTTTTTTTTCCAATCTGCTTTTGGAGCATCAATAAAAGACTGGGGCAAGAAAAAGGTGGAAGAACAGGAGAAGAGCATGTGAAGAGTAAGTAAAGAGAGAATGTGAGATGTATATGGAAAGTATGTGTGAGAGTAAAAGGGGAACAAATGCACAGAGGTGTGTAGGGGTATGGGAGTTCAAGAAAAGAAAAACACATGGGAGAAAAGCAGAGTGCACAGGGGAATGCAGAATGTGTGTAGCCTCAAGCTGTGAGTGAATGAGGCAAGAAAAATAAAAGCAGAGAGTGAAAGAGAAGAGAGAGAGAGAAACTTTAAGTCTTGAAAAATTGCCTGTTAGCTTGTAGCCAAAAAAGTAGTCTGTGTATATTTATTATGCACCTTCCAGGTATCTCTGCTTCCAGTTGAGAACTCCAATCCTATGTGTCAAGGCTGGATGCCTAAAATAGACCATTAGCAACATTAAAATGTTTAAGGTATATTGGTAGACCTAAATGAAGATCAGAATACTTCAGTATAAGATGTTGTGGTAATAATCGCATGGTTTAATTTCATTGTAAGTTTCTTAAATTCAATACAATATAGTATTAACAACTATTTTTCAAATTTGCTCTTAAAACAAGCTTATGTTTCAAAGACTAACTTGTCTTTATTTTGTATTGCATGTTGTTAATTTATAGGTATGAAAATTCAATCACTGATAAATTAAGAGCCATGATCCCTGATACATTGTCAATGCCATAGGTTTTATTATGAGCTTATTAGAAAGTTCTAGAAGTGACAATAAGTGATATTTAAGAAAGATTTGATGACACTGGGTAATTGGTGATAAGCTGCATGCAAAATTCTCCAAAATTATGAATACATTTAGTTTCTTAAAACTTTTAGGTTAGAGTAAATGTCAAAAGGAAGGAGAAAGAATGGGGACCAGCCTTTGCTGTGAAGTCACTGTCTCATCTGAATTACAGAGAAATTTTTGTATTGACTCTTACCAAGTGACAATTTCAACCTTGGACCTTGAGCCACTTGAGCAATTGCAGGAATCAACTGTAATATTTTTCAATAACAGCAACAGAGTTTGAGTGCTGATACACACCCGAGTTTCAAAGAAGCTCCTAATCCAGGTCAATAACGTTTTGTGCCATTGGGTATTTTTTTTCATCATGAATAGATACACTAGTCTTCTGCTTTGTTTTTAACTACAATAAGCATGAATCTGTAGCAATTCTGAGGCTCATGTCAATGACATTAATTAATAAAAGCTTATTTATTTTATTTAATAATTCATTTCATATAGCATTACCTTTCCATATAAATGTAGGTCTTGAAATATTTCTAAGACATTTTAATTATTTTCTTTTCCTTTCTTTCATTTTTTGAGGAGGTATTGGTCTGAATTGTGTGTGTGTGTGTGTGTGTGTGTGTGTGAGAGAGAGAGAGAGAGAGAGAGAGAGAGAGAGAGAGAGAGAGAGAGAGAGATTTTCTCTATTGCTATTTACCTGTTCTCTACAGACAGGGTTTTCTATTGGGACTGGGACTAGAGAGGACTGTCAGAAACCCCTGACAATCTTGCCTCTCTATCTCCCCCTACTACACAGGAATTATAGGCACACATAGATCAAATTTTTACATAGGCACTGGGGACAATGTCAAACTACAAGGCCCATTATTTTTTGCATGCTTTAATGTGGCTAGAGTTGGTGCTTTCCTTTGGGGTGTTCTTTTATTTTGTTTTCATGGGTTTTTTTTGGGGGGGGGTGGGTAAGGTCTTTATTATATTGGGATAGGTAGTGAGTAAGAGAAGAACTGTCATAAAATTTAGAGAGGAAAAGAATTATACCTAAGTAATTTAAATTTAAATAATTTAAATAACAAAATATTAAAAATATTAAAAAATAAATTAAATAAAAACCAACCCTGCAAGGTCCAGTCCAAAGTCTTAATTTTCCCAAAGAATTTTCACACTCTAAAATTTCTACAACCTTTTCAAGGAACATTATCAGCTGAGGGACACATGCTCCAAAACATGAGATCATCAGGAACATTAAACACTCCAACCAAAGCAGTCTCCTACTGCACTTCAAGATAGATTTGCTCACAAGAAGGAAGAGTGATTAGATAGGAGGGGATGTGAGTGGTACTTGCCATGTTTTCTGCTACATGTACTCCATGTAGCAGAAAATGTTGCAGATTAAATTCTCCCACACTGTGGAACAATAAGATTTGATGATGCTCAGATTACTGAACACATAAAAAAACACTGGCAGAGCAGCATGTCCCAAGAAGTTATAGATACTTTTCCCACAACAGTTGTTTCTTGCCATAAGTATGCCTTGTGTCCAATATTTTCTATTGAATAATGTATAACAAACCTGTACATGTAGATATCATATTCCTCTATATGTTGAGAGCCATTCAAAGAAATCCCTGACTACCAAGAAGCATCTCAGGGGAACCTATAATATATAGTTGGTTGGTCATATATGAAAGAAATTTCCTGTAGTGAGAATAACTTGTATATTATATGGATACTTTGCTGTTAAATAAAACACCTATAACCTTAGGAAAGGGTAGAATAGAAGGTGGGATATGCAGGATGCAGAAAAATTTCTAGGATAAAAACAGACAAGGTACATTTGACCAGGGAGATATGACAAGATGGATTCATGGTACCTGAGAACAGGTAACCAGCCATGTGGTAGAAGGCAGGATAAAATAATGCTTTAAGTTATGATCTAGTTAAAAAAAAATGAGGCTAGTTATATGGCTAAGGTATTTGTAAACATATTTGAGTCTGAGTCATACTTTTAGGAAGATGGGCTTCTAGAAAGAACTAGACCAAACATCTACAATTTCCCATTCATGACTAAATGAAGGCGAATTGTGTTACCAATTCAACCTTGCAGAAAGGAACTATATTTTCAAAACAGTTTTATCATAATTTATTTGGATTTTAAAACAGAGATGCAAATTAGAAACAAAGTTTTGAATCCAAAAGATGAACATGAGACAAACTTCAGATTCTAATTATATATCTTATAATTTAAAACCTTATTAACCATAGATAACAAAGGTGTTCTAGCTCAGAAATATTAGGGAAAAATCACATTTTTAATAATTGTAATTGTTTTCTAAAAGAATATTCAAGAACAATCATGGGAAAGGGCACTGCCAGGATGGATCAACACTGAAGATACCTGGGTATTATTGCTGAGGAGGCAGGTTCAGTATCTGGTGTATACATGGTGGCTCAAAACCATTGTTACTCTAGTTCTTGGGAATCCAGTGTCCTCTTCTGGCCTTTTTCTGGGCATAAAGCACAGTCTTGTTACACAGAATTACATGCAAGCAAATGACCTAAACACATAAAATAAAAATAAATCAACACTTAAGAGAAAGAATAATAATAAAAAATTAAAAATATACATAATCCACAAAGTAAAATTTACAACAATATTTGGAAGCACTCCTGTAATTATCAGGTTACAAAAGAAGATGATAGACCCTACACATCCAAAGTAAAAGTGAAACAATCAAATTCATTCTGTTCTTTAACAAGACATACATTCTTCGTAATAGAAATTTGTCAAGAACACACATGGTATTTACTCACTGATAAGCAGAGATTAGCCCAAAAAATTTGAAACAACAAAGATTCAACTACCAGACGACATGAAGCTCATGAAGAAGAAAGAACAAGTGAGGATGCCTAGGTCTTTCTTAGGAGGAGTAACTAAATAACCAAGGGAGCAAATATGGAGACAAAGTGTGGGTCAGAATCTGAAGGGGGGGTTGTAGGGAGACCATTGTGTCTGGGTATTCATTCCATAGGCAGTCACCAAAAATAGACGCTGATAGGGATGTCAGGATGGGAAAGCTGACAGCAGCCGGATAAGGCTGTCTCCTTAGAGGTCTCTCAGAGTCAGACATACCCAGAGACAGATACCCACAGCTATCCATTAATCTGATCAAAGTTCCCAATGGAGGAGTTAGAGAGTAAATTGAAGGAACTGTGAACCCTAAGGGCTGGTGGCCCCATGAGGAAAGCAACAATACCAACCAGCCAGAGCTCCCCAGGGTCTAAACCACCAGCCTAGGAGCACATAGGGAGAGACACATGACTCCAGCTGTATATGTAGGGGAGGATGTCCCTGTTGGGCATAGGTGGGAGACAAGATAATTAGTACCCTGAAGGCTGAGCACTGAGGGTGGGGATCTGAGGGTGGGGAGGGAGGCTGGGGGTAGGTGGGTAAACACCTTCATAGAGGCAGGAGGAGGGGGGATGGGATAAGGGGTTCCTGGGTGGTGGGGGAAATATTGTAAGGGGATAAAATTTGAAATGTAAATATTATATCCAATAAAAGAGGGGAAAAATAGAAAAGCGGTTAGAACCAACATTCTTAATAAAATGTCAGCCCTCTTCTAAAAAAAAAAAAAACCTATCTTGATACTAAAATTTGTTTTGAGAATTGTATATTGCAGAATGATCAGCCTTGGTGTATCTACTCAACAAGCAAGCTGGGCAGACCTGCTCAAACCTCTGAGGTCCATGAATTCCATCTGGAGGCAGCGAAGACACAGCATCAGAGGATTGTCAACTTGCTCTCCCCCCCCCCCACTCCTCTTCTAATATCTCAACACCCATAATCAGCTTGAAGAAGCTAATGATGAGTCAGCGCCCCTATTCCCTGGGCATGGGGACTAAGGTGGTAAATGTTGGGCTGTCTCCCTAGGGAAAAGTAGTGGTTTTGTCGGAATAGAGAGGATTAGCTAGGGTTTATTGCATAGCCATAACCTATTAGTGGAAATCTGTATAATTATTATCAAGATGAAGATATAAATTCTTAAATGGCACCAATTTACTTTGTTTACAAATTTTAAGGTTTTCATTGGCATGAGCTTCTTAGTGATATAAGAGTGAGATGAATATTGTTACTCTCATAGGCATTGTACCAGTATAACACACTTAGGAATACAAAGCTTAGACCCAGCCCTTCTTCAACTTTTTTAACTGATTTGAGATGGTCAGCCTGTGAGTTATGGGACTATAGCAAATTCATGACTTGGAGTTTATTATAAGGGTGTTCTCTATGTTTTATTTAGAAATAGCTGAGTGGAATTAACAGGCAACAGTCCAGATTACCTTACATGGATAGCTGGTTTTCAAAACATCAGAAATCCTTAGAATTGACATGACAAACATTTCAGTATTAATGTTCATTTTCATTAGAGACCTGTCTGCTTTGGACAGCTTCCTATGTTAAATTCTAAGAAGAAACTGAGCATCCTTGGAGTTACTCCAGTTGTGGTGAGACAGCCACTAGGCAAGAATTGTCACTTTCCTTCTACAGACAAATTACTGTCCAGAAAAGGACACACTTGCAGAATAGTCAACTGATTATATCTGCCTAGACAGAGTAATCAGCCCTTAATAATTCTGCAGCACTAAGGTCTGTCAGATGATCCTGGGCCAGAAGGCAGAAGAACAGATGCTCCAACGTTTTGAAGTAGAGCGAGTGTCCAGGTGTTCAGAGGTCTCTATAAATTGGCTAAGTTTTAGAAGCTATGCTTTGTGCTTCCCACAATTATAGTCAACTCAGTCATTCTGGATTTCTGACGAAGTTGAAAACTTATAGCTATTTACCTTGAGAGAAAAGATCTGAGTGTATGGTCGTCAGCTGACATTCATCCTAAAGCCAGGTTCAGAACTAAATGTTTTAGTTAGGAGAGAAGACAAAGGTGCTGGTAGGTCAACAAAAGGATGGACTGAGTATTAGGACTATCTTGTACCTCACTGGTACAAATTGGCATGATTATGCTCTAATGGTATTTTGAGAGAAAAGTTTCCTTTTAACAGGAAGGGTGATGTGTAGGAGGAGCTAAGGTGGGAGGAGTACTGAGAGGAAGAAAAGGAGTAAGAAGAGGAGAAGAAGAAGGAGAGGAGAAGCTAGGTGATGAAAGAGAGATAGAGGGGGGAGACAGGGAAGCAGATGTTCATGAATCTCCACCAAAGATAGTAGATATATCTAGGTTGGGTAGTGGGTTACACCTCTGATTGAACAATACCAAACTTATAAAGCCTATGATTAACATTTTTTTAAAAAATGTATAAATGCAAAAAGGAAAAGGGGGCATGGGATAGGGGTTTTCTAAGCAGGGGAAAGGGGAAAGGGGATGGCATCTGAAGTGTAAATGAAAGATCTAATAAAAAAAAGAAATTTGTCAAAAATGTAAAGGATTCTGGAAATAGATAAACTAAAAACCACAATGGATTAGTATGTAGTGATAGAAATATCATTGAATAAACATCAAATATAGACAATATGGCTAATTATAAATAATCTATAAAATATGTTTCAAAAGATAGATTACAAAATGTCCCAAGCTCACTGTAATCTGTCTTTTTTGATGCAAGCAATGCTTAGTAATAAATCCAAGTCCTACATATATGTATGTGTACCTATATTTAAGAATAGAAAAATGGTTGCCAGTTTGAGCATAAGAAAAGACTCACAGCTGAAAACAAGAGGAATTAGAAGAAAATGTCTGCAAGGAGATTTCAGAAGAATTAAGAAAGTAATCAAAACCAGAGAAAACCAAAACTGGCTCTTTGTAGTAAAATTATTGTAATATTGATAAATGTGGCAAGAGTAATGACAAAACATGAAGAGAAATCTCAACTTTCTAATATTAGGAAAGAGTACTTAGTGCCACACACAGATTATGTAAAAATATAAACAATGAAAGAAATTCATGAGCAACTTTATATAAATAAGATGAAGATGTATGCAAAATAAAATTTCTATTTAAGTTCCCGCTTACTACTCAGGGATATTAAAGAAACAAAACAATAAATAGCATCACATATATCAACATTTTCAACTGGTGAATAGCTTTATCTTTATGATGCCTGACCATGTTATACCGTGTAAGCTCAAACAGCTGTGGCTATTACTATAGCATTTGTGATTAATATTAACCACCAGACAACATTAAGTAAAGCAGATTATCTTTCATAATATTCTTACCCTCTTACAGCAAACAGAAGGTCTTAAAATGTAAAACAGCATTTGTGAGAAGAAATTATGTGTTGATATTTTCCTGACTCTCTACTACATTTATGTATATTACTGATTTTAGATCAAAAGTTCACATAAACTGAAAATTTCTAAAAATAAATCTTCATTTCTGAGATGAAATTTAGACTATCTACTAACAAATTAGATTCTTCATTCTTCTTAATAAAATGACATTAATTAAATGGTATCTGGCATAAAATAAAGAAAGCCTGAAGATCGTCTTCATATTAAACATGTGTACAATTTATGATACTGCAGTGATCTATGTATAATCTTCTTAGATTTATTAGAGAAACTATGGCCATAATAATTTTGGCGCAAATCTGCTTTGATGCTTAGGGGGAGTCCAGTGATAGTGGTTCATTTCTAATAGTATTATTGTTTTAGGAAGATGCAAAAACATGTTGTCATAATTAACTATAAAACTGCTAAAGTTTCAGACATAAAACTTCACTGTAGATTCATAGTTTCCAGGTAGTTCATCAATGTCAATCCTTAATATTTAAATTTGCTTGAGTCTTAATGACAGCAATGAGGAGAGGAAATGAGTGGCACCCTGGCCATGACTTAGAATGTGTTGTGCAGAACAAGACATACTGCTAAATGCAATGGGAGTAATTTAATTTTTTCATGCTTTCAGAAAGATATGATTCTTTACTAACTACTTATAAATCTTAACCCTACTTAAATATAAATAAAAGATCATTTGTTTATTTCTTTACCATTTGTGAGGTCTAATCCAAATTGTCAACATGACTAAATCTTGAATTAAAAGCATTCCTGAAATGGAGGGCACACACCTATCACCTAGATCTTGACACTGGAAGACAGAGGCTTTTGATCTGGATTTTGAAGCATAGTGGCCATGAAAAGCTTAGGCCAAGCAAAGTGACACATAACATTAATTCCAGGAGAAAAGAGGCAAGCAGATTTCTGAGTTCAATGCCAGGCTAGGAAAGAACAACTTGCAAATAAAGAACAGTTTGGGTCCAGGTGTGGTGATACACACCTTTATCTGGGCCATACCTTCTGGTGGAGTCCTACATAAGAACCTTGGAAGAAGGAAGGCTTCCTTCTTCATCTGCTTGGTTTTACTTACTAGCATATCTTGTGGACCATATTTCTTCAGAATTCCAACTTTATGCAGAAGACCAGTTGAAACACCTAGACTCATGGGACTGAGCAACTACTAGATTCCTGAACTTCCCCATAGCAGCTGCACATTGTTGGGTTAGTTGGACTGTAGACTGTAAGTCATTTCAATCATTTCTCTTAATATATAGAAATGTTCCATAAGATCTGTGACTCTACAGAATCCTGACTAATAAACCCTTGTACAGAATAAAATTTAATTTGTTTAACTTTATCTTTTAAATCACACTAAAAATTTTTCCTGGTACAGAGTTGTATAGATTTCTTCTTGTGTTGCAAAGAAATCAAAAGGAAGTAATTAAAATTAGCTTCTCTTTGAAGAGAAGGTGTGATTGTTGGACACTGGAAGAAGTCAGTGTATGAGAATGAGTAGCATGTATAGTAATTCCAGTGAAAGACACAAAATTACTACCTGCAGATTCCTTCTGCTGAGCTTGGAATGACATCTACATATACAGGTAGTTGGCTAAGGCTGTCTATTATGAATGAGTATTTCCAGCATCCCAGTGAGAGACTCTTAAGGAATGATACAGCATTGCCAGCAGCAATAAATGGTGTCAAACTGTATAAGGACAGAGATTCGAGCAAACCTAGGCTTGTGACGAGTCAGCGTTCTCTGAGCATGTCAAATATCATGATTTACTCTTTTTCAGAAAATTGCTCCTGTGTATATTTTATATCACATGATATGATTTCTGTTTGGGAGGAAATGGGGATTTTGTTGTAAAAGTACATTTATTTTCATTTTTTTAAAAATATTCTTCAAGTGTTGACTTTTTTTGTTTTATTTGGCTTTTTATTTTATTTTCTATGTCTATGAGAGTTTTGCCTACATGTATGTCTGTGCAATATGTACCTGTAGCTCCTCTATAGACCAAAGAGGATATCAGATTCTTTGAAATTAGAGATGCAACTGCTGTGAGCTACCACAGTGGATGGTTTTTCAGCTGACATTCATTCTAAAGCCAAGAAAAAAAACCAGGTTCAAAACTAAGTGCTTTAATTAGGACAGATGACAGAGGTTCTGGTTAGTCAACAAAATGATGGACTGGGTATTAGGACTATCTTGTACCTCACTGGTACAATTAGGAATAATTATGCTCTAATTGCATTTTGAGAGAAAAGTTTTATTTTAACAGGAATGGTGAACCTAGGTGATGAGAGAGAGAAAGAGAGAGAAAGAGGGGGGCATGGAGGCAGATGTTCACATGTCTTCACTAGTCAAAGATAGTTTATATATCTAGGTTGGGTATTGAGTTACACTTCTGATTGAGCATTACCAAACTTATAAAGCCCTTGATTAACATTTAAAAAAATGTATAAAAGCAAAAAGGAAAAGTGGGTATGGGATAGGGGTTTTCTAGGGAGGGGAAATGGGGAAAGGGGATGGCATCTGAAATGTAAATAAAACACAAAAAAATAAAAGGAAAAAATAGTAAAATTCAATTCCTAAGATAAGTTTTTTAAAATATATTTTGACCTTTTATAGATTCAAAGGTTAGAAAATAATGTGACTTCCTTTTTAAAAACTTTTAATGTTTTAATACTTGTATAATGCTTATAATCAATAATGTGATGATGTCACATTATTGCAGAGTTGGAAAGTAGATGTATAAGATACAGTATGACTTTGTAAATCTCATAAAATGTATACCATATGTCTGGAACTGATGAGAAGGGGTAAATGCATAACAGTGAATTCCAAAAGCAACCAATGCTAACAAGTTAAAACTTTCAAAGGTACTTAATTTGATATATAAAATATGTGTTAGAAGGGTAGATTTTGTGTAACATTGAGATTGTCCATAAAACATATGTATTTTAATGATTATTAGCTGCATTCTTGCTTTGAGAAAGAGAACTAAGTTTTCCTGAAGGATTTTCCCAAGCCAGTTCAGTGAGACTCATACACCAGCCCCCTGTGGATGGAGATACACCCTCACAGAGGCTTCTTTAACATTTTTTCACTTGGTCTCTAAGTTTGGGTTCTGCTTAAAGAAACAAATTTATCTTAGTATTACCCTAACACATTGGTCTGCCTGACTTCAGTTTCCTACTCTGCTTCTGACACTATTATAATGATTTGTTTTTCTACATAAATTGATGTTCATGCAATTTTATTTTCCAGAATTTCAGTATTTATATTATGAGCCTTATCTTTCACTTATTTTATTTTATTATGTTTCTGAATGAGATAGAACAACTAATCTTTTCCCACCCCCTTTCTCCCTGGAATCCCTTTCATAGCTGGCTTTACAGTCTTTAAAATTGATTTATTTTTTTGTTAATCATATTTGGAATTTATAGTGTAGTGGCTTTCTATTTTGACAATCTTAATTTGGGGTGGAGAATTAGAAAATTATATCTCCAAGTATCATGATAACTTGGTTTTCCTAAAATAGCTGCTACTCCATGTGGTGATTTCTAACTTGCATTTGTTTTAATGTAAAGTGGTTTTACTTCAAAGTTTGTTTATTTTGTAATGAAGGGAAAATGACAGAGATCATTTTATTTCAAAGACTTGGAACAAAATCCATAACACTATGGTAGATTCATTCATCTACTGCATTTACAAAGTTCCTATTATTCCTTATCATAATATAAAATAATTGTGTTTCTATATTCTAGCATTATATTTGTGTGAAAAAGATTGGGCTATTATTCACTGTAGCATGTTTTCTGGACAAACTCCAACTCAAGTGAATTTCCAGCTGCTAGGATAATGATTTTTTATGACATTGTACTCAATGAGCATGTACCATCTACTAAAAAAGCAACATGATCTACATGTCTGAGAAATACCCTGCTAAGTGGAAAATGAAATAAGTATGGGTTCACATTCTTTATATCCACACACTGTTTTGTGTTTGAAATTTGTATTACCTAATTACTCCTACTGCATACTTTTTCTGTGTTGCCTTGTGTACAGAAGATCTTTACGGCTGGGTTAGTACATTATGGTGATGATCTGCATGGTTATAGAAGAGAAGATAAGGACCTAGTGTGTGGTTCTTAACCAGTGCACAGAGTACATGTCATCTTTGATAAGACATTTAATTTTCATTATACATTCATTCTCTTATTTGTATCTCTGCAAAATTTCCCCATTTAAAATTTAAGTGTCTTGCTGGGTACACTTGAGCGCAATGTCTGTGGTGGCCAGAAGACAATTTCATGTCCCCTGGAACTGCCTTATGAGCAGTTGTGAGCCACATGTTACAGGTTTGAGAAACAAACTCAGTTCCTCTGAAAAAGCACTCATGCAGTTAACAGCTGAGCCATCTCTCCAGGCCTCCTTGAATTACCTAATTGTTGTATATAAAACCAAGTTGAAAGGAGCTGTAGAATATGAATGCAACACCTACGGACTGCTATTGATTTGAATTCTGGCAATGAGAAAACATTATCACCTTTTAATGAGGCATTTTTAACTTCCCAAGGAAGAGATAATCACAATCTCTATTTATAAAAATATTTATCCTACATTATAATTAAATAATTACCCTCTATGTACACACACAAACACACACAGTACTATTAGGCTGTTTCAAGGATCTGGACTGCCAGCTTAGAATCTTATTTGGAAAATAATAGAAGAATGTCTAGAGAAAAGATAGTCTCTCTCAGGACCCTGTACAAAATTTTACAATTATGAGTAAAGCATATTCATACAAATCTGAGATATATTGATACTTAATTAAATAAAAATATTGAGTAATCAATTAAAAATTATCTGATATCTCCTTTTCAACAAAGAAATAGATGTGTTGTCTACAATTGGACTTATACTAATTACTAATGACTTTCCAAAGCTTTTGTGTTTTTATACTTTGATAATTTTAATAATTAGTTTTTCTATAGAACTAAACTATCATTTAAACAGTACAAGTTGCACAATATTAGCATTGGCTCCAAAAATTAAAAAATACTTATTTTTTATGTGTCCATTCTTTCTCTATATGTAGTATCAATTTTTTTTTGCATTTAGATAACTTTTGTATGGAGATAGACAATTTCAACATTTTTTGATCTTCGAATGAAAGTAATATTTAATGAGTGGAATTGACATTAGATCAATTTATTTCTATATGGCATATGTAAATATAAAATAAAGGCATATTTTGCTTAAATTTCAAATTTCCAAAATACATTTGCAGTTCAACCATCAATTATGCATGTTCTATATCTGATTATAAGGTTAACTCATACATTTTAGTGGTTCCAGGGTAATATGACTAATAGGATTTTCAGACCCCAACTAAAGGCCAAAGGATGCATACATGATGGAGCCCTTCCCTTCCCTTTTCTCTCTCTCTCTCTCTCTCTCTCTCTCTCTCTCTCTCTCTCTCTCTCTCTCTCTCTCTCTGTGTGTGTGTGTGTGTGTGTGTGTGTGTGTGTATGTGTATGTTTCTGTCCATACCTTCAGGAGGTTGTGACCTAAGTAATTTCTAAGAATGTTTTGTTATATCAATGCCATTTTAACCCACTGCTAACCATTGATGATGATTATGTATCATTTTATTAATAAATTTTATCACAGGCAAATCTTGATTTACATCACAAAAATAACAGAGGAATAAGAAAGAGCTTTAAATGCCTTCTAGCTCAAGTATAAATTTAGAAATAAATAGTTATGAAACAGATAATAAGCAAAGATTTTGATTCTAAATAGATGAAATCTATTTTCATTACTCACAGATTTATAAATTTTTCAGAGAAGGTAATTGCTGAAATTTAGAGGTAGGGCTTTAAGCTGCTCTTAGAATATTGGAACATGTACATTTGTTTGATTTATGGACCAATATGTCAAATTTCAAGATTTCCTTCTGTATAACCATTCCTGAGTCTGATTAAGAAAGGAGAGACTTAATGAAAAAAAAGTGATTCAAGAAGCATTTAGTAATTTTGTTTAAATAAAAGAGAGAGATAATACGAAATAGAGAAAAACGATGTGCAGACTCTATCTTCATCCTGGTTCCCCTATGGGCACAGAAAACAAACCCTAATAGTCTTAATTGTGGAGGAAACCCAGTGTCCCAAGTTTTAAATCCACTGAACTGACATGTCCTGACAATGACATCTGTGTAGAAGTCAAACATAGCAGAAAAAAAAAATCATTTTATTGCTCACCAAAATCACAGCACAACACAGCCATGCATCATCTCAAAAGGAGGTCTATATTTAGTGATAGAGCTACTGTGTAAAACAGAAGCAAGAAGTAATCAAGACTCAGGCATCCTGGGGAATGCACTGAGCACACTGGATAAGAACTGACCATGAAAATAATTATTGGAAGTGGGAACAGTCAATTTTTTTTTCTGAGAAGTTGAAACAATGAGGACAAGTTGTGACCGATGATAGTTTTGGTGACCATATTCTTTATCATGAGTACTGTATCCTGTTGTCTGCTCTGATGCTTGAAATTTATTTTCAAGGTGACAGGAATTAGAATTAATGTAGAGACAAGCCCTAAGTTTATCTATAATAGACTATCTAGATGGAGAATACTCATTATAAAAGTGCTATGTTTGAATTATAGATTAAATAAAAAGAAGAAAGCAAGCAACCTTCTTATTCATCATATCAGGTTCATGCCTTTCTGATTGTGGACTCATTGTGAACAGCTGTTGCCTGGTCTATGAGAACTGTACATTCAAAAAATCCATTCTTTCCCTCATTTTTATTCTTTAAACTTTTTTCTAGTCCAGACTTTATCCACCTCCAGGTCCAACCTTTGACTATTCCACATCCCATACCTCCTCCCCCTCCCCATCTCCATGAGTTTGTCTTCACCCTACCTGCATCCCATCAGACCCCCCACTCTCTGAGGCCTCAGATCTCTTGAGGGTTAGGTGCATTTTCTCTGACTGAGTCCAGACTAGGCAGTCTACTGCTGTATATATGTCAGGGGCCTCATATGAGCTGGTATATGCTGCCTGGTTGCTAGCTCAGTGTCTGAGGAAGATTGGGGGTCCAGGCTAGTTGAGACTGCTGGTCTTCCTGAGGTGTTGATTCCTCCTCCCCAGCTTCTTTCAGCTTTTCCCTGATACAACCACAGGGGTCACTAGCTTCTGTTCATTGTTTGGTGTCATACCAACTTGTTATGGTAGACTGTATTTATTAGAACTGAACATCAAAATAAACACTTATTTCTTTAACTTTATTTTCTATGACATTTTTAATGTTTTTACAGTTCAATTTTGTTGTGTAAATATTTTGTCTCTATGTATATCTGTGTACCATATGATGATGGTGACTATGGAAGCTAAGAGTAGGCATCAGATTCCACTCAGTCTGGAACTAGAGTTATGGCTGGTGCTCAGGTACTATGTAGAATCTTTGAATAGAAACCAAGTCTTCTGGAAGAGAATACATTGTTCTTAATGACTAAAACATATCTCTGTTTTTTTTCTTGAATTTTGTTTACAGAAACACGGGTATCTACTATGCACGTAGATTATTATATGGACTGAGTCTCAAATCTATAGCTAGTATTACTCTCTTCTTTTTATTGGATATTTTGTTTATTTACCTTTCAATGTTATCTCCTCTCCCATTCTCCTCCCCGAAAACCCCTTATCTCATCGCCCCCTCCTCCTATTTCTATGAGGGTGTGCTCCCACCATTCTCCCATTCCTGCCTCTGCTTTGAATTCCCCAACACCAGGGAATCCAAACTTTCAGGGACCAAGGCCCTCCACTTCTACTGATGCCTGACAAGGCCACCCTCAACTACCTATACAGGTAGAGCCATGAGTCCTTCCTTTTGTGTTCTCAGGCTGAAGGTTTAGACCCTGTGAACTCTGGTTGAATATTTTGATACTCCTCCTAAGAAGGACCAAAGAACCCACATTCTATAACCCTAAGAAGGACCAAAGATCCCTTCTTCTTGAGTTTCATGTGGTCTATGCATTGTATCTTAGGTATTGTGAGCTTATGAGCTAATATCCACTTATCAGTAAATGTATACCATGTGTGTTCTTTTGTGATTGGGTTACCTCACTCAGGATGATATTTTCTGGTTCCATCCATTTGCCTAAGAATTTCATAAAGTCATTGTTTTTAATGGCTGAGTAATTCTCCATTGTGTAAATGCACCACATTTTCTGTATCTATTCTTCTATTGAAGGACATCTGGGTTCTTTCCAACTTCTGGCTTTTATTTTTTAAAAAGGCTGCTATGAACATAGTGGAGCATGTGTCCTTGTTATGTGTTGGAGATCTTCTGGGTATATGCCCAGGAGTGGTGTAGTATGTAATGCTACATGTAATGCTATGTTCAATTTTCTGAGGAACCGCCAGACTGCTTTCCATAGTGGTTGTATCAGCTTGCAATCCCACCAACAATGGATTAGTGTTCCCCTTTATCCACATCCTTGGCAACATCGGCTGTCACCTGTGTTTTTGATAATAGGCATTCTGACTGGTGTGAGGTGGAATCTCGGAGTTTTGATTTGCATTTCCCTGATGACTAAGGATGCTGAACACTTCTTTAAGTGCTTCTCAACCATTTGAGTTTCCTCAGTTGAGAATTTTTTGTTCAGCTCTTTATCCCATTTTAATAGGGTTATTCGAATGTCTAGAGTCTAATTTCTTTAGTTCTTTGTATACCTTGGATACTAGCCCTCTATCAGATGTAGGATTGGTAAAGATCTTTTTTTCAATCTGTTGATTGCCGCTTTGTCCTATTGACAGTGTCCTTTGCTTTACAGAAGCTTTGCAATTTTATGAGGTCCTATTGTCGATTCTTGATCTTAGAGGATAAGCCATTGGTGTTCTGTTCAGGAACTTTTCCCCTGTGCCCATGCGTTTGAGGTTTTTCCCCATTTTCTCTTCTATTAGTTTCAGTGTAGCTGGTTTTATGTGAAGGTCCTTTATCCACTTGGACTTGAGCTTTGTACAAGGAGATAAGTATGGATCAGTTTACATTCTTCTAGATACTGACCCCTAGTTGAGCCAGCACCATTTGTTGAAAATGCTGTCCTTTTTCCACTGGACAGTTTTAGCTCCTTTGTCAAAGATCAAGTGACCATAGGTATGGGGGTTCATTTCTGGATTTTCTATTCTATTCCATTGATTCTCCTGCCTGTCTCTGTTCCAATACCATGCAGGTTTTATCTCTATTGCTTTGTAGTACAGTTTGAAGTCAGGGATGGTGATTCTCCCAGAAATTCTTTTATTGTTGAGAGTAGTTTTAAAGAGCCTGGGTTTTTTGATATTCAAAATTAACTTTAAGATCGCTTTTTCTATCCCTGTGAAGAATTGATTTGAAATTTTTGATGGAGATTGCATTAAATATGTAGATTGCTTTTGGCAAGATAGCCATTTTTTACTATATTAATTTTTCTAATCCATGAGCATGGGAGATCTTTCCATCTTCTGAGATCTGCTTCGATTTTTTTCTTCAGGGGCTTGAAGTTTTTGTCATACAGATCTTTTACTTGCTTGGTTAGATTCACACCAAGGTATTTTATATTATTTGTGACTATTGTGAAGGGAGTAATTTCCATAATTTCTTTATCAGCCTGTTTATCTTTTGAGTAGCGGAAGGCTACTGATTTGTTTGAGTTAATTTTATACCCAGTCACTTTGCTAAAGTTGTTTA